>NW_024070200.1:33995947-34453304 GCF_014754425.2 Oryx dammah
ATAATTTTCTGTTATGCATGACTGAGAGGCAGGAAAAATATTTCAGAGAAAGAAAGCTCTCCTAAGTGGTTGTAAGAATAATTGGGAATAGAACTGATAGAAAATTTCATTTTAGCACCATTAAAAATGTGGAACCAAATACTGAAATGTCACTTCCCTACTTTGCGGTCTGTTGCCAATCTTATGTAACAACTGTGATTAATACATATTTTAGTTGCGTCTAAAGAATTCTCATCAATATGCCTGCATTATTCTGTCAGTGTAAGTTGGATAAGAGCATTTCAGTGTGTTGTTATTGTTTGTCTATCCCTCAGCCATACACAGAGCCCAGGAAGGGAGAGTCCTTAGTAAATACACTCTAATAATGACCCCAGGACATTTCATCTATGCACAAAAGGTGCTGAAAAAATATACTCCAATAACGATCCCAGAACATTTAATTTATGAACAAAAGCTGCTGTAATTATTTCTATTGGTAGCTTGTTTTACACACTGATGGCAAGAAAACTAAGAGCCTCCATTAAAAATACAGAGCTTCAAAATAAAAAACCAAGGCTCAGATACAATCCACTTAAGAATATTGTCTTCGGGCTGTTGTTGGTCAGCCTCTCTCCAGTTTAATCTGTCTCTCAGCAAAAATGCCAAGATAGTTTCAGGGAATATTACACTCAAAAATATTGCTTCGATATACATTGGCAGGAAGCATGTCTGGGAAGGAAAATCTTCTTGTCCGAGAAGCCTGTAGAAATTGGTGAAAAACAATGAAGTGAATCCAACATGGCAAACCAAGACAATGACAGTAAAAGAAGCATTTTATAAAGGCTTTAGGAGCAAATGTGGGTGTTTTTTTTTTTTTTTTAATTTTAAGTCCTGCATAGACTCTACTTCTAAACACTTTCTCTATCTTGTTATGGGGGACAAAAGTAGTCTTTCTCTATCTTGTTATGAACGCTTTAGAGGACACTGTGAGCAATAATTTGTGGTCTTGTGGGATAATGCATTTCAAAATTAATTGTGAAAGCAAGGCCACAATTTAAGGAAAGCCAACGGCTGGCTTTCCAGGTACTTGATCTTGAAACTGATGCATTTTCTTGTTCTATTTCTCCCTGACTTCTTTGTCTCACTAAACAGTTGAAAAGCTTTGCCCCAAGTCTCCAATCACTAGCACTTGCTTTATTCTTTTCCTTCCTCTCACTCATCTCTGTTACCTACTGTCCCACTCTGATCATTAATTCACATCAAGGTCTCCACTTACATAAAGTTATAGGAATCCATCTCTGGAATTTCATGATTTTTTCCATATCAAATTTAATGCCTAAAGCCATATACATCATCTTCTACCCAGATAACTTCTGTTGTTCTGGCAAAGAACACATACCCTTCCAAAGACTCCATCAGCTAATTATCTCACATTTCCACCCCATTATCTAGTTAAAAACTGACTTTTTAAGATTTTTCCACCGTGCATGCATGCATGCTGAGTTGCTTAAGTCGTGCCTAACTCTTGGTGACCCTATGGACCATAGTCCATGGGATTCTCCAGGCAAGAATATTGGAGGGGGTTGCCATGCCTTCCTCCTGGGATCTTCCTGATCCAGGAATTGAACCCTTGTCTCTGGCATCTACCTGCACTGACAGGTGGGTTATTTACCACTAGTGCCACCTGGGAAGCCCTTTTTCCGCTGTAATATCACCTAATGTTTATTTCTGGGTGTTGGTATTTTATAACAATGTATTAATTTTTTAAACACATACACACTGCATCTCTGATATATACATAGACGATTCACTTCCCTACATACTTTTATCTTGCGTCTGTCTCTTCTTATCTCAATAACAAGCTTTGTGTTCCTCTTTTACTTCATTTCTGAGCTCATATCACCTGTCCTCAGACCCTCACTTCTGACTTGGCTGAAAAAGATGGAAGGCTTCCAACGTGTGTTTTCCCTATTTCCTTTCTTACAAACCTCAGAATTTCCAAGAATACTCAGATATTTCTTCCTCAAGTTTTCTAATTGGCCTTGGTTCTTTGCCTTTATATCTCTTCTTGAATCTTGGCCCACAGTTGAATATCTCCTGTCTCTCTCTGGCATCTTCTACCTCTTCCTGAAAAAAAAAAAAAAATCAACTTCTGTACCCACAACATTTCCATAAGTCATCTGAGAAAAAAGGCCTTGTTTGGCTCTGCTAATCTCTCAGTCTATCAGACCAATCCCCCTTTTCTTATAACATTCTTCTTTATATATATATATATATTTCTTTTTAAATATTTATTCATTTATTTGGCTGAACCAGGTCTTAGCTTTGGCATATGGGATCTCGTTCCCTGACTAGGAATCAAACCTGGGGCCCCTGCATTAGGAGCATGGAATCCTAGCCACTGGACCACCAGGAAGGTTCCTCATCATTCTTCTCGAGAGAGCTTTGCCTTCCCTCCCTAACTTCCCAATGGCTCCTCCACTGCTGTACTATTTTCGGGTTTCAGCCTGCTACTGAAATGGCTGTCTGGAAGAGCATCATTTAATCGCCCCCAAACAAACCCGATAGCCTCACTGCAGGTCTTAGCCTTCTTGGCTAATATGTTTGCCACCACCAACAGCCCCCTGATTCCCAAAATTCTCTCCTCCCTGGGCCCTGTGGCTCTCTAATCCTCTGAGTTCCTTATTTTCTCGACACATATCAGTTGCCTTTTTTGGCCTGTCCTCCTCATTTTTTCCCTTAAATATAGATTCCTCACAAGGTCCCATCCTTAACCCCTTACCTTTTCTCTATATATTCTTTTTCAAGTTCATTCATTGGCTCACATGTGATTTGTTGTCTTGGACTCCCGTGATGGTCCAGAGGTTGTGAATCCATCTGCCAGTGCAGGGGACAGGGGTTTGATCCCTGGTCTGGGAAGATTCCACAGACTTGAGGGCAACTAAGCCTATGTGTCGCAGTTATTGAAGCTGGCTCTGCCCTGCTCTGCAACAAAAGAAATCACTGCAATGGGAAGCCCATGTACGGCAATTAGAGACTAGCCCCTGCTTACCCCCAAGAAGAGAAAGCCCTCGTTTAGCAAAAAAGACCCAGAGCAGCCAAAAATAAACAAAATTATTGGGATTTTAAAAAAATGAATTTATCTTTTTTTTTAAATTGTATCTCATACTTCGCTCTTGAAATGAAGCTTCAATTTCTAGCCACCTTTTAGATAGCTTGGTTTCTTGCAGGCACTTCAAACTCAACATGTCCAAAGTGTAGCATAATGTCTTCCCTATAAATTTTCTCTCCTGCCTGAAGTTTCTGTTTTATCTATTTTCTTCTGTATTAAAAAAAAAAAAAAAACCAAACCCAGTTACATTATTCTATTCGCTCAACTGTTTCTTCATAGGTATTTTAAGTGATCCTTATTACTGGAATAACTCTTCTCTCTAGCAATCTAGATGCTATTTATCTTTTCAGAGCAAAGTGTGGAGTCCCTACTGTATTGCAACGTGACCACTGCTTTCTTCTGACACCTACATCACTTAGAGTCCATTCTTATAATTGAACATTTAACAATTTACTACTTGTGACTCATTTATATTCTTAAGATTTTTTTATATGGACCATTTTTATGCCTTTATTGAATTTGTTACAATATTTCTTCTGTTTTATGTTTTGGTGTTTTGGCCCTGTGGCATTATGGGATCTTAGCTTCTGGAACAGGGATCAAACCTGCACCACCTGGATTGGAAGGTGAAGTCTCAACCACTGGACCACCAAGGGAGTCCCATGACTCACTAATTTTTGTTTATATTTTCGTTTAACTTTTTTTGTGTCTATATTTCATTTACTCCAGGTTTACTGAGATACAATTGAGATATAACATTGTATAAATTTAACATGTACAATGTAATGATTTAATGATTTACTTTAAAGAGTTGTGTCCAACTCTTTGTGACCCTTTGGACTGTAGCCTGCCAGGCTCCTCTGTCCTTGGGATTTCCCAGGCAAGAATACTGGAGTGGGTTGCCATTTCCTTCTTCAGGGGATCTTCCTGACCTAGGGGTCAAACCTGTGTCTCTTGCACTGCAGGTTGAGTCTTTACCTTCTGAGCCATCAGGAAAGTCCCAACATATTACGATATTACTTCTATTTGAATTGCTTATTTATTATTATTTAATATTTATTTATTTGTCTTAAAATAATGAATTTTTAAAAGCTAGTTGAATAGTTCTTGATCTCAGCTACTCTCTCTCTCTTTTAATTTCTCTAGCCTTTTTATTTCTCCTTGGTAAATTTTTAACTGTTATCATGCCTGGAAAAAGCTGTGGAATGAAAACACTCAGTGATGGCCGTTCCAGAAGGCTGCTTTCCGTGGTTGTCTGCCTGCTTATCTGACCACTCTTTTTAACTTTCTCCCCAGGTACTCTGTTTCCCACTCCCCAGATATTCATGCCTTGTAAGCATCTCTCTTTGGCTCTTACCTCATCTCAGCTTGTGGCTCTCCTTGAATAACTAATCTACTCTCACTGCTTCAAGTGGGATTTAGCAGGGGTCCTTTGAGAAGTAAAAGCCAAGATGCAAAGGAAAGTAAGAAAGGATCTGGTAGAGGCTGAAAAACCACTAGACTGCGATGCTCGCCTGACTCTAAGTGAGGCACAGAGAGGGCAGGAAGGTCGGGTGGAAGCATCCTGAGTGTTATGCAATTCTGTGAGTGTTTGGCAAGTTCACTGGAGAGCATGCAAAGCAGTCTCTTATCAGAGGAACTCCCATTTCCCTTCTGTACTCACTCACTGCCTGGGAGCAGCCTGTGGGAAGGTTGGCCTCGTACAAATACAGGAAGGATTTCAAAGTGTAGCAGCTGGAGCCCTTGGTCAATTACACTCCCCAAGGTCAGTGATGTAAAAAGAGCATTACACAGCTGTCACAAACAACCACCTCACTATTTCCAAACAACCTCCAGCCCTGGTTTCTAAGCATCAGAATCATAATTTTGATTGCCACCAGTCATCTTCAACAGATGGCCCGTATGAACCTATTAGTGTGCACAATTAACTGTTATTGAGTCCCTATTATACACCAGACGTTGTACTCTCCTGGAGAAGCTGGACAAGGGGATGCAAGAAAAGAAAGTGTTAGTCACTCAGTTGTGTCTGACTCTTTGGGACCCCATAGACTATAGCCCACGAGGCTCCTATGTCCATGGGATTCTCCAGGCAAGAATACTGGAGAATTACTGGATTACCATTACCTTCTCCAGGAGATCCTTCGGACCCAGAGATCAAATGTGGGTCTCCTGCATTGCACGTGTATTCTTTACCAGCTGAGCCACCAAGGAAGCTCAAGAATACAGAGAGGGTAGCCTATCCCTTCTCCAGGGGATCTTCCCAACCCAGGAGTTGACCCAACGTCTCCTGTATTGCAGGCAGATTCTTTACCAGCTGAGCCAACAGGGAAGGCTGAACAAGGGGATAGATGTAATAAATAAATTAGAAGTCCCTTGTTCTCTCAAAAGATTGTGTACCTATTGCATACCAGGCACTGGGACAAAGTCTGGCGATAACAACAGTGAGTAAATGTGTCCCAAGGAGCTCACAGTCCAGCTGGTAACTTGAATCAAAAATCACATAATCATCATACAATGTAGTATGTGTAATAGGAAAGACACAATCTATGTCTTGAAGTGTAAATAGGAGGTGTTCACATAGATAAGGGGAAGAGCAGGGTTTCCTAGGTTTTTAACAGCATAAGCAAAGACGCATTGACATGTAAAAGCATGGGGTGTGAGGAACTACATGGTCTTATCGTCATAACTGGCAATTTCAATAATTTAAGTGAAAAATAAATGCCTGAGTTGAATGTTTGCCAAGTAACTGAAAGACTATGAAAGGAGAAAGGTATGGGAAAGATATTTAAGAGATACAGTTGTGAGGATTTGGTGACAGACTGCATTTAGGATGGCAGAAAAGAAGACTCTTCTCAATTTCAGCATGCCCAACACCTGTCTCATTTCCTGTATTTCATCTCCCTGCCACCACCACTCACCGAGGTGCTCTAGTTAGAAACTCCAGTGAGATCTCAACCTCCCAGAGCTTGGCAGGCCCACGAAAAATGCATAATGAGCAAACTACTTCATATCTCTGACTCCAAAACATGAATTGGCATCATTGCCTGTATCACCAGAGTTCTTATCAACTATAGATTCCATTCTGACAAGCATAAGCAGAAAAAGGATTTATTAAAGGGTATTATAGCTCATAAGAGAAGGAAATGGAAACCCACTCCAGTATTCTTGTCTGGATAATTCCATGGACAGAGGAGCCTGGCAGGCTACAGTTCATAGGGTCACAAAGAGTAGGACGTGACTGAAGTGACGGAGCACACAGCTAGATCGTAGGAAAAAAGAGAACTGGAGAATGACTGCTGCTGCTACTGCTAAGTCACTTCAGTCGTGTCCAACTCTGTGCGACCCCATAGATGGCAGCCCACCAGGCTCCCCCATCCCTGGGATTCTCCAGGCAAGAACACTGGAGTGGGCTGCCATTTCCTTCTCCAATGCGTAAAAGTGAAAAGTGAAAGGGAAGTCGTTCAGTTGTGTCCGACTCTTAGCGACACCATGGACTGCAGCCTACCAGGCTCCACCGCCCATGGGATTTTCCAGGCAAGAGTACTGGAGTGGGGTGCCATCGCCTTCTCTGGGAGAATGACTGGAAGTTACATTTTAAAGGGATAATGTTGAAGACCAAACCACAGAACTGGACTGAGGAGGAAATGGCTGCCCGCATCTCCAACACTAAATATTAAACCTTGGAACTTGACTGAAATGGCTGCTGCCGCTGGCACCAGGGCCACCTCTTGGTCAGGCATTTGCCCTGCCCAACCCTGCCTGCAGTGGCGACCGCTATCAAAACTGGGCACCACCGACAGCAGCAGCAACCAAAGTCACACATGGAGCCTGTTTCCTTGGGTTCCAGCACCGGTGGGTATATCTTCCTGAATGCATCTGACTCGTGGAGCCAGTGTCCCTTGTTGAGTTTCAACTGTGAGGGAAACTGAGACACTTGAGTTTTATCTTCAAAGTTAGAAAGCCTATGTTGGAAAAGTAGAGTTCTTAATGTGTAAAATCACCAAATATAGGAAGTGTTCAAACTACGATAAGCAGCTATACACATGATATGCATAGCTTCACTCATTTTTTTATTTTATATATCAATAAGAACTAATTTCAATACCTATTTAGACAAGGCACCAAGCGAACAGTCCAAAGTTAAAAAGCAATACTCCCTGCCTTGAAGCATACATTTCAGAAGCTTCAGTTCAGTTCAGTCACTCATTCGTGTCCTACTCTTCGCGACCCCATGAATCGCAGCACGCCAGGCCTCCCTGTCCATCACCAACTCCTGGAGTTCACCCAAACTCATGTGCATTGAGTCAGTGATGCCATCCAGCCACCTCATCCTCTGTTGACCCCTTCTGCTCCTGCCCCCAATCCCTCCCACCATCAGGGTCTTTTCCAATGAATCAACTTTTCACATGAGATGGCCAAAGTATTGGAGTTTCAGCCTCAGCATCAGTTCTTCCAATGAACACCCAGGACAGATCTTTAGGGTGGACTGGTTGGATCTCCTTGCAGTCCAAGGGACTCTCAAGAGTCTTCTCCAACACCACAGTTCAAAGGCATCAATTCTTCAGCGCTCAGCTTTCTTCACAGTCTAGCTCTCACATCCATACATGACCACAGGAAAAACCATAGCCTTGACTAGACAGACCTTTATTGGCAAAGTAATATCTCTGCTTTTTAATATGCTGTCTAGGTTGGTCATAACTTTCCTTCCAAGGAGTAAGTGTCTTTTAATTTCATGGCTGCAGTCACCATCTGCAGTGATTTTGGAGCCCCCCAAAATAAAGTCTGACACTGTTTCCACTGTTTCCCCATCTATTTGTCATGAAGAGATGGGACCGGATGCCATGATCTTCGTTTTCTGAATGTTGAGCTTGAAGCCAACTTTTTCACTCCCCTCTTTCACTTTCATCAAGAGGCTTTTTAGTCCCTCTTCACTTTCTGCCATAAGGGTGGTGTCATCTGCATATCTGAGGTTATTGATATTTCTCCCAGCAATCTTGATTCCAGCTTGTGCTTCTTCCAGCCCAGCATTTCTCATTATGTACTCTGCATATAAGTTAAATAAGCAGGGTGACAATATACAGCCTTGACGGACTCCTTTTCCTATTTGGAACTAGTCTCTTGTTCCATGTCCAGTTCTAACTGTTGCTTCCTGACCTCCATACAGATTTCTCAAGAGGCAGGTCAGGTGGTCTGGTATTCCCATCTCTTTCAGAATTTTCCACACTTTATTGTTATCCACACAGTCAAAGGCTTTGGCATAGTCAATAAAACAGAAATAGATGTTTTTCTGGAACTCTCTTGCTTTTTCCATAATCCAGCGGATGTTGGCAGTTTGACCTCTGGTTCCTCTCTTTTCTAAAACCAGCTTGAATATCTGGAAGTTCATGGTCCACGTATTGCTGAATCCTGGCTTGGAGAATTTTGAGCATTACTTTACTAGCATATGAGATGAGTGCAATTGTGTGGTAGCTTGAGCATTCTTTGGCATTGCCTTTCTTTGGGATTGGAATGAAAACTGACATTTTCCAATCCTGTGGCCACTGCTGAGTTTTCCAACTTTGCTGGCATATTGAGTGTTCAGAAGCTTAGACTTCTTTAAAGAGTGAGACTCTTTGCTCCTGCAAACCTAAGTAGTAGGTTGGTGCAAAGATCATTGCAGTTTCAGACTATGAATTTTAAATTATTATAACTAGGTTCAAGTATGTCTTTGTTGATCAACATGGGAAACATTACAATCAACACATTTTTGCCAAAGAGAAATGTTTGTTTCTTAGCGTAAAAATCTGTGCTTCGAGATTTGACAAACTGTTGGAAAGCATTTTCTGCCTCCTGCTGGTTGTGAAAGTGTTTTTACAGCAAAAAGTTGTCGCGATGCTTAAGAAGTGGTAGTTGGTTGGCAAGAGGTCAGGTGAAAGTGACGGATGAGGCAAAACTTTGTAGCCCAATTCATTCAATTTTTGAAGTGCTTGTTTGCAATATGTGGTAAGGCACTGTCATGGAGAAGAACTGGGCCCTTTCAATTGAATAATGCTGGCTGTGGGTGTTGTAGTTTTCAGTGCATCTTATTGATTTGCTGAGCATACTTCTCGGATGTAATGGTTTTGCTGGAATTCAGAAAACCAAAAACTTGTAGTGAATCAGACCTCCAGCAGACCACCAATCAGTGACCATGACCTGCTTTTGGTGCAGGTTTGGCTTTGGGAAGTGCTTTGGAGCATCTTCTCAGTCCAGCCATTGAGCTGGTAGTCACCAGATGTTGTATACGATCCACTTTTCATCATATATCACAACCTGATCAAGAAATGGTTCATTGTTGATCTGAAGAATGAGAGGAGACAACACGTCTAAATTAAGACTTTTTTTATATTTGTGGTCAGTTCCTGAGGCACACAGGATTCCCAAGTGGCACTAGTGGTAAAGAACCTGCCTGCCAATGCAGGAGACATAAGAGATGCAGGTTCGATTCCTGGGTCCGGAAGATCCCCTGGAGGAGGGTACAGCACCCCACTCCAGTATCCTTGCCTGGAGAATCCCATGGACAGAGGAGCCTGGGGAGTTACAGTCCACAGCGTCGCAAAGAGTTGGACATGACTGAAGCGACTTGGCACGCATGCACATGAGGCACCCACTTACCAAGCTTTTTCACCTTTCCAGTTTGCTTCAAATGCCAAACGACCATAGAATGGTGGACACAGAATTCTCTGGCAACTTCTTGTGTTGTTGTAAGAGGATCAGCTTCAGTGATGATCTCAGCTGGTCATTGTCAACTTCTGATGGCCGGCCACTGCACTCCTCATCTTCAAAGCTCTCATCTCCTTTGGCAAACTTTCTGAACCACCACCACACTGTACATATGGAGGCGATTCCTGGGGTAAATGTGTTGTTGATGTTGCAAGTTGTCTCTGCTGCTTCAGGACCCATTTTGAACTTCAGTAAGAAAATTGCTCGAATTTGTTTTTTGTCTAATATTATTTCCATAGTTTGAAAGGAATAAAAACTGAACAGCAAGTAATGTCATTAGCAAAAAAAAAAAGTGAGAAATGCACATTAAAATGATGTATAACATAACCACATTTATTATGAATGTCTTCCAGTATTAAATGGCAAATTACAACAATGCAAAACCCGCAATTACTTTTGTACCAATCTAATAGTCCCACAAGCTTTCATTGCAACTAATATGTGACATTGCTTTAGGTAAATGGTCAGGCCAATGTTCCACAAAATACATCCCCCTTTTCCAGACCTGTGAATTAGCTGATAATTTCTTCCATTTATTGGGTTCCATTATTTATCTTGGATTGAATAATACTCTGTTTTCTTCTGCCTTCTTCAAACTGAAGTGTTTGGGAGCGCCATGTATCATCCTGCCAGCTACCACTGCTAGTTCTTGAATAAAATTTGCTCAAATAGTTTATGATCTGAACAGGTGCTTGCAATAGAACTTTCTGTGATGATAGAAATGTTCTAAATCTATGTTGTCTGATCAGAGGGTACAGGAAGCTATGAAGCCTTTGAAATATGGCTAGTGACTCTAAGGGACTGGATTTTTCATTTATTTAACTTTAATTAATTTACACTGAAATTTAAACAACTACATATGGATAGCAGCTGGTGAGTTAACAATGTAGACATAAACCTTCGATATTAAAAAAATGATCCTAGGTTCTTCAATCCCCAACATTCTTTCCATTACCTCTATTTATGCAAAATATTACTATTCCTGCTACCTGGGGTTGGGTCATTTTCCTTTCTTTAAATTTTATTGGCAGTCTTGGTATACACTTGAATGTCTTCTTTATTAGAATCAGTCATAACTGGGCCCAGTACAAGTAAGTAAAATCAGGATGATCTGGATAACTTGGTAAAAGCCTCCTTGATCCATCTGTTTTCACCAGAAAGATAATTCATATGTGTGTGTATTTTAACAACAGAGGAACAGATTATTCATAATGATTACAGGTATGTCTTTGAAATCTAGTGCCAGGGGAAAATGGCCAAACACTAGACAACTGTAAGATTAATCAAGTGACCTTATATGAAAATAAATGCATAATAATGAAACTAATCACAATTTATGCTAAAGAAAAAAAAGAGAGCATGAACATGAATGCTGAGTCTGCATTTTATCAGTGTTGAATTAACTATCCTACTCATGGGCGTTCCCAGTAGGAGCCTACTCCAAATTCAGCAATGCCTGGCAGCCAGACTTCATAGCAGAACACAGATACACTTTTAGTTTATAACTTAAAAACTTTAGAATGCATTTGAAAGGACAGTCAAATTGAATACAAATTTACCACCCACATAAATTGTGTCATCCACCTGGAAAAACTGAAGGAAGGTTGTGCTTTGTTTTAGATTGGTTCATAGCTCAAACAAAGGACTCTCACACTTTGAGAACCCCTGCTCTAGAGAGAACATCATGGAACTTAGACTCTTTGTTCTCCATTTAGACACTGTGTTGCTCCATTTGAGCCACAGTCTGCAGAACTTAAATAGATAAACAAGCAGATAAGATAAGCAAAGATCAAATGCATAATGTTTAACTGGACTGGGTATTACAAGGCACTTGTATGTACATTGAAATTTTCCTCGACCTTCTAAAATATAATCTTTTCCATAATTAAATCCCTCTTGACCCCTACACAGGAAATTAGGGGAAAACAAAGTAGAAGAAACTGGAAAGCTGACAGGGGTCAGCAAGAAGGTCCTCTGAAGTGTTAACTACCAATTGGCACTTACCAAGAGCACTGCCAAGGACTGAACAACAAAGGTGTTTGCCACCTGCCTCTGTGGAGACTCGACCCCATGCTGCTGTAGCTGTTGACCTTCAACAACCCCTGAGGGAGTTCAGGGTGGAATGAGGCACTCTGGTCTCCATGGAATCTGGTGGGACAGGTCTTCAGATGGTTGGATGATTTTAGGAACAGATTTTACGATCTCAATCCTTGCATCTCCTCGTATCTAGAGAAGCACTCAGTCCCTTCATGGTGACATCAGATCCTCATGACTAACAAAAAACTTTTGTAAAATGAGTGCTTCATGGTATTGAACTCCCCCTTCACCAAAACTTGTTATATTGACTTTTCCCCACTGCCACTTTGGAGCAGTCTCTCAGAGCTATCTGAGATGCTGCCTCCTGGGCTGCAGTCCTCATTTTGCCCCAGATAAAAGTTGTATATCTTTTTTTCAGTCGACACGACAACTGATGAAGCAACCCAGAGTGGACTTCCTTCCTTCAACTGGACTCCACCAGGAACTGGAGCTTTGGTACCAGCAGTGGCCCCTTGCGCCCATCCGCCTCCTCGGGGAGTGCAGACGAATTTGAGTAAGTCTCTCCTGGTTGTTGAATCTCCCATATTGGTTGAGATTCCAGGTTTTATTTGGCAGTGGAGCAGGCTACCTGCCCCCTCCGAGTAGGAAAGATACTGCGAGGGGCGGGGGGCGGGGTGAGGAGGGGGAGGGGGAGGGGGAGGGGCGGGGTTCCGGGTGAAACATCCGGAGCACACCCACTACTCATGGTCTAGACCCTGAGTGGGGCTCAGCTGAAAGACACTGAGAAATTTCCACCCAGGCAAAAGATACTGGGTCGGGGAGGCCAGGGGGCGGGGGGCAGTGGGCTGGCTGAAGATGCCAGGAGAATTGCCCACCCAGTGGAAAGGTACTTGGTAGGGGGGCTCAACTGGGAAAAAATCGAGGAATACCCGGGGCTTGGCTGAAAGATGCCGAGGTCTCTCCATTGTAGGGGACTGAATGGTCTTGGCTGAGTGGTTAAGAGGCTGATCTGACACTTTCCCTCGATTTGACTGCCACTATAGAACTTATCAGGATGAAAGTGAAGAAAGTACATGAGAGCTTTGCTCTGAAGAAAAGGGATTAGACTCCTCCTGTCCAGTTTCGATTTTCTCAGGTGACTGAGAAATTTACGGGAGTGGTGGAGGCCTCGTCCTCATACCGTGCACTAGTCCCGTAGGGAAACCCACTCGTTAATTAAAATACTTGCTCCTCCCCGGGTCGCACATAAAAACTGGCCATTCAGCGACCCGAGCAGCCATGGTGGTCTTAGATTGTCGGAGGCAGAATCCGAGACATGTAAAGACGAGCGGAAACAACTCTAGGGTGATTCCTGGAGGAGGTAAGCTCACAAGCTCATGGACCCGCTACACAAGTTCACCTGTGGTTTTTATCCCTGACAAATTCAGTTTAAAACGGGAAACTGAATCTCTCAAAAGCAAGAAATAAAGCGGTGTCAGAAAGCCAACCTCTGACTAACACTAGCCAGATTCAGGTACAATACCTGAGGAGCTCATACTTGCAAGTACCTAGTTAATTGGAGAAATTATACTCAAAGAGATCTCAACCTAAAATTACCAAATTGGGGTTCTTTCGATATTCCAAAATTGATATTTTAGAAACACAATTAGAAAAGGCTGGCCGTGCTTACTTTGACTGCTATCTAGAAGCTTCTAAAACAGGAAATGATAGAGTAACCTCTTCGCAGGACACCAGCAAGAAATTGCTTGAAACTATCAAAACTAAAAAAGGCTGCTAGCACTGACTTGCAGGTCTAGTGGAACTGGGGAGTCACGTTTGGCATTTATGCCATTTGGCTTTGGATTTCTGGGCATCACTTTACCATCTATTTGGGGCACTCTTGCCCCTTGACTTTTGATTTCTGGGCATCTCTGCCTTTTATTTCATTTAGAGTGTGACTCCTGGCTGGTGAAGTTCTGATTCGGTTTGGTTTTGTTGGTTTGGTTTGAGAGCATGGGCATCTGGTACAAACTGCTCAAGTCAATATGGGAACTGCTCACTCTAACGTTCCACACTCCACCTCGGAATCCCTTGGGGGAAAGAAAAAAAAAAAATTTTTTTGGACTGGTCAATCTGTAGCTATGATCCAATGAGAAGAAAAATAGCCTAAAAATATTAAATCTTTATCAACATAGGATAGGAAAATGGGCTGAAGTTCCCTTATATCCAGGACTTCCTCCTGTATCTCTTTTAGAATTTTTGCCCTGAAGAAATAACTCCTCCTTAACCTTTAGACCAGAGCTCTCTGGATCACTTTATCTAGACCATGTCTAGCTCCTGAAACCAAAAGGAAAAAAAGCAGAGGGGAGGGGGCATCATGATACCATGGTGACAATTTTATGAAAAATAAATATGTAAGTCATCCCTAAACATTCAGAAAATCCAAGTCATATGGAAGCCAAACTTCAGATTTTCTCATTTTGAAAAGTGATATAAAAGCCAGTGTATCAAGAAGAATAGTTCCGCAACCAGAGACGGAGATATTCTATAGAAAAATAGAACGTTGAACTAATCTTAAGATTTCTTTGAACTGAAAATAAAAATATAGGGTCCAATCTGAAACACAAGTGAAAGATTTGTTTAATGCTCCTGAATCTAACTTCCACCAGTCAACCTGATAGTATAGACTCCTTGTAAGCCTTTTCACCCAACAGTTCCTTTCAATGCCTGGAAGTAGAGAAGAGAAAAATCAATAAATTAATTTTAATGCTTCATATTATCCTTGGGGAAATTCTTGGAAAGTTTTCTGTGACACATTCTTGACAGATTCCAAAATACACTGTTAATATGGTGCAAACTCATTTCTACAAGTAGATTATAACATAACATGATTTCTATATACAAAAATATGGATATCTATAAATCCAGAGAGACCGCTCCTCGTATATTTACACATAACATTGGTTCCAGCTTTGGAAGTAGTCACAAGCAGATCTTTTCAGCCCATCTTCTGTATATATCTAGATTCTACAGTGGTTATCTTCAAACAGAGGTGCTCTTACCCCTGAGGACTAGAGGAGAAGAAAGTATTAAAACATCTACTTATGTGTGTACAAAAAACAAGAAATAGATTAAGGTTACTGATATCATCATACTAGGTCCTTTGCTTGGCTCACTCCTTATAAGGGTGGTCACTCCATGTGAGTGCACAGCACCAGAGGTCTGCAGAGGAAAGTGAAGGAATTTCATGACACAGAAGGACTGGTATTGGCAGCCTCACCCACTTTCTGCTTCTGGCAAACTTCAATAAATTGTAGTTTACATGTGCTAAGTGTAATGAAAGGTATTTAATCTCTATTAGTAGAATCCTAGGCACTGGAGTCTAACCATTAAAAGGAGAGTCTCTAAAGCCAAAATGGCCAAGTATAGATCCTGCCTGACTTTGAACAAGTTTCTTGTTAACTTGTCTCTGCCTTAGTTAGTCTCATCTGTAAAATGGGGGTGAAATGGAACTGGTAATTATGAGATTAACTGAGTTAATATTTGTAAAGGGTTTAGAAGAGTGCCTGGAAAATATTAATAGTAAGCTCCATGTAAGTCTCTGTTAAATAAATATGTATTCATAAGATGAGGAATGTCTGTGAAAATATTTTGGGCTGCAGAGAGGTTCACAGGTTACTCCATGGCAAAACATTTCAAAGGTGAATTATATAGCTTTCTTTTATAGAGAAGAAATGTGCTCCAAATTTGCTGATCTTTCTGTGATGCTCTGGGGGAGACAAGTAGAGAACCCCAATTGCCCATCCAGAGGCAGACAATGAACAGGATGGATGTGCCTGAATCAATGTTGTGCTCAATCAATATCCTAGCAGATTTTCTTAAAAAAAGAAAATTTGCTGACCTTTTCTCTGATGACAAGTGCCTGTCAGTAGTAAGCCTTGTACAGATTTTAAAACAAAATGAATCTATCCCATCAAGGTAAAGGTGAAGTTTTAGGAGTGAGTAAGATAGTAAGTTTCTTTTTTAGTACTATGGAAACAGTCTTCTGAAAATGGGTGTTTAGAAATGTTTATATCATCATGTGATTTTGTTTGAAAATGTGTGCCATTCATTAACATTTCTATTTCTACACACATACAAAAAAAAAAAAAAAAACTTTGGAAATGGATTTTGTAATCCATTGTAAAAATCTGGAGTTGCATTGACATCTGGAAATGTTTGAAAAATTTAAAAAGCAACCATCTCATTTATCCCTTATGTTTTTATTTATTTTAGAGCAATGTTTATTTTAACTTTGTCACATTCTTTTAAAATTTTCTTTTTATGTGTTTTACATCCATGCTATGTTAGTCAAGAAGGAACATTTATATAATTTATAAGTAAATAATGAAGGGCTATATGATTAAAATATTTTTACTGATATGGGTACATGATTTTTTTTTTTTAAAGGCCCCTGTCTTACTGCCCAGAAAGGGTCATTGTTGAGTGCCTGCTAGGTGACAAACTTATCATATTGACCTTACTTAATCTTCACAATATCTCTAAGAGATGGGCACTCACATATTTCTTATCTTACAATATCTCTAAGAGATGGGCACTCACATATTTCTTATCTTACGGAATAGAAAACTAGCATTCAAAGAAGTTAAATGAAAGCCACAAAACCATAGAGCATGCAAGTGACTGAACAGAAATTGAAACACAGTTCTTCCTGGCTGCTCCAAGGACATAATGGTAACCATGTTGCTTCCCCTACTTTCCTAAATAGAATTGTGGTGACACTGTGCAGCAAAATAAATTGAGCAGAATTATAGTAGAAAATTCAGAATGGTTATGTTACAAGATATTTAGCTATATTGTAGTTACATATATACAGGCAGTCTTCATCCTTCAAATGGTTTGTCCTCTAAACTCGGAAATCACATGTTAGGAATGTAAAATGCATTTTCTTCTAGGAATAGAACTAATAATAGTGGCCAAATTTCTGGACTGGACACAATCCTACTTTTCTCATCACATATCTGAATTATTAGACATTCACACAGAGTCGGACATGACTGAAGTGACTTAGCAGCAGCAGCAGCAGCAGCAATGAAAAATAGTAGAAAATTGAACTTCTGAAATGTCAGCAATTGAATACACACAGAATCAGAATATTGCTGCTTAAGGAAAAACATGCTCCCAAGGACTGTGATAATGTATAGGGAGATTTTTTGCCTGTTTTCAAAGCAAAAAATCGTGGACTTCAAAAGTTAATGGCACCAGCTCTTTGCTGTGCTGTGCTGTGTCAAGTCCGACTCTTTGCGACCCCATGGACTGTGGCCAGCCAGGCTCCTCTGTTCCATGGGGATTTTCCAGGCAAGAATACTGGAGCGGGTTGCCATGCCCTCCTCCAGGGATCTTCCCAACCCAGGGATTGAATCCAGGTCTCCCACATTGCAGGAGGATTCTTTACCCTCTGAGCCACTAGGGAAGCCCAAGAATACTGGAGGGGGTAGCAAATCCCTTCTGCAGGGAATCTTCCTGACCCAGGATTTGAACCGGGCTCCTGCATTGCAGGTGGATTCTTTACCAGCTGAGCTACCAGGGAAACCCCCATGCTCTTTACAATGCGTAATGTAACCTCAAAGTATATAAATTTAATGTTCTTGATGTTGTTGTTGTTGTTCAATCACTCAGTCATGTCCAACTCTTTTCAACCCCCCGGACTATAGCCTGCCAGGCTCCTCTGTCCATGGAATTTCCCAGGCAAGAATACTGGAGTGGGTTGCCATTTCCTTCTCCAGGGGATCTTCCCAACCCCAGGATCAAACCTGTGTCTCCTGCATTGACAGGAGGAGTCTCTACCACTGAATCACCAGGGAAGACCCATGTTCTTGAAAGAGGTGTATAATTACTGTTCTCTCACTTTTATAAGAATTGATTAAGTCTGATTTTTGAGCTAAATGGAAAAATAGGGAAATAGACAAGAGAAAGAGGTGTTGAGAGTTCGATTTTCCTGAGATAATGGGAAAAGTCTAAAGAAAAGGAGAAAAGAATAATAAGATTAGTAATGATGTGTATTTGTAAAACAAAAACAAAACACTGTCTTCAATAATACTGGCATGAAGTGGAAAAAAGACACAGCATGCAAGGGCTTATTTGAACCATTCACTGTGGCTCTGCTAGGTGCCCATTTTGCTGTTATATTATCATCTTGTTTTTGGATAAGGTAGGCCCTTCTTTCCCCCTCCCCCTGAGATTTCCAGGAGCTCAGGTCGTCCGGGGAAATTGGGTTGATGTGTGATGGTAACCAGGAAGGATAGGCTTCAGGTGTCCTGACGGATGGACATCAGGCATGTGGGTTGCAAGAACATCCTCAAGGTAGCTTTGAGAGCAGAGAAGGACCAATGCCCAAATTGTGAGTCCAGAGTTTCTAATTCAGGAAGCACGTAAGGTACTGCATTATTCTTTCTGGCAATGAATCAAAATGAGCAACCTCCACTGAGAGAAATATTTAACTAATCACTCTGAAACCTCCTAGGATTCCCTACTCCAAAGAGGACAAACATTAGCTTTGGAATACTTTTCAGAAAACTAGTCATTCTCTTCTTTAAGAGAAAAATGTTTGATGTATTTTCTATCAGGTTCCCTAGGTTTTAGCACTTAGAAATACACTGTATACACTGGCTACTCTCTTCTTCCTTACAATATCTTTTTTTTCTTGGCTTAAAAAGAAATGTATTGTCTCACAGCTCTGGAGGTCCAAGATAGGTGTTAGCAGATTTGGTTGACAAACCTGAGGCCTCTCTCCTGAGGCCTCTCTCCTTGGCCTCTCTCCTGAGGCCTCTCTCTCTGGCCTCTCTCCTGAGGCCTCTCTCCTTGGCTTGCAGATGGCTGCCTTCTCATTGTGTCCTCCCATGATCTTTTCTCTGTGTGCATGAATCCCCTGTGTCTCTCTTCTAATGGATAGGGCCCCATCCTGATGTCCTTATTTAAACCTAATCACCTCTTAAAGACCTTTTTTTTTCCTTCCCAGTTTTATTGAGATGTAACTGACATATAGTAAGTAGCATATAAATTTAAGATGTTCAGCATAATTATGACTTACATACAGCGTAAGACAGGCTTCCCCGGCGGTGCTAGTGGTAAAGAACCCACCTGCCAATGCAGGAGACGTAAGAGATATGGGTTTGATCTGTCAGTTGGGAAGATCCCCTGGAAGAGGGCATGGCAACCCTCTCCAGTATTCTTGCCCGGAGAATTCCATGGACAGAGGAGCCTGGCGGGCTACAGTCCACAGGGTCGCAAAGGGTTGGACATGACTGAAGCAACTTCACACACACACACACACACACACACACAGCACAAAATGATTATCAATAAGTTTTGTGAACATACATCATCTCATACAAATGGAAAATAAAAGAAAAATTTAAACATATTTTTCCTTGTGATGAGAACTCTAAGGATTTACTGTCTTAACTTTTGTATGCAACATACAGAAGTGCTAATTATTTTTCATCATGTTGTACATTACACCCCTGGACTTATTTATCTTATAACTGGATAAATAAGTTTGTATTTTTTGACTGCCTTCATCTAATCCTACCCACCCCTGGCCTCTGGAAACCACAAATCTGATCTCTTCATGAGTTTGTTTGTTTTCTTATTTTTGAAGTATAAATTGACCTATAATACTGTCTTAGTTTCTGTTTTACAACAGAACGATTTGATATTTCTATACATTTCAAAATGATCATCACAGAAAGTCTAGTCACCATCTGTCACCATACAAAGATGTTACATAATCATTGACTGTGTTCCCCATGCTGTGCATTTCATACCTGTGACTCATTTATCTTGCAATTGGAAGTTTGTAAGCTCTCAATCTCCCTCACCTATTTCTTTCTTTCCTTCATGCCCTTCCCCTCTGGCAACCACCTATTTGCTCTCTGTATTTATGACTGTTTCTATTTTGTTATGTTAGCTCATTTGTTTTGTTTTTTTGATTCCACATATAAGTGAAATCCTCATATAAGTGAAATCTGACTTATTTCACTTACCATAATACTCTCTAGATCCATCTGTGTTGCCCCAAATGGCAAGATTGCATTCATTTATGAATGGCTCAGTAATATTCAATTGTGTACATATATCCACATATTCTTTGTCCATTCATCTATTGATGGACACTTAGGTTGCTTCTGAATCTTGGTTTTTATAATTAAACGAACTTCTGCTTTGAACATAGAGGTGGTGGTGGTTTAGTCACTAAGTTGGGTCCAACTCTTGTGATCCCATGGACTGTAGCCTGCCAGGCTCCTCTGTCCATAGGATTTTCCAGGCAAGAATACTGGAGTGAGTTGCCATTTCCTTCTCCAGGGGATCTTCCCCTGCAGAAGATCAAACCCGGGTCTCCTGCACTGCAGGCAGATTCTTTACCGGCTGAGCGATCAGGAAAGTCCTAAACGTATGGGGTATATATATCTTTTTGAATTAGTGTTGCAGTATTCTTCAGATAAATACCCAGGAGTGGAATTGCTGAATTGTATGGTTGTTCTATTTTTAACTTTTTGAGGAATCTCCATACTCTTTTCCATAGTGGCTGCACCAATTTACATTCCCATCAATACTGTGCTGGGGTTTCCTTTCCTCCACATCCTTGCCAACACCTGTTCTTCGCTGTCTTTTTGGTAATAGCCACTCTGACAGGTATGAGATGATATTTCATTGTGGTTTTGATTTGCATTTCCCTGATTAGTGATGTTGAGTATCTTTCCACATGCCTGTTGGCCATCTATCTGTATGTCTTTTTTGGGAAAATACGTCTTCAGATGCTCTGCTCATTTTTAAATCAGGTTGATTTTTGTTTGTTTTTGTTTATTTTTGAATATATTAATTTTCATTGGATGTTTGTTTTGATGTTGAGTTGTATGAATTCTTTAATATTTTGATTGTTAACCCCTTATTGGATAGATCATTTATAAATGTCTTCAGTAGATAGCCTTTTCATTTTGTTGATCATTTCCTTCACTGTTCAAAAGCTTTTTAATTTTTTAATTAAAAAAGTATGTATTTTTATTTTTGTTGGTTGCACAGGGTCTTCGTTGCTGTGTGCTGGCTTTCTCTAGCTGTAGTGAGAGGGAGCTCCTCTCCAGTTGCAGGTTGCTGGCTCCTGGTTGCAGTGGCTTCTCTTGTTGCAGAGCACAGGCTCCAGGCGTGAAGGCTGCAGTAGTTACAGCACATGGGCTCTGTCGTTGTAGCACACAGGCTTAGTTGCCCCTGGCAGATGGGATCTTCCTGGACCAGGGATTGAACCTATGACTCCTGCATTAGCAAGCAGATTCTCAACCACTGGGCCACCAGGGAAGTCCTCAAAAGCTTTTTAGTTTGACATAATCCCATTTGTTTACTTTTGTTTTCCTTGCCTGAGGAGAAAAATCTCCCCAAAATATTACTAAGACCAAGATTATACTGCCTATGTTTTCCTACAGAAGTTTTATGGAGAAGATTTTCAACACAGTGAATATAGAGGGAAACTACTTCAACATGTAAGCACCATAGATGATAAGTCTATAGGTAACTTTATATTCAATGGTGAAAAGCTAAAAATATTTCTTCCAAATCGAAGAATAAGATGAGAATGCCCACTCTTGCCACTTTTATTCAACATGGTATTTGAAGTCCTAACCACAGAAAGAAAAAGAAAGAAAAGGAATCCAAATTTGAAAGGAAAAAGTAAAATTGCTGCCGTTTGCTGATGACATGATACTATGCACAGAAAATCCTAAAGATACCACCAAAGAGCTACTTAGAACTCATCAATGAGTTTGGTAAAGTTGCAGGATACAAAATTAATATACAGAGATCTGTTGCCTTTCTACACACTAACAGTGAACGATCAGAAAGAGAAATTAAGGAGAAAATCCCAATTATAATTGCATCAAAAAGGAATAAAATACTTAAGAATAAATCTAGCTAAGGAGATAAAAGACCTGTACTCAGAAAACTGTAAGACACAGATGAAAGAAATTGAAGAGGACACTAGCAGATGGAAAGATACAATATGTTCATGGATTAGAAGTGTTAATATTCTTAAAATGACCATGCTACCCAAGACAATCTACAGATTTAATGCAATCTTTATCAAAATACCAGTGGCATTTTTCACAACTATAAAAAATTATTCTAAAATTTGTATGAAAGTGCAAAAGACCTTGGATAGCCAAATATAATTTTGAGAGAAGAACAAACCTGGAGATATTATGCTCCCTCATTTCAAACTATACCAGAAAGTGACAGTAACCAAAATAGTTTGATACTGGCACAAAAAACAGACACATAGATCAATGGAACAAAATAGAGAGCCCAGAAATTGAGCCACATTTATATGAACATTTAATTTACAACAAAGGAAGTAAGAATATACCATGGAGAAAAGACAGGCTTTTCAATAACTGGTGTTGGGGAAACTGAAAAACTATACACAAAAGAATCAAGCTGGATTACTTTCTCATACCATATTCAAAATTAAATTCAAAGTGGATTAGTCTTAAATATAAGAGCTGAAACCATAAAACTTCTAGAAGAATACAGTACATGTTTAAATTCCTTGTAGTTTAGCTTCTTGGTCCTCATCGTCCCTAACCTTGAGATAGGGCATAAATTATTGTTCTTCACCTTCTTCCTCCTTGAAACTCTCGTCTCCCACTGAACTCCTGTCACTCTCCTCCTACTTGTTAAAATGTCTCATTTCTGTCTGTCTATGACTTTATATTTACAGCATTTCTGAATTTAAATATCTTTTAACATTCTTCTTTCAGCTCTGTTTTTTTTCTGAAACACTTCCATGGGGTGTCATTCACACACAGCTTGAACAATTACCACCATTGAATGATCCCCATGCACAACTGACCTTGAACAACATGGTTTAAACTGCCAGGTCCACTTACATGTGGATTTTTTCCAATGAACGTTTACAACAGATTCTGAAGTTGACTGAATCCATGGATGCAAGACCATAGACACAGAAGGCCAACTATAAAATTATTTATGGATTTTTGATGGCATGTAGAGTCAGTGTCCCTACTGCTAAATCACTGCAGTCGTGTCCGACTCTGTGCAATCCCATAGAAGGCAGCCCACCAGGCTCCCCCGTCCCTGGGATTCTCCAGGCCAGAACACTGGAGTGGGCTGCCATTCCCTTCTCCAGTGCATGAAAGTGAAGTCGCTCAGTCGTGTCCGACTCTTAGCGACCCCATGGACTGCAGCCCACCAAGCTCCTCCGTCCATAGGATTTTCCAGGCAAGAGTAGTGGAGTGGGGTGCCTAACCCCCGAATTACTCAAGGGTCAACTGTTTATCTTTGTCTTCCTCACATTTATATCTCTTGACCCCTAAAGTCTCAGGAATTTACATCGATGCTCGGTAGTAATTCAACTTGTTAAATCCAATAGGTTCTATTTCCTCAGTGGTTTCCCCATCTTATCTCTCTAAGCAGTCCCAATGTCAGATTAGCAATTGGGAACAATCATTTCCATCCTGAGCTGTAGGATCGCAACCCAAATACTCTCCCTCCTTGTAGTTTTCATATGTGAATTTTTGTTGTTGTTGTTGTTGTTCAAGTTGCCTTTTGCAAGCGTATTATACATATAATATCATTGTTCAGAACAATAGCCCTGAGAAGAACCTAGCCAGTCTGTGTGGGAATCTTGAAATAATAAATGAGTGCCATTAAATTTTAAGCTGGTAAACTTGTGGTGGTTTGTTGCACAGAAATAGAAAACTAACCCATTCTTCATGACATGGGTCTAACATGCCTTAGATTGAGCAATCCGAGAGACAGCGAGGAGGTAGCCACGATACTATTTTGTGGAAAATCAACGTACTATCTATCGGTTAAATGTCACCAAGTCACTAATCTTCACCCAAACTCAAGGGGGAAAAGTTAAGCTTCACCTCTTGGAGTGAGGAATATCAAAAATTTGTGCTTGTGTGTTTAGTTGCTTAGTCAAGTCCAATTCTTTGCAACTCCATGATCCGAAGCCAGCTAGGCTCCTCTGTCCATGTGATTTTTCAGGCAAGAATACTGGAGTGGGTTTTCATTTCCTCCTCCAGGGAATGGCAGACAGATTCTTTACCACTAAGCCACTTGGGAAGCCCCAAAGAATTTGTGGATATATTTAAAGACACCATAATGATGACAGTAATAACTAAAGTTTTCTTATTTTTACTACTGCTAAATAATAGTTCATTTAACATAAAAAAGTAGGTAGCATTTTTGCACACATTATATAGATGAGGAAAATGAAGCACAGAGAAATTAAGGATTGTTCCCAAGGTCATGGCTGTGTTGGATGCCTGTCCCAATATCTTAACTCTGAAGCCTGAGCTCCTAGCCACTATGTTAATTTTAGCAATGCAGTTAAAAATAAGCTTCACAATAAAATCTGTAAACAGAGTACTAAAATATTTGCCAATGAAAATATAACTGACCGAATCCATAATTAGCTCAAAGACCGTTTCTTTCTAACTAGGAATGACCAATTAATGACTGAAGTCTACCTGGAGGGCAAACGGAGTGGTTTGTTTAAACCTGTATCTTCTATAATTTTCTCTACAATATTTTATTAATGTCTTGAATATCAACATCAAAAGTAAGCTTACTGGACTTTCCTAGTTGTCCGGTAGTTAAGACTCCCCCTTTCAAGCAGTGGACATGGGTTCGATCCATGGTCCAGGAAGATACCACATGCCACGGGGCAACTAAGCCCATGTACCACAGCTACTGAGCCCATGCTCTAGAGCCTGTGAGCCCCAGCTACTGAGCCTGTGCACCAAACTCCTGAAGCCCATGTTCTGCAACAAGAGAAGCCACTGCAACGAGAAGCCCGCGCACCACAACTAGAGAAAGCCCACACAGCAGCAAAGAACAGATGCAGCCAAAAATAAATAAATAAATAATTTAAAACCAAAGTACACTTACCAAATTGATGAATGGCAAGAATATAGTAGAGTAACCAATATATCAGACAATAGGACCAGGATCCTAAAAAGTTTCATAGTATACCTAACAGAGTGAAATTTTTAAATGATAAATAAAAATAGAAGTTCAACAGTTGAGTACTGAATTGAAAAAACTCTCACTATTCACACTCCAAAAATCAATTTTAGGCAGGTGTTAAGCTGACTCTAAACTTAATGTATGTCAACACTGGTGACATAAGAGCTGATATGAAAAAAAAAATCATTTCTTTTGTGTGGTTTCAGAATGGGTAGACATTGTGGGGAGACAGATTTTCAATCACTAGAAGAACTTTAACAATTTTAATCATCTTATAGCAGTCCAGACTGTCTTAGAAGGTGGTGACTTCTCAGTCACTAGAGCAATTCCAAAAGTAGCTGAATGGCCACTTGTCAGATGCTGTAGGAAAGATCCAGTTTGTAGGCAGAAAGTTGGAAAAAAAAAATTACTTCTAAATCACCTTCAAACTCTAAATGTCTTCAGTTTTATCCTATGAGCCCTCGATATCTCCTCATCTTTAATTTCCACTATTAATTTCCACTTACTAAACCTTGGTCCCCAGCCAAGTGTGGCTACTCCCTGTTCTCCATACCCACCTTTCATTTCTTGGCTCTGTACTTTTTCTTATCTTTTTCCCTTCACTTAGATTGACTGTTACCATCTTACATGGTTGCCATAGTCACACCCATTCTTGAAGATCAAGTGCAAAGCTTCTGCATCTCTGATCTTTTCTCCAATAACCAATTATCCTCTTCATTTCCTTAGCACCATATTTATCTCTCTTGCATAGTTTTTTGGACACTCTGTCTTGTAGAAGACATTTTTAATCTTTATTCCCTATGAAATTGAAAGCTACTTGAAGGCAAAGACCATCTATTGCTCATTTCAGCATTTCTGTTCAGTGTTAAGTATGACTGCCAGTGGCAGCCTTAATAAGACATGCTTAATAAATTGGATGTGACAGAGTTACTGCATGAAATCAATAGCAATATTGGAAGGGTAATTTAAATATATTTTCCTGATTAAACGTACTTTCTGAAGTGAAATATCTGTGCCTCTTTCGTTGACCCTAATTCATTTATTTTTCCTGCCTGATTTTTCAGATTGTGGTATAGTACACGGCACTTATTGTTTTAACCATGTTGAAATGTATAAGGGCACTTAGTACCTTCACAGGATTGTACTATCATCACCATTAAGTAGTTTCAGAACTTTTTCATCACCCAAACAGGAAACCCCAAACCCATTAAGCAGTTACTCCCCATCTGCCTCAATTGCTAACCTGCTTTTTGTCTCTATCCTCTTAGTTCTTTCAAAACTCTAACACAAAATATTGTGCCAAGTAGTTATTCAGTAAATATTTGTCAAACTAAATCTGAATAAGAAGGAACTCCTTCAAAATATGTATGATGGAAGAGAAATAAATAGTAGGAGAGATCTATATTTTAAAGTGCAAATTATTTTAAAAGGATATTGTTTCTGAGCATAACAATTCTGAGCATTGTATAGAATACTAGTGATTTTGTCAAGCAAGCACTTTGAAATATAAAGTGCTATGCAAATGCTTAAAAAATTGATGAGCTATAAAAGCAAATCAGAAATTGGCTGTGCAAAAGTATTTTAGAAGAAAGTGTTTTAAAGCCTAATTGTCTGATTTTGCAATTAGAAGTTTCTAATTTTCCTCCAAATATACACGAATGATTAAGATGGCAAAAACCAACTTAGGAGCTGGTTTTAAAGAGATTTTAGGTTTTCCATATAATCTTCACTGCTTATCTAGTAGTATTCTTATATAAAACAGCTTATTTAGTGATATTCAAATACTGTTTTTTAAAATTTTTGCCTTTTTAAAACCATCCAAGGGACATCGCTGGCAGTCCAGTGGCGAATGCCCTGCACCTCCATTGCAGAGGGCACGGGTTAGATCCCTGGTGGGGGAACCAAGATCCCACGTGTTTTGGCCAAAAGAAAATTCAAGAAAGGAGGATTTCTTTGTTGTGTGCTTGTATGATTTCTGGGCATTGGAGGACTCACAGAGGTGATTCCCCATGCCAGCTGTCACTTCCATGCAAAACCTCATTTAAAATTCTGGCACTAGTTTGTGATCTCATCTATCAGTGGTTGCAAAAACTGAGTTTGACACATGAAAATGTCCCTTTAATTTTTCTCTTCCTCCATAGCTTTATAATTTTACACTTTTTATTCCTCTTGCTGGAGAATTCACTGTTTTATGCCTCAGTTTCTCCATCAGATAAACTGGTTACATAAATCTTGTAACTGAGAGAAACTGCATTGTTTGTTTAGTATTAAGAGCACTCTCACTGCAGAGGGTTTTCCAAAGTATAATGATGCACTGGTGCACAAGTGACAAATAAGTTAATTAAATTCAGTGACATTAAACTAACCATAAAACTCCCAGTGTGCACAAAATGACTCACTTCCAACAAGCCCTGTTTAACATCATGAAATTGTAAAGGTTTATGATTTAGTTAGCTACTATTCCAAACAATCTAGAGAACAAAATTAAGAGCATCTTTTCAGCTGAAGAAGAGGACTACTTTGCTGCCATGATTATTTTTACTTATTTTAACCCATTTAGGACCTTTCTTAAGTTACATTTTATTTCTTTGTTTATCACAGGGGGAAAAAATGGAATGAGGGAATTTCTTAAATCATTATAAATGGAAGTAGAGAATTTAGTAAATATATAAAGAGAACAAATGAGGGAGGGAATCTTTCAAAAAGTGGCAGGACTGTTGATTGGAAGATATGGTACAAGTCTTATTGGGACTTCCCTGGTGTTCCAGCGGTTAAGACTCCATGATTCCACTGCATGGTTCTACTGCATCCATTCCTGGTTGGGGAACTAAGATTCTGGGTGTTAGGGGCAGGGGTGGGGAGTCTTAGCTCTAGAGGTAATGTAAATGCATACTGCCTTTCTGGGACTTACCGTGACAATGGTCTTAAGAATGTACATATTCTTTGTATAAGCAATATCACTTCTAGGAATTGATTCTAGGGAAAGAATCTGATAAATGAGAAACACATATAAACAAGAATGTCAAAGTGTTATTTATAATGGGGAAAAACATTTTAAAAATCCCTAACATCCAAAAATAAAGGGTTAGTTAACAAATTATTATAGAGCATGTAGCTGATTAAATACTAGACAATTATTAAAAATGATTATGTAGTTCTATATTATTGTCATGGAGAGAAGTTACAATAAAATACTTAATGATAAAAAGTTTATGCAAAGGATGAGCCCATTGTAATGTATATAAAAATACACACATGCAGGAACCCACAGAAAGAAGTTCTGTAAAGATAAACAATGAAATTTTAACAAAAATTATCTCTAGGTGGTACAATTATGTAGGGGGTTTTTCCTTTTCTGCTTGTTTCCTAATTTTGCTAGTTATCACAGATTTCCTAATTATCACAGATTTCTTATGAAATTTAAGTAGCTTTTTAATCTTTAAGTAATAAATTATAATGTTAATATTTAAATTTAAGTAGCTTTTCTAATACTAAATTCTATTGAATTAACTAAAATCTACTGCATGGTTTCCAGATGACTATAAAAACTGCAAAAACAATAAATGTGGATAGGTTGATGGATGCATGGAGAACTGATCGTGAGTAATCACATTACTGAAGCTCTGCTATTCACACAAAACCACCTGTTTAAAGAATGTATTAGGAAACTCTTCTGCTAAGAATATTTGAAAACGAAATGACTTTAGTAAGTCTGAATGACTTTCTTTTCAATTCAGTGTATATTTATATAAGTCCAATTTTATAAAAAGATGTACAGTGAGCCCAGTTTATCTCAAACTAAATGATGTAACTAAGTGATTCTGATGCTGTCCCTTCTATAGCTTAGACTAGAAAACTGCTAAGATAGACAAATAGCTCTTTTGTGATAATGTTTATGCCATAATTCTTTCAAGTGAAGTCGCTCAGTAGTGTCTGACTCTGCCACTCCATGGACTCTAGCCTACCACAATCCTCCATCCATGGAATTTTCCAGGCAAGAGTACTGGAGTGGGTTGCCATTTCCTTCTCCAGAGGATTTTCCTGACCCAGGGATCAAACCCAGGTCTCCCACATTGTAGGCACAGACACTTTACCATCTGAGCCATTTCAAGGATATGTATTGAACAGCTAGCAGCACAATAATGTTCCATAAAAAACTACCTTAAAACTTTGTTGCTGCAAGAATGCATGTTAAATGCTCATGGATCTGTTGGTAGCTGTGGCCTGACTGATCTAGACTGGTTTTGCTGCAAAGGTATGCTTCAGAAAGCAGAATGGCTGGACTTGGGGCCAGGCTTGAACTGGGTTCGGGTCTTCTTCATTGGTGTTTGTTCTGGGATAAAGTAGCAGCAGCTAGCTAAGGCATGTTCTTTTCATGACAGATCATTGGAGCACAAAAACCAGGAGGAATTATTGTAGCCTCTTCTCACTTCCATTATCCAAAGCAAGTCACAGGGCCAAAGTCTGAGGGTTCAGTTCAGTTCAGTCGCTCAGTCGTGTCCGACTCTTTGCGACCCCATGAATCGCAGCACTCCAGGCCTCCCTGTCCATCACAAACTCCTGGAGTTCACCCAAACCCATGTCCATTGAGTCGGTGATGCCATCCAACCATCTCATCCTCTGTCGTCCCCTTCTCCTCCTGCCCTCAATCTTTCCCAGTATCAGGGTCTTTTCAAATGAGTCAGCTCTTTGCATGAGGTGGCCAAAGTATTGGAGTTTCAGCCTCAACATCAGTCCTTCCAGTGAACACCCAGGACTGATCTCCTTTAGAATGGACTGGTTGGATCCCCTTGCAGTCCAAGGGACTCTCAAGAGTCTTCTCCAACACCACAGTTCAAAAGCATCAATTCTTCGGTGCTCAGCTTTCTTTATAGTCCAACTCTCACATCCATGCATGACTACTGGAAAAATCACAGCCTTGACTAGACGGACCTTTGCTCACAAAGTAATGTCTATGCTTTTTAATATGCTGTCTAGGTTGCTTATAGCTTTCCTTCCAAGGAGTAAGTGTCTTTTAATTTCATGGCTGCAATCACCATCTGCAGTGATTTTGGAACCCCAAAAAATAAAGTCAGCCACTGTTCCCACTGTTTCCCCATATATTTGCCATGAAGTGATGGGACCAGATGCCATGATCTTAGTTTGCTGAATGTTGAGCTTGAAGCCAACTTTTTCACTCTCCTCTTTCACTTTCATCAACAGGCTCTTTAGTTCTTCTTCACTTTTTGCCATAAGGGTGGTGTCATTTGCATATCTGATGTTATTGATATTTCTGCCTGCAATCTTGATTCTAGCTTGTGCTTCTTCCAGCCCAGCATTTCTCATGATGTACTCTGCATATAAGTCAAATAAGTAGGGTGACAATATACAGCTTTGACATACTCCTTTTCCTATTTGGAACCAGTCTGTTGTTCCATGTCCAGTTCTAACTGTTGCTTCCTGACCTCCATACAGATTTCTCAAGAGGCAGGTCAGGTGGTCTGGTATTCCCATCTCTTTCAGAATTTTCCACACTTTATTGTGATCTACACACTCAAAGACTTTGGCATAGTCAATAAAGCAGAAATAGATGTTTTTCTGGAACTCTCTTGCTTTTTCCATGATCCAGCAGATGTTGGCAATTTGATCTCTGGTTCCTCTTCCTTTTCCAAAACCAGCTTGAACATCTGGAAGTTTTGGTTCACATACTGCTGAAGCCTGACTTGGAGAATTTTAAGCTTTACTTTACTAGCGTCTGAGATGAGGACAATTGTGCAGTAGTTTGAGCATTCTTTGGCATTGCCTTTCTTTGGGATTGGAATGAAAACTGACCTTTTCCAGTCCTGTGGCCACTGCTGAGTTTTCCAAATGTGCTGGCATATTGAGTGCAGCACTTTCACAGCATATCTTTCAGGATTTGAAATAGCTCTACTGGAATTCCATCACCTCCACTAGCTTGATAGTAGCGATGCTTCCTAAGGCCAACTTGACTTCACATTCCAGGATGTCTGGCTCTAGGTGAGTGTGAGTGATTACACTGGTGGCAAGAATACACAGAAGACCTATACCAAAAAGATCTTCATGACCCAGATAACCACAATAGTGTGATCACTCACCTAGAGCCAGACATCCTGGAATGTAAAGTCAAATGGGCCTTAGGAAGCCTGGTGGTGCAGAGTTTAAAGCGTCTGCCTGCAATGTGGGAGACCTGGGTCTGATCCCTGGGTCGGGAAGATCCCCTGGAGAAGGAAACAGCAACCCACTCCAGTGTTCTTGCCTGGAGAATCCCATGGACAGAGGAGCTTGGTGGGCCACAGTCCACGGGGTCACAAAGAGTCGGACACGACTGAGTGACTTCACTTTCACTTTCAGGTGAAAATCAGGAGTCAAGAATGTCACTGGAAAATACAGTCATACTTCCCCAAGAGCTCCCTTCTCTGTCACCACAGTATCTACTGTGTAAAAACCTTCAAATGTGCCCTTGCTTAATCTCCATCCAACTGCCAGAGTTCTCCAACTCTCCCACATATTGCTTTTATCCCCAGCACGGTATAGTTTACATTGTATCATCCATAACACAGAGAGGAAGGGTAACCCATATTCTCTTGATACCTATTTGAATTATGCCCAAAGATATAGGTAAGAGGAAGAAAGAAGGAAAAACACAAGCAAGAGCAATGGAGGTCTACGCTGTCTCATGACACCTTCAGCATGGAAGTGACTTTGGACTGGTTCTGGGAAGCATAACAGAATTGTAGATTGTCACAGAAGACAATCTGCGTAAATCTGAACTCTTGCCAAGAAAAATCTGCGCTTGAGGTGAGAATACCACCTACCAATATAGTTAAAGCCTACGATGGAAGGTTAGAGGAGGGGAGTGGAGTCCTGTCAGTTTTGCTGAAATCAGTCCTTTCGGAGGCTCCTTCCTCTTTCTTGTTTTCTATTCTTGAGGACCACAGGGTGGTGAGACTCTGAGTCATTATGAAAAAAAAGAATAGTCAAGGTATTTAAGTGGAGGCTGTGGGTGGACAGCAGAGGGCTTACCCCATCCCAATCCTCTTACCACCCCCTGCAAACTGGGAAGACACTAGTTCCTGTTCGAACCAGCTCATTTCCTTTCTGCAGTTCCAAATATAATATCAGAAAGTGGATACTTTCAGTCTTTGCCCAGTGCATTTTCTGTCAAATTGAGACCAGAATTTACTTAAATAAGGTAGCTTTATTTTTCAAGAGAAGAGACACTTTGGGAAAAATTCTATAAATTTAAATAAAGAAATAGATAATTTGTTATGGATTATTTAAAACTTACATTTAATAAACTATACAACCTCTATGGTATCCGTAAAGCAGGGACTTTGTGCATTAGCAGTAGTCCTGTGTGCTGGGTGATGCTTAGGTTTAAAACTTTTGAAGATTTAATCCTAAACTGGAAGTAAGAGAATTAATTGTTTAATATATACAATGACAATAAACAGATGCAAAATACTGATTAACAAAGAGCTTGGGGATTAAGATGAAGTAAATGTATTACAGGTATTCTGCTAAAATTATGCTATTAAAATGGTTAGATGTTAATTAGGTTTTCACGTTTAAAGCTTAAACATTCTAAAAATAATATACTTCTAAAACTGCCACCATAGTAAAACAAATATTTTTATCCAAGGGAGTGCACTGTCTTATTTGACCTCTCAGTAATATTCAATACCAGTAACTACACTTTCCTTCTTGCAATGTTATTTTCTTTGCTCCAGAATTACTCAATATCTCTCCAGCCCAGTGCCACCTTTGATAGATCCTCCTCTTCAACAAGACCTCTTAACACTGTACTTCCTCAGGGCTGAAAATGAGCTGCTTCTTCCCTAGTCATTCTATACTCATTGTATACAATGGCATCAAATGCCATATAGATTCTAAAGGTTCCCAAATATGTAATTCCCAACCAGATCTATTTTCTGACTTCCAAACCTGTATACACAACTATCTGTCTGACTCTTCCACTTAGTTCTCCGACCAGATCTCAACTTTAAGGCCAGAACGGATTTTTCAGTTTTCATTCCTAAATTTCTAACTATACCAAATATGTCAATGACATCACTATTTACCTAGTGATTTAAGGAAGTAACAGAGAAGCATAGAAGTTGTAGTTAATGTTTCTATTCTCACTCCCAGTCCATCAGTAAATGTTATTTTTCTTACCTGCAGATTATAGCTCTGTCTTCTTTTCCTTATCGCCCCAGTTTTAAATCTCATCTAAATCATTCCATTTCTCTCGTGTGGACTACTGCAATGGTCTCCAAAGTGGTTTCCCTTCTTCCACTCTTATTTATTTTAAGCTATTTCCCACATACCACAAAAACCTATTAAAATGTAAATAGGCTCCTCCTACTTGGCCGCTCAAGAGGCTTCAGTGGCTCCCCAAGAGACAAAAAGAGAACTTCTGCAGGCATCTCCGGAGCTGGGTCCCCAGGCTCTGTCATTCTTCTCTTATTGTGCTCTAGTCACTCTGGTCCTTCTTCCATTTCTGTGATGGCATCAAGCTCTTTCCCACCTCCGAGTTTCTGCCCCTCTGTTCTTTGTTTCCATCTGGAATGTTCTCCCCAAGTCCTCCCTTATCTAACTCTGATTCTTCCTTCATTTCCTCAGAGAGCTTTTCTTGATGAACACCCTCTTTCCCAAATCAGCTTAAGTTCTCCAGTATATATACACTCTTACTTCATAACATGAGTCATAGTTTGTAAATGTATATCTGTTTAATAATTTTCTTCCGCATTGGACTGTGAGGTCCTTATGTCAGGAATCCCTACTGTATCCCAGTTCTAGAACAGTGCCTGAGTAAATTTTTAATGTTAGGTGTGTGATTAGTTGAAATAATATACAACTTTATGTGCCGAACTTCTAATGAAATTAAGCTGGTTTCATAAATAGCCTCTAGTTAGTTACCCCATGTGTTGTTTATAAAATGTACATAATACTCTATCAAATATATATGACAAAATACACTTAATCATTTCCTGTTTTCTGAGAAGTGTTACCTATTTTGCTATCGTTACCTAACACTGCTACAATAGAGCTATTTCCTTGTTAGAAACTCACAGAGGTAGAGACCACAGGACTACAATTTTTTATTATTCCCTCTACCCACAGGATCAACAGTATTTCTTTGAAAGTATTATAACAAATAACAGTACCCCCAAAATGACCAATCTTGAATAATTAGGCCAAACTTTTAAAAACCTTATCAAAGAAAACATACCTACTGTTCATGAACTCCACTCCTACAGGAAAGTCTCCCATGTGGGTCATCTACTCATTGTATGAGTCACAACAGTATTGACACAAGTAAAGTCTAATTTCTTAGAAGTCCTTAAGTCCCAGGGACATTTTCCATCATATTTTACATGTGGTAAAATTATAATGACACCAGGATGTCTGTTGGGAAGATATGTTTATTGTGACTATGATATCATAAATCTGATCTAGAGTCAAGGTTTTTCATTGACTCAGCTATCAAGAGCAATAAAATGACTTGTTCTTTTAACTTATTACTTATAGCCAGAAACTCATTACCTTTACTCAAGGATGCATTACAAAAACTTGAATTAGGAACACTAAATATTTTTTCAATAAGATTTCTTCCTAAAGAAAGGTGCTAGAATCTGAAAGGGATTTCCCTGGTGGCCCAGTGGTTCAGACTCCTCCTTCCAATGCAAGGGGTTAGGGTTCAGTCCCTGGTCAGGGAGCTAAGATTCCCACATGCCTTGAAGCCAACAAACTAGAACATAAAACAGGAGCAATATCGTTACAAATTCAGTAAAGACTTTAAAAATGGTAAAAAAAAAAAAATCAAAAAAATTTTTTAAAGATATTAGATTCTGAAAAATATTTTTAAAATACCTTTTTTTTTTTTAAAGAAAAAAAGAGTGTATTGACTTTCAAATGGAAACAGACATAGAACAGGAAGCAGGTGAAGAAGTAATCCTTTCAGAGCCTACAGCACACTTTCTTAAACTGGGGGTCAAGGCCCGAGCAGATAGAATTGTAATTCTATTCCAGAAAGAGGCCTGCTTTGGGCCTGTTCTGGATGGTGAGTACAGTGATGGGTTGGCTCACACTAGTTAGTCGTGTCTGACTCTGTGACACCATGGACTGTAGCTCTCCAGGCTCCTCTGTCCATGGGATTCTCCAGGCAAGAACACTGGAGTGGGTTGTCATTTCCTTCTCCAGTGATGGGGTAGATTTGAACCTAATCTGGTCCAGTTAACTCTTGGAAACTGTGACAGTTCCATGCCCAGTGTACTGGGGCTCTTTTGGACTGGACGTGATGTGATTCCTGGGTTTCTGTTTCGAACAGGCTCAAGTCCACCCCTGGGGCTGAACTAAAGTTTTCAGAAATACTTACTTCACTAATGGAGTTCTTTCTTCTTTCTTCCCTCCTTCCATCCCTCCCTTCTTTGCTTCCTCTCTTCCTTTCAACTAATAAATAGCTCCCCCCACTGCACCACCAACCCAGGGCCCACTCTGCTAGACACTCTAGAAGATAAAAGGAAGGTTCTGGCAAATCTCAAGCCTCAAGCAGGATGGATTAGACTTATGCAAACATACTTGCACAGTGTAAACAGACCCCAATAAGAGCCAAAGGAAGATCCAGGTAAGTGAGGGGAGATGCCTCTAGCTGACACGATCAGTAAAGATTTCCACAGAGCAGGCACTTCAGACAGCTCAAGGAAAAACAGGGTAGGATTTAGATACGCAGAGATGAGGCCTGCGGATTGGAGTGAGAAAGGGCATCCAGGGCAAAGGAAATAGATTTCACCATTAAAGTGTCTTTTCTTTTCTCCTTGTCTTTCTTGGCTGGGTGTTCTGGGGCAGTGCTCCTTAAACTTTATCATACAGATGAATCACCTGGCTATCTTGTTAAAATGCAGATTCTGATTCACCTGCTCTGGGTAGACAGAAATCTGTATCTCTAACAAGCTTCCAAGTAATACTGAAGCTCCTAGTCTGAAATGTGCACTTTCACTGTCAAAGTCCTAAGCTGCATGTTGGCAAGGTGAGGCTGTATCAGTGGGGAATTATAGGGTCACCCATGGCTGGGCAGGTCCACCTGGCCTGAGAGCCTCTGGGACACAGCATTACGTGCTTCTTTCACTGTTAGTCTTTGGCAGGGCTCAGGGGCCATAACAAACAGAAGGGAAAGAGCTGCCGGATGTGACAGAGATGACCTGTCTTCAGTGTGTGAACAGATTGCATCATTCTACCCAGTAAATGAGCAGCACAGAGACCAGGGAGAGATGGCAGCTCTGTGTGTAAGCAGAAGAAGGAATTCTTTGTTCACTGAAAGCCTACCCGCTTTTCTGGATCTTGGCGGAGAAAGTCATTTTAAAACAAAAATAGGTCCTTCAAAAGCATTGATTAGGATGCTTCAGTCTATCAAACTCCGAATTTAACGCGACAAACCAGGTCTGAGTTAAAGTGGAGGGGTAGCTGAAGGTGATCGTTAATTGCCTTAGTAGATTTTTATTTTTCAGCTGAATACTATTCTTCAGGAAGGATTTTTAATTCAAGTAAGTTAAGACAGAAGAGGAGTTACACCTGAATATTTGTGATTGAAATTCAGAACTAGTCACTGTCTAAACTTATGTTAGTTAAGTTAGTTAAGTCGCTCAGTCGTGTCCGACTCTTTGTGACCCCGTGGACTGTAGCCCACCAGGCTCCTCCGTCCATGGGATTCTCCAGGCAAGAATACTGGAGTGGGTTGCCATGAGTCCTAACTTAATAAGTACAAATGTTGAAATCTTTATTCCCCTTCCCACCCCAGCCTTAGGCCTTTTCTGTGGAAATAGTAAAAGGTGAAAACGCTAGGACACTTGGGCAGGAGAAGGTGGAAATTTTATAAAAAGCACCTTCTATATATGTAAAATCACTGCAGATGGTGACTGCAGCCATGAAATTAAAAGATGCTTACTCCTTGGAAGAAAAGTTATGACCAACCTAGATAGCATATTGAAAAGCAAAGACATTACTTTGCCAACAAAGATTCGTCTAGTCAAGGCTATGGTTTTTCCAGTGGTCATGTATGGATGTGAGAGTTGGACTGTTAAGAAGGCTGATCACTGAAGAATTGATGCTTTTGAACTGTGGTGTTGGAGAAAACTATTGAGAGTCCCTTGGACTGCAAGGAGATCCAACCAGTCCATTCTGACGGAGATCAGCCCTGGGATTTCTTTGGAAGGAATGATGCTAAAGCTGAAACTCCAGTACTTTGGCCACCTCATGCAAAGAGTTGACTCACTGGAAAAGACTCTGATGCTGGGAGGGATTGGGGGCAGGAGGAGAAGGGGACGGCAGAGGATGAGATGGCTGGATGGCATCACTGACTCGGTGCACATGAGTCTGAGTGAACTCCGGGAGTTGGTGATGGACAGGGAGGCCTGGTGTGCTGCAATTCATGGGGTCGCAAAGAGTCAGACACAACTGAGCGACTGAACTGAACTGATATACGTAAAATTGTTTTTGTGAAAATAGGAATGCTATATTGCGGCTGTAGAGATAAAATATGATTGCGATAGCACAGAGGCTTCTTAGAAACAGTTTGGATTGGAAATCCAAAACATACTATAGGTTTCCCTCTCCCATTTTTCTGGAAGTTACCAAGATAGTGGTCATGGGTGGAAAGTAATATTTATTCAGCACTTCCTGTGGGCAGGTACTATGCTAAATATTATGTGTGTGTTCCTTTTTAATCCTCCAATTAAAACCATGTGCATTTTTTGGAGATAAGAAATCTAGTATTTAGACTTTGCCCAAGGCTATAAGCAAGAGTTGAAGCATGGGTTCAAACATAATCTGTCTAAAATAAAATTCATGTCCTTACTCCCACAGTATGCAATTATTTAAAAACAGAGCAATGAAGTCCAGGACATAACCGTCTTTTTGCGAGACTAAAACTTCTTTTATTTTTTTCAAGGAACTGCTTCTTGTTTTATTCTATGTCTTATCTATATGTTGGTATATGAAAGTTGAAGCAGCTTAGAGGATAAAGTAATATCATTAAAGAAGCAACAAGGAGCTTTGAGGAAAATGGAAGGCAAATAAAGATGAAAGGAAGACTGAGAATGGCTGTTTGTCATGCCTCTAAGTAATGTTCTCCTACAATGAATGGCAGTTGACTCAGTTCCACCATTTTTCATGTCAATAGTTAATATTTACCCTATTCTCAAAAGTACAGGAGACAAAGAAACTAGAGGGTTTGTAGATTAGGAACAAAATGTTATCTTAGAGCAGCTCAGTCAAAAAAGAAGATGAACTCCAGTTATAAACTGGGTAGAAACCTTAAAAAGTAAAACCATAGAACAAGACTAATTGTGAAGGAAATAGACTAGGATCCCAGGCATTAGCTCCATTGATAGGTGTATAAGTGTTAGTCGCTCAGCTGTGTCCAACTCTATGCAACCCCATAGACTGTAGCCCACCACTGTAGCTCCTCTGTTCATAGGATTCTCCAGGCAAGAATACTAGAGTAGGTAGCCATTCCTTTCACCAGAGAATCTTCACAACCCAGGAATAGAACCTGGGTCCTCTGCATTGCAGGTGGATTCTTTACCATCTGAGCCACCAGGGAACCCCTGCAGGCCTTCTGAACCCCATCATATCCATGCCACTAGATATGAGACATTTCATTTCCAATCTACAAATGATACCCACAAGCAAGAGCTACAGATCTATCCTAGCCTGGGGATGCTCACTACTATTGCCAGGGGAATCACTGGAAAGTGAAATGAGACCCCAAATTTCAAAAGAATCCCTAGTTTTGAAGACAGTGGATAAGAATTAATGACAAACTATAGAAAGATAGGGAAAGGAGCTACAAGTTCTTCAATACATTGTTCTACCCCTCCCAACTAGGATAGTTTCTCTTATCACTCCTCATACTGTGGGATTTTATTATGGAGATGTTCCTCCGAGACCACAAAATATTCCTAAAATGGCATATATCTTTGGAAAAGTTGATAGTCTTCCACAGGTAAATGTGATTTAGTTTACTCAAGTTATTTAATTTAGTTCTAATTTGTGTTATACTAAAGGAATGCTGGCATGCTGTAATTCATGGGGTCGCAAAGAGTCAGACACGACTGAGTGACTGAACTGAACTGAAAGGATGCTGATTTTTAAGACTAGAAAAGCAACAGCCACGCTGGGTGAGACAGGTGACTAGAGGCACCTAGGAAAGGTTTTAGGAGAATACTGGGGGGAAAGGCACGAAAGCAGAAAGGAGCTAAAGATTATTTTTACCTATGTTAAGACCAAGACTGGTGCTATACTCACCGAGACAGGAAAAGAAATGTCCTCCTTTTTGACCTTTCTCTACAGAGTGCACCCAACTCTGGTACATTACCAACAGCAAATATTATTAATAAATAGGCTTCTCTGAGCTGGTTTAGTGACACAGCTCTTCTGGGAAAATGAATGGCATGCCACGCAACTTAAAGAAAGACTCTTTCAGGTCTAAAAACAATATATAATTTTTGGTTGATTGAACCATATGAAATTGGCAATATTCAAGTGACTGTGGCTAACAAAAATAGCAGTTTCACATGGATCAGCCTAAAGGTTGATAAATTGAGGCTTCCTGAATTTCTCACCTGAAGTCACATCCTTGGAATGAAGAATTTGGAAAGCTATTAACCATGATATATAGGATATAATTTTTTAATACTGATTTTACCAGACTTGAAGATATACTGTGATTGATGATACTATACCATAAGTGATGGTGTTAAAAATAGCTATGTTATAGTGCACGGTTCCCTAGGTCAAACTCTTTGTTCACAGCAATTCATTCCATTTGTTATTTAGACAGTATCTCCTTCTACAGCAAAGGCAGTATAGGACACCTAAACATGTTGGTATTTTAGGCTGTAGTTGGCAGTGGGCACAGTTCAGGAGAGGCCTACCTGAACTCAGTTTTTCTTGCACCACTCAATGCTCAGCTCACCATGTGATCTGGCATCCTCATGGCCATGAGTTGACTTGTGCCATCAGAGAAAACTGCTTTCACGGTTTCCTTTTCTATTCCAGAACATAAGTCATTTAAAAGTCTGCAATTTGGTATCTTCAGCGCTATAGTTTTAGGGTCAGACTTTAAGGGAAAAAGCCAAGTATGCTTGTTTTCATGCTGATTGGGTATTTCTGTAATTAGATGTAAGAAACCGGTAACAATAGTAGTTTTGGGGGAGGGAAACTTACTTTTTCTCTTTAGTGAGTTTTTTTTTTGCCTTGAGCTTCTTTTTTTATTATTATGTATTAATTACTACAAGTAATAAAATAATTAAAAAACAAATACAATTAATTTAAAATTTAAGTAGCTAAAGCATTTTACTTTGTAAAAGCACAAAGCCACTCCCTTTATAAATGTTTAAATCCTGTTCTTCTTGCTCTCCTGTACAACCTTATCATTGTTGTGATTTTTAAAAATAATTCTGAGGAACTGTGGGAGGCAAAACAGAGATACCAGAGATTTTGATGATGGAAATGGCTATTTATTCTGCTGCTGCTGCTAAGTCGCTTCAGTTGTGTCGGACTCTGTGCGACCCCATAGACGGCAGCCCACCAGGCTCCGCCGTCCCTGGGATTCTCTAGGCAAGAACACTGGAGTGGGTTGCCATGTCCTTCTCCAATGCATGAAAGTGAAAAGTGAAAGTGAAGACGCTCAGTCGTGTCTGACTCTGCAGGTATTTGCAATTACCTGTTATGTGCTAGGTCCTGGGCCAGGTACTTCCTCCTTTCCATAACTTCTTATATAAACACCTAAGTGTTTTTTTTTTTTTTTTCTTTGCAAGGTCTGCATGCTTAAAATGCTTCCCATAGATAAGCAGTGGTCTGTTCTTCAGGAATGCAGCAACCAGTGAGTTTACCTGCAGGAGGAATCTCCCAGGGCAATGAGGGAAGTCCTAGTGTCTGGTTGAGGCAGAGACTACACTGCTGACATCTGCTTCTGTGTGTGTGTGGGGTGGGGGGTGGTGGGAAAGCCATTTTCAGTTAGATCTGCAATATGAGAAAACAAAAGATAAGAAGGAATATTTTTAAAAAGGAAGGTGGTAGAAGGGAAGTGGCAATAGAAACTGGTGCAGCAACTTTTTTTTTTCCCTTCCAGTTTTCAGTTCAGTTCAGTCACACAGTCGTGTCCAACTCTTCATGACCCCATGGACTATAGCATGCCAGGCTTCCCTGTCCATCACTAACTCCCAGAGCTCACTCAAACTCACGTCCATCGAGTCAGTGGTGCTATCCAACCCATCTCATCCTCTATTGTCCCCTTCTCTTCCCTACTTCAATCTTTCCCGGCATCAGGGTCTTTTTCAATGAATCAGTTCTTCCCATCAGGTGGCCAAAGTATTGCAGTTTTGGCTTCAGCATCAGTCCTTCCAATGAATATTCAGGACTCATTTCCTTTAGGATGGACTGGTTGGATCTCCTTGCAGTCCAAGGGATTCTCAAGTGTCTTCTGCAACCCCACAGTTCAAAAGCATTAATTCTTTGGCACTCAGATTTCTTTACAGTCCAACTCTCACATCCATACATGACTACTGGAAAAAACATAGTTTTGACTAGATGCACCTTGTCAGCAAAGTAATGTCTCTGCTTTTTAATATGCTGTCTAGCTTGGTCATAGCTTTCCTTCCAAGGAACAAGCATCTTTTAATTTCAGGGCTGCAGTCACTATCTGCAGTGATTTTGGAGCCCCCCAAAATAAAGTCTCTCACTGTTTCCATTGTTTCCCCATCTACTTGCCATGAAGTGATGGGACCAGACACCATGATCTTAGTTTTCTGAATATTGACTTTTAAGCCAACTTTTTCACTCTCCTCTTTCACTTTCATCAAGAGGCTTAGTTCTTCTTCAATTTCTGCCATAAGGGTGGTGTCATCTGCATATCTGAGGTTATTTCTCCCAGCAATCTTGATTCCAGCTTGTGCTTCATCCAGCCCTGTACTCTGCATAGAAGTTAAATAAGCAGAGTGACAACATACAGCCTTGACGTACTCCTTTTTCTCGACCTGCATACAGATTTTTCAGGAGGCATGTCAGGTGGTCTGGTATTCCCATCTCTTTCAGAATTTTCCACAGTTTGTTGTGATCTACACGGTCAAAGGCTTTGGCACAATCAATGAAGCAGAAGTAGATGTCTTTTTGAAATTCTCTTGCTTGTTCAATGATCCAACGGATGTTGGCAATTTGATCTCTGGTTCCTCTGCCTTTTCTAAAACCAACTTGAACATCTGGAATTTCATGGTTCATGTACTGCTGAAGCCTGGCCTGGAGGATTTTGAGCATTACTTTGCTAGGGTGTGAGATGAGTGCAATTGTGTGGTAGTCTGAACATTCTTTGGCATTGCCTTTCTTTGGGATTGGAATGAAAACTGACCTTTTCCAGTTCTGTAGCCACTGCTGAGTTTTCCAGATTTGCTGGCATATTGGGTGCAGCACTTTCACAGCATCATCTTTTAAGATTTGAAATAGCTCAACTGGAATTTCATCACTTCCTCTCGCATTGTTCGTAGTGATGCTTCCTAAGGCCCACTTGACTTCACATTCCAGGATGTCTGGCTCTAGGTGAGTGATCACACCATCATGGTTATCTGGGTCATGAAGATCTTTTTGATATAGTTCTTCTGTGTATTCTTGCCACCTCTTCTTAATATCTTCTGCTTCTGTTAGGTCCATACCATTTCTTTCACCTATTGGACCCATCTTTGCATGAAATATTCCTGTGGTATCTCTAATTTTCTTGAAGAGATCTCTAGTCTTTCCCATTCTATTGTTTTCCTCTATTTCTTTGCACTGATCACTGAGGAAGGCTTTCTTATCTCTCCTTGCTATCCTCTGGAACTCTGCATTCAAATGGGTATCTCTTTCCTTTTCCACTTTGCCTTTCAGTTCACTTCAGTCACTCAGTCATGTCCAATTCTTTGTGATCCCAATAATCGCAGCACGCCAGGCCTCCCTGTCCATCACCAACTCTCGGAGTTCACCCAGACTCATGTGCATCGAGTCAGTGATGCCATCCAGCCATTTCATCCTCTGTCATCACCTTCTCCTCCTGCCCTCAATCCCTCCCAGCATCAGAGTCTTTTCCAATGAGTTAACTCTTCACATAAGGTGGCCAAAGTATTGGAGTTTCAGCCTCAGCATCAGTCCTTCCAATGAACACCCAGGATTGATCTTTAGGATGGACTGGTTGGATCTCCTTGCAGTCCAAGGGACTCTCAAGAGTCTTCTCCAACACCACAGTTCAAAAGCATCAATTCTTCGGTGCTCAGCTTTCTTTATTGTCCAGCTCTCACATCCATGCATGACTACTGGAAAAACCACAGCCTTGACTAGATGGACCTTTGTTGACAAAGTAATGTCTGTGCTTTTTAATATGCTGTCTAGGTTGTTCATAGCTTTCCTTCAAAGGAACAAGCATCTTTTAATTTCAGGGCTGCAATCACCATCTGCAGTGATTTTGGAGCCCCCCAAAATAAAGTCTGACACTGTTACCACTGTTTCCCCATCTATTTGACATGAAGTGATGGGACTGGATGCCATGATCTTCGTTTTCTGAATGTTGAGCTTTAAGCCAACTTTTTCACTCTCCTCTTTCACTTTCATCAAGAGGCTCTTTAGTTCTTCTTCACTTTCTGCCATAAGGGTGGTGTCATCTGCATATCTGAGGTTATTGATATTCTCCTGGCAATCTTGATTCCAGCTTGTGCTTCTTCCATCCTACCATTTCTCATGATGTACTCTGCATAGAAGTTAAACAAGCAGGGTGACAATATACAGCCTTGACGTATTCTTTTTCCTATTTGGAACCAGTCTGTTGTTCTATGTCCAGTTCTCACTGTTGCTTCCTGACCTATATATAGGTTTCTCAAGAGGCAGGTCAGGTGCTCTGGTATTCTCATCTCTCTCAGAATTTTCCACAGTTTATTGTGATTCACACACTCAAAGGCTTTGGCATAGTCAATAAAGCAGAAATAGATGGTTTTCTGGAACTCTCTTGCTTTTTCCATGATCCAGCAGATGTTGGCAATTTGATCTCTGGTTCCTCTGCCTTTTCTAAAACCAGCTTGAACATCTGGAAGTTCATGGTTCATGCATTGCTGAAGCCTGGCTTGGAGAATTTTGAGCATTACTTTACTAGCGTGTGAGATGAGTGCAATTGTGTGGTAGTTTGAGCATTCTTTGGCATTGCCATTCTTTGGGATTGGAATGAAAACTGACCTTTTCCAGTCCTGTGGCCACTGCTGAGTTTCCTTTGCCTTTATGTTCTCCTATTTTCTCAGCTATTTGTAAGGCCTCATCAGACAACCATTTTGCCTTTTTGCATTTTTTTTCCTTGGGGATGATTTGATCACCGCTGTCTGTACAGTGTGAGGAACCTTCATCCATGGTTCTTCAGGTACTCTTAGAGTGCCTGAAGTGTCTATTAGATTTAATCCCTTGAATCTATTTCTCATTTCCACTGTATAATCGTAAAGGATTTGATTTAGGTCATACCTGAACGGTCCAGTGGTTTTTCCCTACTTTCTTCAATTTAAGTCTGAATTTGGCAACAAGGCATTCACGATCATGTTCCAATTTTACTGAGATAGAACTGACATACAGCACTGTATACATTTAAGGTGTACAGTATAATGAGTTGACTTACATCATGAAAGTATTATCACAGTAAGTTTAGTGAACATCCCTCATCTTGTGTACATAAAAAATTCCTTGTGATAAGATCTCTTAGGAGTTGCTCACTTACTTTTCATATGTAGCATGTAGCAGTGTCAATTATATTTGTAGTGGTTTACATTATATACTCAGTACAGATTTATCTCATAACTGGAAGTTTATACTTTTGACTACCTTCATCCATTCCCCTTCCCCTCACCTCTAGCCTCTGGTGATGACAAATCTGATCTCTTTTTCTTTGAGTTTGTTTTTAAAGTATAACTGATCTATACTGCTGTGTTGGTTCCTGTTACATGACATAGTCATTCGATATTTCTATACATTTCAAAATGATCACCATGGTAAGCCTGGTTACCATCTGTCATCATAGTAAGATATTACATCGTTAATGACTGTATTCCATACTGTACATTTTATACCTGTAACTCACTTATTTTGCAACTAGAAGTCCTCTTAATCTCTCTCATGTATTTCTTTCTGTTCAGGGACATTTTAATTCACAAAATCATTGAATTACCCAAAAGCAGATTGTGAAGACCTGTAAACAATTCTGAACACACAGAGAGCTTGCTAAATCAAAGATGCTTACTACCTAAGACTATTTTTTTAAAGCTCTAGAATTTCCTTGTTTAAATTTAGATTTCATATAGATGATGTGTAGATAAGAACAATGCCTTATATTTGCTTAAATTTTCAGAGCTTTCAAAGCCCTTAGACATATACTGCTGCTGTAAATCCTCACATAAACGCTATACGAACTGTTTTTCATTTCACAGACCAGGAATTTGCAGCTTAGAAGTGGAGCAATTTGCTCATGGAAACCTGGTACAAAATGGCTGAGGCTTAGACCCAGGAGCCCTACTTGTTGGCACTAAGCTAGCCCTACCAAAAGCCTCTCCAGAAATAAGCAGAAACATGTGAATTTATTAGGGAAATCCCTTTTATTAACCAACTGAGCCAGCAGGGAAGCCTGAATATGCCCTAGGTATCCCCATTTCTCCCATTCTCCTCTTCCAAACCACCTTCCTAGGTCTGCAGCCCAGCCTATCCTCCTAAAGTTCAGTTTGGATTATGTCACTTTCTTCCCCCAGCATCTGTTAGCACCACACAGCCTACAAAATGAATTCAGGTTCCATAGGTTGGCAACCAATTCCTCTGCCTCGGCTCCTATCCACTTCTCCAACTCTCTTTCCCATTCAGTATGGTGTTTCTTGTTCCTTATATTCTAATCAAGCAGACCAGGATACTACCACCTGACACCCCAGCAGAGCCTGACCTAGGGTGAGTCGGGCTACAAAGACATCAAAGATGTCTTGATGTCACCAGACATCAAAGAACTCAATCTTCAAGATAAACGTTTCAGTGCAGTATTTTAAAACATGAACGCAAAAATTGAAAAATATAAAAATTTAAAATAAAACCGCGTCATGGTACTGGTTTTTCCTCTTTTTTCCCCCAGACTCCAAAATGCTTCAGCAGAGTACTGTTTCAGACCCAAAGTGACTTTCCACTTGGGTACTTTAAGATACTTCCCAAGAGTTAGTTCTCACACCCCTTTCCACATCAGTATCTTCCTTCTCTTCTTGAATGCCTCAGCATTTATCTACAGCGCTCTTCCGCCTGGAAAACGTATTTCCTTTAGTAACTGGTTGTACTTTGATGGGAATCGGAATCATCTGAGTTCCTCAGTGCCTTCCCAAACCACAGTGGGCACTCAGCTGCTCTTTGCTTAACACAGAAATCACAGTCCTCAATTGGCCGGCTGTGGGGCTGAGCAGAGAAGGAACTCAGATATGTTTTGTTTGGTCCAGAGTGTTTTAAAAAAAACTGGATTAGTTATCAAGATCGAAAAATCAGGATATTTTACATTAAAAAAAAAAAAAAAAAAACACCTCTGTCATTTCTTGAAAATACCCAGAAAATCTAGTCTTGCAGCATACCCGAGGGAATTTGGAGCCCAGTGACTCTGCCTTGAGAGTTCTCTCCAGTTCACTCGCTGCCTCCTGCCCGTTTCCCTCCCTGATACTGCCTGCCAGGCCCTAGCTTGAGTTTGAGACTCCAGACCTGAAGGAACGAGTACACTTGATAAAACCCCATCTGCCGGGTCCACCTGTTCTTTCCGGGAGAATAAATTTCCTCACCGTCCTTTCTAGGCTTGCAGAGGAGCTCACGGAAGCAGCTCACCTTTCTAACCCACAAACTTCCCACAACCCGTGAAACTTGCAAGGCCCTCCAAACACCATTTCTGACCCGCCCTTTGCGCCCGGGTCCCCTCCCTGCAGCAGCTCCCTCCCTCTCTCCCCCACCCCCGGCGCTCGGGAGCTCGGGGCGGGTCCCCGGCCCCCAGCTCAGCCTTCGGCCCCAGGGCCGGGGCGCTGGAGCTCGCCCACGGCCGCACTGGGCATGCTCAGAGGCGGCCGCGGGGGCAGCCTCGCTTCGCAGGCGCTCGCACTCGGCGGCTGGCGGGCGGGCTCGCGGCTGCAGCTGGAGCTCCAGCGCCCGGAGTTGGAGTTGCCGGGAGTTTCCCCCCCAACCCCTCCCTCCTCGCGCGCGGCAGCAGGAGCCGGCGCGGGAGGCGCGAGCGGCGGCCAGCCAGCACCCGAGCAGGCAGAGCTCGTCCGGAGCCCGGAGCCCCGTACGGGGCAGTTCCCGGGGAGGAGCCTCGCGGGCTGGGACGCGTGCGGCGCACTGGCACTGCCTGGGCACAAACCGCGCGGCAAGGTAGGGCCGGGGTGTGGGGAGCCGGGCAGAGGCCAGGCCGGGGCTGGGGGGTGCGGCTGCAGCAGCCGTGGCTTTTGGAGCGCCCGGCGCGCTGTCTGATGCGTGTGGCCAGGTCAGGGACCCCGCTGCGGGGTGGCAGGAGTAGGCAGGCGCCCAGGGAGATGCTTTCAAGTTGGCGGGCGGCGGGAGAGGGTGCTGCGTGCTGGGGTGCAGCTGCTTTGTGAGCGCCGAGCGGGACTCGGGTCCCTGGTTCCCCCCCCCCACCCCTGCCCCCAGCACCGCCAAACCTGGGACCCGGTGTGCGGGCCGGGCTGGGCAAGCCGCAGAGCGGAGCAGTTTGCTTCGAGAAAGTTGAGGAGAGAACCCTTCTTTCCTCACTGTCCCCGCGGTAGCATGGTCCCGGGTGTGCCGCCCCGAGGCCCCCAGTGTGGAGGAGCTGAGTGGGGCCGCTGCGCTCCTGGGCTAAGTTCCTCCACCCCCGACAGAAACCCACGAATCACCCAGATCTTCGCTTTCCTGGCTAGCTTCTTATAGTAAAATCATTCCTGCCAAAACTGAGGTAGGCTGTTTGGGAGGGCATGGCTCTCTGCCTCCAGGACCCTTGGCGGGGCGACGCCCCCTCAACCTTAGACGTGGCCAAGGGCGCCGGGTTCCCAGTGAGCGCTTACGGTGCGCACTGAATGGAGCCTCACATACATGGCAGGGAACGTGGCTTAGGGGGGTGGCCCGATTTTTCCTCTAGCCTTTTCTTAGCTTTTGAACACTCCACCAACCCCACCCGGCTCATCTTCGCTGAGGACCGGACCTGGAGGGGAGGGCCAGGTGGAGAGCGTGGGCTAACATGCTACCCTTGGGAGAGGATGCCTCGATTGCATTTGGCTTGGGCTCCAGCCCCAAGGACTTTATAAGGAGCCCGCCGCCCTTTCAATGATTCTTCCTCAGGGACCTGGTGGGAAGGGGTAAGGGTGGTGGGTCCCAAGAATAGCCTTTCCATCCTATCATCTCCTACAACCGCGTTCCAGGCGACCCCAGGACCCTGGAACTGGCCGTGCTATAGATTAGAACAGTGTGGAGGATGCTGACGGTTCCTTCTAGCTCCACTGTTCTCACTTCTTGTTTTGAGTTTTGGGGTTTTGCCTGCACACGAGTCAGAGCTGCTCTGTCATAACCTGGGGGGTGGAGGAGCTTCAGCCTGGCAGTGAGCCGCTGTTCGCCTCCAAGGCTGCTAGTGGGAATTGGTCCAGAAATGATTATGCAGGCTAGAAATATGCCTCTTTTTTTTCCTCTCTCTTTTGGCTGAACACCTTGGCTGTTGGGTTTGTGTGTTAAGTTCTTAAAGGAGAACCCACACACTGTTCAAGTCCCATGTTTTAGGGGTCCACCATTTCTGCTACAGGCTCTTCTCTTCGCCTTTTTCCTGATGTGGGGGGTGGAGGAATCTGCTCTGGGGCAGATTGCCACATGTGGAAATTACCTGGTGTTGGTACACGGGTTCTAGAAATAGATCTGAGGTCAAAGTTTAAGTTTCCAGCCCGATTTCTGTGCAGACTGACAAACTGTCAGTCACTGCGAATTTCCGTTTTCTCTTCTGTCAAATGGGGATAATAGTGGCCTTCACTCCTTCATTGCAGGTTGTTGTGAAACTTGGGAATAATGGGCATAAAAAGTGCTAAGAAAACTTGAAAGCACCGTTTATGTCTTCCTGTGACTGGTCTCTTTACCCAGTGTTTTTGAATTAACTAATCCTTTTAATTAGGACAAGTCACCTCAGCCTTCTCCCCTCACCCACTCCTCACCAAAAGGTTTGGTTTCTCAGATCTTTGAAATCACTCTTTATCTTCTTTTCCCTCTCTTGCCTTAAATCTATCTCCCTTTTGATTTAAAGAGTCGACGCTCCGGTTCTCCTAGTTATCAGAAGGAAGCAGCATGGTGTAGATTAGGAGATGGGGGTGGTGGGGGTGCCTTATCAGTGTTCAGAGTCCTGGGCCCCAGAACTGGCATGTAAACCAGGCCCCAGTTTGAGAACCGAGGTTGATTCTGAAGGAGTCAGCAGACCCTGGGCTGGAGCTCTGACGTGGTGTCTTAACAGTGACCTTGAACTGAGGACTCAACCCCTGATCAGTGGCATCAGTCTATGAGATTGAGGGCCAGTGCTGATCAGAGGCAAAAACAGGTGAGATTGCTTCCCACTCAGTTAATAAGGGTTTAATCAGGTTCCCGACCCCCTCCTCCCAGGTGTGTTGCGTCTTCTGTCATCCTAGGGCAGCGGTTCTCAAACAGGAGCACCAGAGTCCCCTGGAGGGCTTGTTAAGCCACTGCTCCTGGGCTGCGTTGCCCTTGCCGGAGCCTCTCTGGGTCCAGGGTGAAGGGAAGGGGTCATCTCAAAAGTTCGCATCTCTAACTAGTTGCAGGTGATGCCTGTGCTGCTGTTCCAGGGGCCATGCAAGAGAGGTGAGGTTTGTTCTGAAACGCCATTATTTTAATATGTCATCTGTAGAGGCAGGGTTTCTTTGGGGCGTTTTGTGAGCTTGGCTCAAGCATTTTCTATTTCAGATACCTGTGCCACTTCCCATTGTCCAGTTTTAGGTAAATCTGATCGCTCTTCAAATGAATGATTTTTACATAAAAAAGACCCCTTCTTTTCATACTGTAAAATACTTAGCCTCTGGTTTCCAAGCCACTCTTGGATAGACTCATGTTGGTGACCTTGATATTGATAAATCCAGCAAATACCCGATTTCCTTTCTTTGAGGATCTCAGACATTTGTGGTGAGGAGGCTGCAAGAAGTTCTGGCAGCTTGAACCTGAAGACTAGAGAACAGGTGAATCACTTATGAGCAAGATTAAAAAGAATTTTCTCTGTGGTGTCTTCTCTGAAGGGACAGCTTACCCAGGCCGTGGGGGCAGGTGACATGTCCTGTGGTGGTCAGATCTGGTGAAGGCCTCCCATTTTTTCTGGAAGATGACGGTGCTGGTAGTAACTGAGGGAGACTACCTTTCACTCTCTGAGATTGGGGATGCCGGCTTTAAGGGGTAACAGTGCAGTATCAGTATTACGCTATGTGATTGAACTGGTAATCCAGCACTGTTTGGGCACACCCCAATAGTAAACTCATCTCCTTGTTCCCCATGCTATGGTCCTGGGCTGACATTTCACCATGAGTTATGATGGCCCAGGTTATGGCCTTGAATTTTAGCTGCTTTTGTGTCAGAGAGGCTTTGGGAATCTGCTGGAATCAGGGAGAGTCCTGAGATGACATTCAAGGGCAGGAATAAGGTTTGTGTAACACTCAAATGAACTGTGTGTCTGAGGGGGGTCAGCACTTGAACCAGTTCTTACCTTGTGGTGCCAAATGGAGTCCCAACTGACCGTCCGGCTTTATCTCAGCTTTCCATTTGTGTTTTGTTTTAGTTTTAACATGATTAGCACTAGAGAAACCTATCAGTAAATCAGAAACCTATTCAAAAAGTCAAGTGTACCACTTAGTGTTGTAACAGATAAAACTGCAAGGCCCATGCTTGTCTTCCTGACCATAATCAGCACTCAATAGACACAGTCTTTAGCCTGTAATTTTTTAGATCCGCTAATTGCTAATATAAATGGTTTCTTCTACTTCACATGAGTAGGGAACATTTCTGTTTTTTAAATTCTCTTCCATAACGTGATGTTTATATTTTGGCTGTTACTACTACTTTTTGCTGGAGGATTTCTTTTCAGTGTGGCGGAAGCTTCTTATCACTGTTGCTCACTTCTCTCAGCACATGATCACTTGATATCTTTGCACCCTAGTCCAAGTCTGCTGTGAGACCATCATTTTGATACTTGATTTCTTTTTGATCTCCAGGGCTGTTGTCGCTGGGTCCTAGAGAGCCTGTGGTCTGTTCCTGGAAGGCTCTTCTCAACCATCCTGAAGGATGCTTTTAAACTGACACTCAAGATTATTCCACACTAGCTCATTTCTAAGATCCAATTTTTTTTTTCCTTTTCACGTTTCATCATTTTCCAATTTCAAAACTCCAGATGGGTCTGAAAAATTATAAACACATTCAATGTATGGTTTCTTTCTTCTCTTCCTGTAAGCTGGCATGTTAATAATGACTAACAGTGAATGGCATCTCAAGACAATTTTGGTTCCTGACCTAGGTAGAAAATGTGATTTCTGCTGTCCAGCTGATGAAATTGAGCAGCCATTGAATTAGTTCGGCAATTCTCAGAGTATCGGGAAGAAAAGACTGTTGGGTGGTGTTAATAGGTGGGTTTTTATAAAGGGCAAATCAATTTGGGTGGTTTTTCCCTCTGCAAAGGTTCTCAACATGTGCATCATTGTATCAAAGACTCTGAAAAGTACTACACTAAACCATATCATGGAGAAGGCAATGGCACCCAACTCCAGTACTCTTGCCTGGCAAATCCCATGGATGGAGGAGCCTGGTAGGCTGCAGTCCATGGGGTCACTAGGAGTCGGACACGACTGAGTGACTTCACTTTCCCTTTTCACTTTCATGCATTGGAGAAGGAAATGGCAACCCACTCCAGTGTTCTTGCCTGGAGAATCCCAGGGACAGGGAAGCCTGGTGGGCTGCCGTCTCTGGGGTCGCACAGAGTTGGACACGACAGAAGCAACTTAGCAGCAGCAGCAAACCATATCAACATCAAAGAACTTGGTTTTATTTATCCAATGAGACTTTTCCCAGAGCATTTTTGAGGTTATGTGTGTATCTTCCAGGACTCCTTTATTGCATTCGCACATCCCAGCAGTTCTAAAGTATCGTTTAACACCGCCTGTAGGTGGGTGGTTTCACCTGGTCTATCCCTAAAATATCAAGGCATCAATAAATTAAGGATATTAATTGGTGCATGAACTCTACAGATGATTCCTGTTTATTTCAGAGTAGAGAGAAGCTATTTTAGCTGTGGTGGCTGAAGAAGCTTCTATAGAGGAGCTCGACTGTGAAACTGCTGGAACTGAAGGGTAGCACTTTTATTAAGAAGAGAAGGAGCATTTTAGGTTGGTGGTGTCAGGGAGTAGGGAAGTGAAATTGTACTTGTGCCTGCATGTAAATAGTTTTCAGAGCACATAAGAACTCTTAAGGGCTGTGCCTAGCCCAGAGTGAGACCGCTGGAACCTGTGGTGGAGGTCAAAGAATCTGTTAAGTTCTTTCTTGATTCTGTAAGTTCGCTGAGGTAGCAGATGAGTTCTTGTGACCACGGGCGAGCTTGTTGTGGGTAAAGCAGAAGGGCCTAGCACTCATGTTGAAAGCAAGTGGGGGCTCATAGGACAGAAAGGGAGAAAGTGTTCCTAGGCTTTCTGAGAATGGTGGTTCAAGATGCAGAGGGATTAATTCAAATATAAATCCAACTGAAGGGGGAATCTTGACTGGAGCTTCAAAAAATAAGCAAGAAGAAAGAGCTCTTACAACTCAGTAAGAAGGCAAATGTTGTTTACTCACTATGTCTGACTCTCTTGCGACTCCATGGACTGTAGCCCACTAGGTTCCTTTGTCTGTGGGATTTCCCAGGCAGGAATACTGGAGTGGGTTGCCATTTCCTCTTCCAGGGATATTCCTGACCCAGGGATTGAATGTGCGTCTCCTGCATTAGCAGGCAGATTCTTTACCAGTGAGCCACCGAAAAGGCAAATAACCCAATTTATAAAGGGACAAAGGATTTATATATTCTTTTTTTCCCCCTCAGGTACGATATACAAATGGCCAATAAGAAGAGGAAAAGATGCTCGACATTATTAGTCATTGGGGGAATACAAATTGAAACCTCAGTGAGGTACCACTTCACACCCATCGGGATGGCTATGATCAAAAAGATGTATAATAACAAGTATTGGTTAAGGATATGGAGAAATCAGAACCCTCCCACATTACATTGTTGATGGGAATGGGAAATAGTGCAACTGCTTTGGAAAACAGGCAGGTCCTCAAAATGTTAAACATCAGGGTATCATGGCCAGTTCTCCTCCTTGGTATATTCCCAAGAGAATAGCAAACATGTTTCATGCAGACATTTATACACAAAGGTTCATGATAGCAATATTCATAATAGACCCAAAGTGGAAACAAACCAGATGTCCACCAACTGATAAATGAATAAACAAAATCCAAATGATGGAATACTATTCATCTATAAACAGAATGAAATTTGATTTATGCTTCAACACAGATGAACCTTGAAAGCATGCTATATGAAAAAAGCCAGACACAAAAGGCCACATATACTTTGATTTCATTATTAAATGTCCAGAAGAGGCAAATCCAAAGTGATAAAAAGTTACATTAGTGGCTGCCATGGGCTGGGAGTGGCTGTTGATGGGCATGGAATTTCTTTTGAGAGTGATGAAAATATTCCGGGATGGCTGGACAACTTTGAATACGTTAAAACTACTGAATTGTATACTTTAAAAGGGTAAATTCTGCAGTGTGTAAATATCTCAAGAGAAAAAAAAGTAAGAATGCCACTGTGGGTAAAGTGAAAGGAGAATAATAAGAAAAAGGTGGTGAGAGAGATGCAGAAATAGGCTATCCGTTTCAGGCCAGGTTTTCTGCTCTTGGAAAAACTAAGACGTACCTAGATAATTTCTCTCTGTTTGTCTTTGAATCTTCTGGGATCTTTCTGTTATTCTTTCATCCCAGAGTCCTTTCTCTGAATTAAAAGGTTGCACTCCAAGTTGTTCCTGAGTCAGTGGGATGGTTTTCATGGCTAATTCCCTGTGATCTTTAGATATAGGGGCGTTTGTGGCGACAAAGACGACTAAGTCGATGTTTAGGCTTTTTTGTCGTGATCCACTGGAGAACAATGGACAGGTCCGACCGGGCAGCTTATGTTTATCTTCTCCCTTAAGATTGGACGGTGATAAATGTTTTAGCATCATCTTCTGAGTGGTTGTGGAACTGTGTCAAGACTACCCTTAAAAAAACAAACTGTGCCTTAAACAGGGTTCACATGGCACTTAGCACTGTAACTAAAAAGGGGGTCCAGTTGCTTGCTGCTCAAAAGCCAGTAAAGAGGCAAGGCTGGCAGAAAGGAAAGTTTGCCTCATGTGGGATGCTGGCAACCTGGAGTGGAGGGAGGCCAGATGCCTAAACCGGTGGGCTAGAGCATTTATAGGCTGAGGGCGGGGGCTACATGCACGAACTGCACAGTCAGCTCTGACAGTCATCTTGAAATTGTCATTAGTGGTCTGACCAGCATCATCTTGATTGTTTAAAGTACAGTTAATCTTTAGTTACAGGGTCTGTTTCCATTTCTTGAGGCCAGTTCTCAGACTTGTGGCAGTTCATGTATGGATGTGAGAGTTGGACTATAAAGAAAGCTGAGCGCTGAAGAATTGATGCTTTTTGACTGTGGTGGAGGGGAAGAGTGTTGAGAGTCACTTGAACTGCAAGGAGATCCAACCAGTCCATTCTAAAGGAGATCAGTTCTGAATATTCACTGGAAGGACTGATGTTGAAGCTGAAACTCCAATACTTTGGCCACTTGATGTGAAGAGCTGACTCATTTGAAAAGACCCTGATGCTGGGAAAGATTGAAGACAGGAGGAGAAGGGGATGACAGATGATATGGTTGGATGGCATCACCGACTCAATGGATATGAGTTTGGGTAAACTCCAGGAGTTGGTGATGGACAGGGAGGCCTGGCATACTGTGGTCCATGGGGTCGCAAGAGTTGGACACGACTGAGCGACTGAACTGATGTCATGGCTACAGTCTGATCATCATGTACTTAACTTCTCCACCTGGTGGGAGTTTCAGTATCTATCTCACAGCTCAGAATATGGCTCAGAATGTTGTCTATAGCCGTTGAGAAGGAACTAAAGGTCCTTGACTAGCTTAATGACTAGTATTATTTGCTCTCCTTTGACTGTTTTCCTTTGTTTCTGCATGTTCTCACTGCTCTGATGAAGCTCGTTCTTTGGCTAAAGTTTTTCCACAGGCAGACGGCGGGCAGAGGACGGGGGGGACAAGAACCGTAGGGTCCTGGTCCATTTTAGCACCACACAAGTGCCAGGGTATTTGAGTCCAAGAGCTGTGATGCAGGGGAACATTGTCCCCTCTGAGAGAGACTGTTTCTCACCTCTTTAACCTAGTGTGCTGTAGCTTACCTGCACTTCTCCAGCTCATAGACAAGGAGCACCTCGGGATCTTATTAAGATGCTGATTCTGATTCGGTAGGGGTTGTGGTCAGGGATTTTGCACTTAAAACAAACTCCCACTGATGCAGGTGCTGCTGGTCCATGGACCATTGTGAGTCGAAGCTAATAGAGCATGAAGATAGCATCAGAGTGGGACAGAGCTGAATGTGAAATGTGGCTCCACCATTAATTTGCTGTGGGAACTTGGGCAAGGTAATTAACATCTGAGCCACAGCTTTCTTGCCTGTAAGATCAGAGCCAGATCTAGCTCATAGAAAAGTAACTGATATGCAGCTAGACTGTTAAATGTTCGTTGCCTTCTCCTTCCCATAAGGGCTACGGTACCCATGATTGGGACTAAGGAAAAATTATATGCAAGAAAGCCAAGGGCTTCCAAGACCAGCACACCAAGGAGGATTTGTGTGGGTGAGGGCAGGGTGGCAGAGAGAGGCTGTAGAGGAATGGGGTATGAGTCTAGTCCTCAGAACAATGTTAAATTGCTTATTATCAGATTACTGTGGTTTTGGTAAAGTCAGTGTATTGGTCTCAGTCGAGTATGGCTGATGTTCAGTCAAGGTGTTGGGTCTTGACTCTGTATTCATAGAACTGGTGTTTGTCTGTTTGTTTGTTTTGACCAGAAAAGCACTCCTGAGCAGCTCAGGGGTGGTCAGTTTTCTTGGTGTGGGTGTCTCAGCCCATCCTTCCCTCATCTCACTCACTGATGTTCATTGTTCTTGTAGATGGGAGGAAATGAAGGGACCTAAAGTGCACACCCCTGTTGAGGTTCATTCACAGTAGGAGCGAACATTTCGGGGATCAGGTTGAAAATATTTGCTCTGTTGTTGGCTTTAGAGATTCTGGGCATTTCATTAGTTTATCTTCTGTGAATCTCTTAAACTCTGGGAAGGTTCAGTTGAATTAGGTGAATGGGGAACAACCGAAGAGGAAGAATTGAGAGCTAAGTCCTGGCCCCACCTGTAATTCTCCCATCCCGAGCCTGTATCACTGCCGTCTCTGAGCCTCAGTCTCCCCTGATACTCTTTGGGACCAATCCTTCCTGGCTAGCCTGCCTCGTGGGCTTGGTCTGAGGCTCAGATGAACAGCACCTGGAGGAGGGCATTTGTGCTCGAAGACGATGGGCCTCTGTAAAATGATGACTGTCATTCAGTAGCACTGGCTTGGGTAACAGCGTCCTCTCGGGGTTACATAATGTGAGCCGTGGCCTGTTAACTTTTGTTCTGTGTCTGTCTCCTTTGCCATCATCCCAAGGGGGAGGAAATAAGAGCATGTGTTTACCTTTGAGTTAAGTTGATGGCTCCTTTTCACTTTCCTCTGGGGAAGAAATTACACGCAAATAATTTGTAAGATTTGAACAAAACCGCAAGTGCAGTGACTCAAACTAGTTTCCAGTCTTCACAGCCTGAAATTCACTGCTTTCCTAAGGATGGCAATTTTGCCCTATTTCACTTTGTTTGGCTGTTTTGTGGATTGGCAGGTGTGGGTCTTTAATGTCTGATGGCTCTGAAGGAAAGGGCCACTTTGTTAAAGAGCCAGGGCTGAGTGTTTAAACTGGTCCTGCACCAACATCAAGCAATCAAAGATAAGGTATTCAGGTTGAAGCTGAATACATTAGGCTTCATAGGCACGACTCTGTCCTTCCCAAAGGCAGAAGTGGAAATGATCTGATTTCTGAGGCCAGTGGATACGTGTTACACTCTAGTCACCTTTCATAACTACTGTTGGTCAGAGAGGGTGGATATGAGCAAGCTGATCTTTGTTTTTAGACTTCCTAGGAATATGTTGCCTGATAGAGTCTAAGGTGACAGCTAGCAGTATTTAGTGGTTGAGAAGTTAATATTAAATTCTTGAAGAATTTAATGTATCCTATCATTAAGTAGCAGTGAGGGGCTAGGCATAGAGAGCTGGGCGTTCCTGAAGTAAGTCCTTTTAAAATTAAATTCTTATGCAACCGTAACAGTAATTTAAAAAGTAAGTTGAGGGTAGAAATTTGGTGCTTATATATAGACCTCAATGCTAAGAAAGTGGACATTTCTCCCAGTGTCATCCACTGGAAAATGAGACTTTTTTCCTTTTAATTAGATCCCTTTCTGACCTTGCCAACCAAACACCCCCTGGTCTATCTGGTTGATTTTTTAAAAAATGAAACATGGAATGCTGAACTCAGACACCTTGTTTATGAACAGCCTTGCTTTCAAACCCCCTTAGACTGTGAACTCCTCCAGAGGCCAGGATCTTCATTGTTTTATCTCCGAGGCTTTGTGTGTCTAGCATGTAGGAGAGAATCAATAAAAATAAGTTGCGCTAGTCAGCTGTTTTCTTCTGGGATTCCCCCTTCCTGTCTAGTGTATTAATTTTCCTGGCCATATAGTATTTGATCAGCATTTCCCTAGAGGTCCTTGGGTGCTATCATGGTACATGGTTGTAAGCACTTAAGATACTGATTCCTTTCATCCTCCCAGCAGCTCTCAGAGGTAGATACTATTAGTTATCCTTATTTGACAGTTGAATAAACTGAGGCCAAGAAAGGTCATGTTGATACCAGCCAGGGTTCTTGGTCTTCCTTAATCAATAGAAATTGATCAGAGGCCAGATAGGAACTTGAGTCAAGGCTTTATTGGGGCCCCTGCTGAAACAGGAGGGAATGAAAAGAAGTAAACAGGTTCCCTTGCCTGCTCCCTGAGCAAGGTGAGCTAGCTGGTTCTTATATGGGGTAAGAGTAGGGGTGTGTCTAGGGGTCGGGCTGGAGGAGTGACTTAGGTGGTTTGCCCATCCTTTTGGTGGTGCTGAGTGCAAGGGGCGTGTGCAGTACCCTGCTTTTGCCTGACACTCTACTTTTGCTCCTCACACCTTATTTTTGCTCCCAGCTCTTCAGAAGTGGCAGTTGGATTTTTGTGGTTTTTTTTTTTTTTTTTTTGTATCTTGTCCATAAATTTGCCCCTACTGAGCATGCAAGCAGTAATATTTTTAGTCCCTTCAAGTTTCTCTGTATTTTGTTGTTTGAGGAGGCATTTGTCCAGGTGCATGGACTGCAGCAAAGTGTCCCGGGTCCCAGCCCATCTCGATGTGATTTGTGTAAGACCTGAAGCTGCCACGTAGAGAGCTGGAAGTGAACCAGACAATCGGCTAAGCTTCAGGAGACACCCCTCTCCTCGCTACTCAGTGCTCCAAGCTACCTTTCTTTCCCTTCCAATGGCTTTCCTGAGCATTGCAGAGAAATGAGGCCAGACACACCTTCTTTCCACCTCCTTTCTCCCCCACCTCCTTTGTCCTCTGCCCTTTCCTGCCCACTCCCGAGTTCCAGGAAAACGTGACCCTGAGTTTGGAAAATAGAATAGCAGGTTCAGCACCATGACCCACTGGTATGGGCCCAGTCCTGGGGGGAGGCCATTCACACAGGGGTTGTCGGAATGAACCCCCTTTACCTGGGCGAGGCTGTGACCTCCAGTCTTGGGCCTCTCACTCCTTTACGTGCACGTGAAATCACCTGTTAAGGCACAGATTCTGATTCACTGGGACCAAGGCGGGGCCTGGAATTTTCTCACAGGCTTCTAGGAGTGTTGATGCTGCTGGTCCTTGGCCCAAGGCGGAGAGGCCACGCCTGCTATTCCAAGCACTGTCCTGCCTGCTGCTACTGCTGTGCACAGTCCTGTCCGACCCTTTGTGACCCCATGGACTGTAGCTCGCTAGGCTTCTCTGACCATGGGATTCTCCAGACAAGAACGCTGGAGTGGGCCTCCATTTCCTTCTCCAGTCTTGCCTGAAACAGTCCTGATTCCTAACCTGGGACTCAGAGGAGATCGAAGACATATATAGAGAGACCCACCAAAACTGTAAGTCTCATGAAGGCAGAAGCTTAAAACAGAATGAGAGCGAAACTGGGAGTGAAGGAGATTGGATGCTTCCCGAGGGAAGCGTGTGTATCATTTCCAAACGTGACCTGAAAAGTGTTTCTTTTAATAGAAAGCTTATTATGGAGCGACTCTAGGGATCCAGCAGTGAGGAGTACAGTAATTCCTGTTCGAGTTGATATGAAAATTCACAAAGAACCTCTGCTACTGGCCCCTAAAACTCTGGAGAGTAACCCTCCCCCACAGCTCCTCAAAGTCTCCCTGAGTCTCCCCAGGTTCCCCCTGCTTTCTACCTGCATCTGCTATGATATGCGCCACAGTCCTGGGAACCAATGTTGGGATACCACTCCTATGAGTACACATTGCTCTCATTATATCTCATTGGAGTCTCATAATTTCCCAGCTGTTTTTATCAATGAGTCGTGAGACCCAGGGAATCAAACTCCCTCAGAACCACAGGCTCACAAGTGACAGAGCTGGGAGCAGGCACGGTGAGGGAGCGTGGCCTGGTGTCTCTTGATCTTATCCGACCTGACTGCTTAGATAAATTTATACCACAAGATAACTAAATCAGTTCGCTCTGTTTGGTTTTGCATAGGAGGAGGCATCCAGGTGGGTTTGCTTTTAAAGGAAAATGGTTTAAGTTTAACTTACAGAAAGAAGCCCAGATTCCATGGGTGTGGTGTAGTGAATTTCTATTCCACAAACACACCCGTTTATTCTTAACAAAGATCGAGAAAGGAAGAGCCACCGGCACCGTGGAAACTCTCCGTAGGCCTGCCTCCTCATGTAACTTCCTTCTCCATGGTGGTACTGTCCTGAATTTTCAGGCTATAGATCACCTCTGCCTATTTTGGGGTGTTATGTAAATGCATTCATCTTTTTGTATTCTTCTAACTTCTTTCCCTCAACATTGTAAGATTTATCCATATTGTGCAGGCAGCAGTAGCTGGATTATTTTCCACTGTATTGACATAAACATACCACAGCTACTGATTATGGACATTTGAGTTGTTTCCTGTTCTTGGCTATTATGAATAATTATGAATAATGCTGCTGTGAATATTTGTATATGTATATATATTTTTTAAGATTTTTTTTTAATGTGGACCATTTTTAAAGTCTTTATTGAATTTGTCATAATATTGTTTCTGTTTTATGTTTCGGTTTTTTGGCCACGAGGCATGTGGGGTCTTAGCTCCTCAGCTAGGGATTGAACCCACACCCCTTGTGTTGGAAGGCAAAGTCTTAACCACTGAACCATCAGGGAAATCCCCATGGGTATATGTTTTTGGTGATGCACTGCTGCTGCTGCTGCTGCTAAGTTGCTTCAGTCGTGTCCGACTCTGTGCGACCCCAGAGACGGCAGCCCACCAGGCTCCCCCGTCCCTGGGATTCTCCAGGCAAGAACACTGGAGTGGGTTGCCATTTCCTTCTCCAGTGCATGAAAGTGAAAAGTGAAAGGGAAGTCGCTTAGTCGTGCCCGACTCTTAGCGACCCCATGGACTGTAGCCTACCAGGCTCCTCCATCCATGGGATTTTCCAGGCAAGAGTATTGGAGTGGGGTGCCATTGTCTTATCCTGGTGATGCACATATGTATGCATTTCTGGTATTTGTGTATGTGGGTGTATATGTAGTTCCTGGGTCATTTGATGAAAATGTTTTCCTTTAGTTCCGATCTCTTGCCTATTTTTCAATTGTGTTGTTCATCTATGAACAATCCTTGAAATCTATACTGATGGAGATTACCTGTCAATGAGATCACATTATTAGGTTCTCAGACATAAATTCTGGAGAGCTCCTCCAGATTTGAACAAGCACTTCACAGAAGAGGATATCCAAATGCCAAATACATAGGCAAAGACACTAAGCTTCCTACAGTGATGACAGAACTGCAGATTAAAACCATGAGAGACCTCTATACAGCATCAGAACAGCTAAGAATAATATGACTTATCAAACTAAGTATTGGCAAGAATGTGGAGCAATGGAACTCTCACACTAGATGGAACTATAAATTGGAGAGGCCATATTGGAAAACTGGCTGTATCTACTAAAGGCACACAACTGATGCAGCCAGAACACTGCGCTGATGGCGAAGCTCTGGTTTCCACCTGATCAGGCTGTAGACTCTAGGATCTGGGTGGGTCCTCTGCCTGGTGGGGGTTGGGAAGGGAAGGGAGAACTCAAGAGTCAGGCTTCAGGGCAACTGTGTTTCCAAACACGATTCCTGGGGCCCTGCTGTTCAGAGGAGCAGCTGAGGGCCTTCCGGTGTCCTACCCGGACGGATAGTCTGACCTGTAGGCTTTATTCTGTTCTTCCTCCCTCATGGCTGGCAAGCAGCCACCCAGGAAATCCTCTGAGACATGTTCATGAATGATGTCACTGTGGAAAACCTTATTCTATGTAGGAAATCTTTCTCCAAATGAGCACTTAGAGAAGATCTGACCAGAAGAGGCAGAATATTGCTGAATGCTTTAATAATATTCATTCATTCTTGATCTTAAAATTCACCCATTAGTTTTATCTGAACTAGAGTGGGTTAATGGCTTTGGTGTGTAATAGAGACCTTCAGAAATGATTCCTGAAAAGAGTGCCCGGGGGAGGATTGCTTTCCGATAGACCCTGGGGCACCCAGCCAGCCCTGAGATGTGAAGGGCCTGGAAGAGACATGTAATATGCTTAGCCATCCCAGAAGCTTGTTCTCGCCCTTCTTGGCTTATGGACCCCAACAAGCCAACCTCTGTTCACTGAGCTTGTGAATGTTGTCTAAAAGTTGAGTATATTGAACAAGATGCTGCAACCTGTTTTCTTGTCTCAAAGCAGTAGCAAAGAAGTCTCTGGACTTCTCTTGAGACTGCACAGTAGAATGGTTTTCTCTGTTTGATGGTTTCTTTATTTTTAGCACCTTAGATCCTGCACAGCGTTGGTTTTCAGGGCAAAGCCCTGGGCTGTGGGTAATCCGATAACCAAAACCATTTCCTAAACAAATTAGAATTTGCTTTCATTCATAGTCACCCAGATTTCCCTGGATAAAATGAGGTGTCTTACACTGTTGTTGGGAATGCAAACTAGTACAGCCACGATGGAGACCAGTGTGGAGATTCCTTAAAAAACTGGAAATAGAACTGCCTTATGGCCCAGCAATCCCACTGCTGGGCATACACACCGAAGAAACCAGAATTAAAAGAGACACGTGTACCCCAATATTCATCGCAGCACTGTTTATAATAGCCAGGACATGGAAGCAACCTAGATGTCCATCAGCAGATGAATGGATAAGAAAGCTGTGGTACATATACACAATGGAGTATTACTCAGCCGTTAAAAAGAATACATTTGAATCAGTTCTAATGAGGTGGATGAAACTGGAGCCTATAATACAGAGTGAAGTAAGCCAGAAAGAAAAACACCAATACAGTATACTAACGCTTATATATGGAATTTAGAAAGATGGTAATGATAACCCTGTATGCGAGACAGCAAAAGAGACACAGATGTATAGAACAGGCTTTTGGACTCTGTGAGAGAGGGAGAGGGTGGGATGATTTGGGAGAATGGCATTGAAACATGTATAATATCATCTATGAAACGAATCGCCAGTCCAGGTTCGATGCATGATACAGGATGCTTGGAGCTGGTGCACTGAGACAACCCAGAGGGATGGTACAGGGAGAGAGGGGGGAGGGGCGTTCAGGATGGGGAGCACGTGTATACCTGTGGCAGATTCATGTTGATGTATGGCAAAACCAATACAATATTGTAAAATAATTAACCTCCAATTAAAATAAATTTATATTAAAAAATAAATAAAATGAGGCGTCTGAGAAAGAAATGTGAGGACATTTTAGTGGAAACCTGCCCTGGTAAGCTATTCATTTTCCTATCACATTTAATTCCTGTAGAGTATTCTAGAGCAGATGTGAAGAGCCAGGCGTTGCTGCTGTCCCTTGGTGGCTGAATACCTGATGCAGCCTCTTTACCTCTTTCCCCAGCAGATTATGTGACCCCATGCACGCGTGCAGGTTGAACACCTCAGATTCTGGACTTGACTGAGGGATGTCTGAACTTATTATTTGCCTCCTGCCAAGAGAAAGGAACTTACAAGTAGTGCTTTGTGTTTTGAATTTTACAGTGCCCTGAGCAAACACAAGTTATACATTGTGATGGGAGGAGCAAAAAGGTTCGCCACGTCTTTTGTTTTCTGAGTGGGTGTAACTAAATGACTAGTTCCTGGATGTGTTCCTAGGATGTAGGTAGGTCACAGTCTGTGGCAGAGCGACAGTGAACATTTGTCACCTGTGTTATCTTACAGTTGCAAGTGCCTAATGTTCTTTTTATCCTGAAATGTTTTCATCGATGTTTTTCTGTTTTGATTTGTTTTAATAAGCCTCTTGATTTGGTAATAAGGAGCTCACTTTGGTAAACACCCGTGGCTTTTTAAATTCCCTTATATTAGAGATGAGGGCATTGAGGCCATACAGTTCTACCATGAATCAGTAGTAAACCAAGGACTCTTAATTTCTGTCTTTTGTTCCTCAGCTTATTGTGATTTTCTAGAACTGTAAACTATTTCTAAGAGGCTTTGTTTTAAAATCTAGCAGTCAGTTTAAGGTCGTTCTCACCTAGTAGTTGTGTTTCCTTGGCTTTATGGTAACCAAAGCTTTAAAATGGTCCAGTACAAAGAGATAATCAAGCCACGACTTTGTCTTGTTCTAAAATTAATATAGTGATTTATAGCTCTATAAATAATATTTATCAAATTTGACAGTATTATTTATATGTATGAGTAAATAATTTTGAAGTGTACCAGTATTTTATGTCTGTCCACTTGGAGGAGATTGTATCTGTGTTGAGACGCACAGTCCTTTCTCTATCATCTTGGTCCTTGTGAGGGATGAACCCTTGGACTCACGATTTTTCACTCTGAGTTTGTATAGGAAATCAGGATGTGTCTAATTATCTTATAGGGTATCAGGAAATTCTCAGTAGCAGTTGATTTAGATCCACTTCAATTAAAAATAAAAAGCACATGATATATCAACACGAGTTTTGTTTTTTTTTCTTTTAAAGAAGAGACTGGAGTCCCGGAATCAGATAAAGCAATTTCAGAGCATGTGGGGATTACTGCTTTAAAGGTTCAGGATGAATGGATAAGAACTGACCACGTCTGCCAGTCTTCATGTGCCCTGGTATATTGATGCTGTCTGTAACTGGTGATCTGTGATCTCTCTATTTCCCTTTAAAAGCTGTCTGTTTAACACCAGTTCTGTCTTCTCCTGCCCAACTCAGTGAGCATTTCTTCTTTTCTGTGCTGCCTTTAGAGCTGACCCTCTCCGGTTGAAGAACCTTTGATGCAACAGCATCTTATTCTCAACTCAGTGTCTCAAAGAGTCATGATTAACTGGCAGATATTGGCTTCAAAAAAGAGCAAGACACTAGTACTTAGAATCCACAGGGCTTATGGAGTAAGAGTAAGTGTGCTAAGAGGAGCGTTAGAAAGCACGTTGAACCAGGCTTCCCTAGTAGTTGACAAGTACCTTGGCTTCCTTTGCCCATCTGGCTGCCCCATGACATGGAACAACAGACTGGTTCCAAATAGGGAAAGGAGTACGTCAAGGCTGTATATTGTCACCCTGCTTATTTAACTTACATGCAGAGTACATCATGAGAAACGCTGGGCTGGAAGAAGCACAAGCTAGAATCAAGATTGCCAGGAGAAATATCAATAACCTTAGATATGCAGATGACACCACCTTTATGGCAGAAAGTGAAGAACTAAAAAGCCTGTTGATGCAAGTGAAAGAGGAGAGTGAAAAAGTCAGCTTCAAGCTCAACATTCAGAAAACTAAGATCATGGCATCTGGTCCCATCCCTTCATGGCAAATAGATGGGGAAACAGTGGAAACAGTGGCTGACTTTCTTTTGGGGGGCTCCAAAATCACTGTAGATGGTTTTGATTGACTGCATGCCATGAAATTAAAAGATGCTTACTCCTTGGAAGGAAAGTTATGACCAACCTAGACAACATATTAAAAAGCAGACATTACTTTGCCAACAAAGATCTGTCTAGTCAAGGCTATGGTTTTTCCAGTGGTCATGTATTGATGTGAGAGTTGGACTGTGAAGAAGGCTGAGCGCCGAAGAATTGACTCTTTGAAGTGTGGTGTTGGAGAAGACTCTTAAGAGTCCCTTGGACTGCAAGGAGATCCAACCAGTCTATCCTAAAGGAGATCAGTCCTGGGTGTTCATTGGGAGGACTGATGTTGAAGCTGAAACTCCAATACTTTGGCCACCTGATGCGAAGAGCTGACTCATTTGAAAAGATCCTGATGCTGGGAAAGATTGTGGGCAGGAGGAGAAGGGGATGACAGAGGATGAGATGGTTGGATGGCATCACTGACTCAATGGACATGGGTTTGGGTGGACTCCAGGAGTTGATGATGGACAGGGAGGCCTGGCGTGCTATGGTTCATGGGTTCGCAAAGAGTCGGACGTGACTGAACTGAACTGTCCTCCGTTTCCCCCATCTGTGGGGTGGGGTGCTGCCTTGGGTGCTGAGTTCAGACAGGCACAGAAGACTGGTCTTTGTGCTGAGGCATGTTGAGCTTTGCTTCTCTGTTGGCCGCCTTCATCCTTTCCCAGCTTTCTCTCTTGGTTGTCATTTGATACTATTTTGAATGGCATGAAGTACCATGGTAGCATCATTCATTTCCATTCTTCTATCCTTAAAGTGTCCTTCTCTTGCAGTCATTCTTCAGATTCCAGCCACCTCTTTGACATCTTCTGTGACCATTAAACTTGTACTCTGAGGCAGAGTTGGTCTTCTACTCCTCTGCCATATATAACTTAGTGTGTTCAAGTGTGATTATTTGGTTACATGTATAGACTGAACATTTGAGAGATAGGACTGTGGCTTGTACATCTTGTATCTTTAGTATGTTGCCAGGTATATGATAGGTACCCAAAAGAGGATGGATGGATGGGTGGATGGAGCACATTTGAAGAGAACTCTTGAAAAGGGAGAGAGAATACATTTTTAGGTGGGATTCATGGGAAAAACTTCAGGTGAGGACAAGAGAGTTGTGTATGCTACATAGCTACTGAAAAGATGTATCTATAGCGGAGGATAGAAATATATGCTATGGAGAATGAGCTGTGCCATTTATTTTTCAGAGGATAAACCAAGTAATTCGCAAGAGCTGACATTGTAGTCATTTGACTTTCCTTCTTGAAAGCTCTGGGATCTTTATTGAAAGATCCGGTTTCTTATGTGTAAAATGATATCCTACAAGGTAGGTTCTATTATTAATGTGAGGATCAATTGAGACTTTCAAAAAGGCCTTTCAAAAGGCTCAACACCCTGCCTTGTCTGTAGTGAGGGCTCGGTAGGGTAGATGGCAGCTCCTGCTGTTACCATTGGCCTTTGGTGTGTGATAGAATTGAGGTGCCTGTTAGAAATGTTCTCCCACTCCCTGAATAAGAAGTTTAGATTCTTATTAGTTACCACAAAATGTATGTCCAGGTCTTAGGATTCACTGGAAATGGGATTATGTAATTTCTTTTCTCTTCCTACTTATTTAGTACTTCTTTTTAGAAAGGAAAGCACCTATCAGTTTATTAGGAAAGCACTTGCTTCTAAAGCAAATTTTTCATGCAGGGCATTCATGGGATTCTTTCTAGTTGTTAAATTCTTTCTAGTTATTAAAAAAATAATACATGTATATATCTATATTATGGGCAAAAAATGCAATTCTGTTCTTTCCTGCAGTTCTGGAGAGCAGGGGGCATACATTGCTGTTTCTATTTTGGTTCAGAAGCAAGGTGTGTGGTCTGGGCAGCTTGATTTTGGCTGATGAATGTCATTGTATGTGTACATTTCTGCCACCACAATTGCAGATACATTTAGAAATCAGTGGTAGGAGTTTCTAATAGTGCTTACACAATCATTCATACATTCATTTCCTATTCTGCTTACTGCTGCTTTTCTCACCTGTCTTTTAGTTCTGGATCCAACAATTATTACTATTTTTTCCCCTTAATATTCTTAGGAGCTAATACAGTTACCAGTGAGGAAGATTCTGCATGTGCCTCTGAACCACTTTTTCTAGAACATTTTACAGCCTATCTGTTGCTGTTTGGGTATGTGGCCACTTTTACTTGTTGCCTAATATAGGTCAGTCCTGCTGTAGTGAATTTCTGAGCAAACGAGAAATGGATACGAAGGCGCCATGTACACACCTCAGGTGATATGGATCCCCCATCCTTTCTCTCTAATTCTCTCTCTCGAAATCCAAAATGCACTTAAAACTCTCGTAACCCATTGGGTGGCAAGACTTCCCTTGAGCAAGATTCTATTTATATTCTTCACTTATCTCCTTTAGTGTGGTTATTTGTAAGTTTTAGTGTGGAAGTATTATTGTTCTTGAGTATGAGGTACTGACCTCCACTCTTCAGAGAGCATAAAGTACATATTACATTTCTAAAATGCCAGAATTTTTGCTTTCCAAAATACTTTTAGCCCTATGGATTTGGATAAGAGATGAGGACCTATAATATTTTTATCAGGGCTTCCCTGGTGTCTCAGACAGTAAAGAATCTGCCTGCAGTGCAAGAGACCCGGGTTTGATCCCTGGGTCAGGAAGATTCGCTGGAGAAGGGAATGGCAACCCACTCCAGTATTCTTGCCTGGAGAGGAGTATTCTTGCATGGATAGAGGAGCCTGCCAGGCTATAGTCCACGGGCTTGCAAAGATTTGAACATGACTGAGCAACTAATACTTTCACTTTCTTTCATAATATTTTATCAGCCTTTTTTTTTTTTAGTTGACAACCTTCCCTTGATATTCTCCCATTGTCACTATCTTTATGTGATATGCAAATGAGGAGCTTCCTTGCCTGTATTTCAAGCAACATTTCCTGAGTTGGTATGGGTTGGACTCTGTGCTAAGAATGGGGAGAATAAAGTATTGGCTCTCTTGCCCTGGAGAAGCTCAGTTGTTGTTGTTGTTGGTCAGTTGCTAAGTCATGTCTAACTCTTCGTGACCCTTTGGACTGCAGCACGCCAGGCTCCTCTGTCCTCCACTATCTCCCAGAGTTTGCTCAAATTTATGTCTGTTGAGTTGGTGATGCTTTCTAATTATCTCATCCTCTGTCTCTCCCTTCTCCTGCTCTCAATCCTTCCCAGCATCAGGGTCTTTTCCAGTGAGTTGGCTCTTTGCTTCAGATAGCCAAAGTATTGGAGCTTTAGCTTTAGCATCAGTCCTTCCAATGAATATTCAGGGATTCTCCTTTGAATATTCATTGGAAAGAGGAGCTCAGAGACTCTTGATAATGTAGAAAGTGCTATACTAGCCAGTCTGAGTTCCTGGCTATGGTAGGATAATCACAGCCAGTAACTTCACCAGAATTGCAAAGATAAAGAAATATGGAATAGAATGTGGTCAGGGAGCAGTTATGTATTTGCTGTGGTCTTTGGGTTTCCCTGATAGCTCAGTTGGTGAAGAATCTGCTTGCAATGCAAGAGACCCCATTTCAATTCCTGGGGCAGAATGATCCGGTGGACAAGGGATAGGCTACCCACTCAAGTATTCTTGGGCTTCCCTGTGGCTCAGACGGTAAAGAATCTGCCTGCAATGCGGGAGACCTGGGTTCTATCTCTGGGTTGGGAAGATCCCTTAGAGAAGGGAAAGGCTACCCTCTCCAGTATTCTGGCCTGGAGAACTCCCTGGACTGTATAGTCCATGGGGTCGCAAAGAGTTGGACACAACTGAGCGACTTTCACTCACTTGGAAAGTAAAGCCAGAGATGGGGCTGCAGAGGAGTCAGTTCTTGAAAAGCCTTATCTACCAAACTAAACAGTTAAGAATTTATCTTTTGGCTATAAAGAGTCTTTAAACCTGAGAATGAATGATTGGATTTGCATTTTAGTTAGAGCCCCCTGACATTATCTTAAGGGACCCCCAAAGGAAGTTGTTGAAATATTCTGGGCAATAGTCCTATAATATTTATACTGTGCAGTAGAGTGCTTTAGGGTTTGAAGAAGACTTTCTCCAGCCTTAATTTCTTTTGTAGTAGCCTTGGGGGATGCGTAGGTAATAACTAAGGAAACATTTCAAGAAGTGACTTTTGCCCAAGGTCATATCCAGCAACCGACTATACTAGCTCTCCTAATTCTGTATTTGTTCCTGATTAAACATGATATTAAAATATTTTAATATACTGTCCAGTTACTGAGCATACTTAAAGGTAATCTGCCACCCACATATCTTTTATATTTGTACTTGATGAGATTGTCAGCTCCTTGAGGAGTTCCAGAATTAAATTTGATGTGCCTTTGGCACAAAGCTTACAATAGGCACCACCAAAAATTTGCTAAACCCTTTCTCCTCCAGAGCAAACACAGTCCTGAAAAGAAGGAACATTTGTGAAAACAAAGGGACTGTCATTTTACTTGTTGTGTGTCCTGTCACGTGTACTTATTAGGCAGTTTCTATATTACAACACAGCACTGCGTGCTATGGGGAAGGTAAATGCAGAATAGTTAGATTTAAACCACAAAACTGCCATGAATTAAGCCTATTCTGTCTTATTTAGATCTGACACCAAATTTCTTGGCTTTTTGTAGTACTTTTCCTTTTTAAAGGTTGCTAGGTCTTGAAATCAAAAGGCTTCTTGCACAAACTGATTGGAACTATTAGGCTTACACATTTGCTTTGCAGTAATTAGGTATAACATGGCACAATTCCAAATGGTTATTTTTGAAACAAGGAAACAAACAAAATCATTACATAGGCATATTTTATTATAAAGGACTTTAAATTGTCAACTGTGAATTTACCCTACTGAGTTACCAGTGAAATTAATGATCTAATCTTTTTCTTAACATACCTTGTACACATCGCTATTTATGCTAGCAGTATTTCCTAGGCTGTCTAGGAGTTACAGAAATGGTCAAGGTCTAAATTAGTCTTAGTGAAAGTGAAAATCACTCAGTCCTGTCTGACTCTTTGTGACCCCATGGCCTATACAGTCTATAGAATTCTCTAGACCAGAATACTGGAGTGGGTAGGCTTTCCCAACCTGGGGATGGAACCCAGGTCTCCTGCATTGCAGATGGATTCTTTACCAGCTGAGCCACAAGGGAAGCCCAAATTAGTCTTGGAGTCCATATCAATTTTAAAGTATTTATTTTCAGTTCTGATTTCTTTTACCACCTTTGTATCAGAAAAGCTTTGCGGACCCCAGAAGAAATTGTCGAAGTTATTCAGATCCAGGAACTAGACTTGGGGAAAGAAAAATTAGGAAACTGATCCCCGTGGGTTCAAGTCCAGTCTTCATCTTATTAATTATAACTTTAGTCACATGTCTGAACCCCTTATCTGAAAAGTGATGCTTATGATAATGTTTTTCAAAGATTCTAAGACAAACATTTTTATCTGAAAACAAAATGTGTTTTACAGTGCATTATAGATTATGGTTTAATTTGTGGCATTTTGTTTAATATCAGGCTTCCCTGGTGGCTCAGCTGGTAAAGAATCTGCCTGCAGTGTGGGAGACCTGGGTTTGATCCCTGGGTTGGAAAGATTCCCTGGCAAAGGGAACAGCTACTCACTCCAGTATGCTGGCCTGGAGAATTCCATGAACTGTATAGTCCATTGCAAAGAGTTGGACACGACTGATAGTGATGTGTGAAATGATGATGCATCTCATAATCAGTGGTTTCTTATATTTGATGAAATATGGTAATAATTTGCCTTAGCAACCTCTTCAGTTCTTGTCAGGTTGACTCAGATATGTTTGCTAGAAAACTACGGCTGTGCCAACACATAGGCAAACAAAAGCACTGTCCAATTTCCCTGGACAGTCTTTCCCCCCTTTTCTTCTTTAAGATTTATTGATTACTATTTATTTTTTGGCTGTGCTGGGTCTTCACTGCTGCACAGGTTTTCTCTAGTTTCATTGCCCGGGTCTTCTCTTCCTTGTAGTGCACGGGCTTCTCAGTGCAGCAGCTTCTCTTGCTGCAGCCCCCAGGCTCTGGGTGTGCAGACTTCAGTGGCTGTGGTGCATGGACTGAGTTGCTCCTCAGCATGTGGGATCTTCTCGGACCAGGGATTGAACCCGTGTCCCTTGCGTTGGTGGGTGGATTCTTAACCACTGGACCACTAGTGAAGTCCCTGCTTTTGGTATTTCTGATGATACTTTATTTCTATCTGTTTTAAAAATAAGTTGGAAAGAGAGAGAAAATGAAAGTTTAGGTGAATTAAAGATATCAAATGTCTTTCTTAAATATTTGAAATAACAGAAGAATTTCAGTTGACTTACAGTTCAGCTCCCTGAAAGACTGTATTTTTTCTTTCAAACATTACTTCAGTCATCGTGGTCTTGCCTCCCTTTACTTTCTCCTCTGACCCCTATCCCAAATAAGAACTCTGAGTAAGGTCAGTTTTGGATGGGAAGGGAGTAGGGGCTGAGAAGAGTATTAATTTCATTTTGGGCAAATTGAATTTGAGATGAGTTTGAGGCATCCAAGTGAAGATGTTGAGTAGGCAGTTGGATTTGTGAGTCAGAGATAAAAATGTGGTATTTGGGGTATAGAGATGGTAGATGAAGGCCGGAGCTTGGATAAGATCACCTAGGAAACGGGAAAGACGGATTGGAACTGGAGGTTGACAAGCCACCTTCAGCCAGCAAACCTGTTTTATTTGGCCTATGCAGTGTTTTTAAAATATTTGAACAAGTTGCTGTAGTATGTTTATGGTGTTTTGGCTGCCCCAAATATACTTTCTCTTTTGATGGCAGCACCCTAATTTCCTTTTAAGAAATTCCTTGTCCTCGAACCTCAGACCTTAGCCTTATATAAGGCTCTTCCCCTGACTCCAAATAAACTATATGACTCAGGGCTGGCCGGTCATTCCTAAATCATCTAGACATGTGATTGGTTCAAGAATGGTTTTGTAATCCAAGATGGCCCAATCAGAGATTTTGAGACTGAGGGATGGGTGTGTGTTTGTGTGTGGGGGGGTGGAGGGTGGGTAGGGGAAGCTCCAGAAGAGAATCTTTCTTGTTTTCTGCTTAAACCTGGCAAGATGTGTTCTGGAGATCTAGCAGTGCTCTTGCTGCCATAGGGTAGGTCTCATCTGAGAATTAGGGACATGAAAAATTCAGATAGAGAAACTGGTTCTGATCATGTTGATTAAAGCCAGTGGCCAGCTGTACCTCTAGGCTTTGCAGTTCAATGAACCAGTGCATTCTGCCTTTGGTGTAACCCAGGATTTCTTTTAGTTGCAGCAGAAAGAATCTTTATTGCCAAGATTTAAAAATCATGAATTTTCATTTGTAGATCAGGATTTTGGCTTGAACTAAGTAATTGTTGTAGGAGGAGTGTCTGCTCTCCACTTTATTCTAGTCTGTACCTCTCTCTACTGTGATCTAACCCTGATGCCTTGAGTCTGTTACCTGTTATCCTGCCAGTTCTGCTGGTTTTATTTTCAATTATTTATGTATTCATTTTAAATTTTGGTTGTGCTGGTCTTTGTTGCTGTGCGTGGGCTTTCTCTAGTTGTGTGAGTGGGGGCCACTCTTCTTTGTGGTGCACAGGCTTCTCATTGCCGTGGCATCTCTTGTCACGGAGCATTTGCCCTAGGTGTGCAGGCATCAGCAGTGGCAGCACAGCTGCTCAATAGTTGTGGTGCACGGGCTCAGTTGCTCCGTGGTGTGTGGCATCTTCCTGGACTAGGGATTGAACCTGTGTGCCCTGCACTGGCAGACTGATTCTTATCCCCTGTACCCTTAGAGAAGTCTTGCTGTGTTTTAAATTGAAGACCTGAGAGGAGAGTGAAAGTTGACTTTGTTTCACTTAATTATACTACTTGCTTGTCCCGGTGGGTAGTTGGCTTTTAGCTGCTGCTATAGAATGAAAAGGGAAGGAGGACCTAGGTTTAAGCTTGGAAGAGTCTGAACCCTATAAGAATAGGTGGAGGAGGATAAGCTTGCAAAGAGAAGGAAGCCATGGTGGCAGGGAAAAGAGCGTTGGCTGAAGAGTCCAAAGTAAAGCGTATTTTGGGGAGAGATTGATCGACATAGCCAGATACTGTCAGGATGTCAAATGAGATAAAGAATGAAAAAAAAAATTCTCACTTGAATTTGGCAACAAAGAGATTGTTATTGATCTGGCCTGGAGCTGTTTCAGGGAGTGGTGGAGCCAAGCCAGGTTGGAATGGGTTGAAAAATGAATGGGATGGAAAAATGGGACATATCCAAGAAGAACAGTCTTTATTTTTCCTGTGAAGGAAGCAAAGAAATAAGGCACTAGCTAGAGACATTTGAGGTTGAGAGTGGAATGCTTTAAAAATAGGACTCCAGTATGTTGAAGTGTTGATGGGAAGGATCTGGTCGAAAGGGAGAAGTTGACTGAGTAGATAGAAGAGATGAGGGGAAATTGGCGATGCAAGTCTGAGAAAGTGAGATGGAGTGGGATCTAAAGCCTGTAGAGAGGTTGACCTTGGATGAGAGGAGGGAACTGGATGCAGCAGGAGGGTAGAAGCTGAAGGCTGGAGGCAAGTTAGTCTGATAACAGGAGGTTGCTGGTCCATGGGTTTCACTTCTCTGTTAGGTGGTGATGATGGTGTCAATGTCAGAAGGGGTGAAAGTCAAGTAAGAGTTGGAGAATGCATGGGTGGGTTCACCCAGCATTGTAGAGGACTTGTTTGTGGTTGGTGCTCATGAATGTTGGGTGACTTTCTCCAGTGCCCAGGTGCTCAATTGTGGGCACAGACAGAGCTACTGTAGGCATCTGCTAAGGCTGGGGTTTGGCAGAAGAGGAAGGACAAAAGGTTGAGCAAGGTAAGTTGAGGGCACTTGATGAGAGTGTCATGGAATGTGCTCTTTGGAGATGTTGGCCTTTAGAAAGGAAGTTGAGTGAGGAGGGATGTGAAATGAAACCTCTGTTGAGGCCCAAATGGTTGCTCACAATGAAGGGGGTTTTAATAAGGAAGCCTAAGTGAGGATGTTGTAGTCAGAGGAGGGATGCTAGGTGATGGGATCAGGGGAGTGCAGGAGAGGTTTCAATGGAGGTGAGGCAGGCAAGGGAACAGATCAGAGTGTCAGACTCTTTGTGACTCTGTGGGCTGTAACCTGCCAGGCTCCTCTATCCATGGAATTTTACAGGCAAGAGTATTGGAGTGGGTTGCCATTTCCTTCTCCAGGGAATCCTCCTGACCCAAGGATCGAACCCGGGTCTCCTGCATTGCAGGCAGACACTTTACCATCTGAGCCACCAGGGAAGCCAGATGGATTTTGGATATTCAGATCTCCCCTGCTCATTGCAGAACTAAGAGAGGAAAGGAAGATTTGGGCCAGGGTTCAGTGTCATTTGTAATTGGGTTGCTGTTTAATAAGAGGAGATTATCCATTTCCTCTTCATGTCCTTCCCTTTGACTTCAGTGGAAATTCCACTGAAAGAGTATATTGAAGCAGTTTGGAGCCTACATCCGTTTTTGCAATATGGCCAAAGAGTGATATTAGGAAAACTGTGTCTTCAGTCACTTTGTTTTAGTACAGAAAATGTAACTCATTTAAACCTCTTGAATTCATCAAGTTGCCGGAATGATTTGGTGCTCGCTTGCCTTCCATACTCATGTTGCTTCTGAAGGTGACTGAGGGTGTACTCAAAACTTTTAAGAGGTTAAGTTTAACTTGATCCCTGTGGCTCTCTCTGCTTTGAAGGGAGGGTAAGTGTAAGTAGGAAGCTGTGTCAGAAACATCTGTCATCATTTGTAATTGTGTGTCGTGGTTTGGCAGTTAAGTGAAGTCGTGCAAGCCCACCAATCGGTAGTTTAAAGCAGTAATCTGAGAGCTCAGAAAGATACTTCTCTGAATGGTAAATCATTGGAGCCAGCGCTGCTGATACTTAAGAGGGTAAAGGGTTTGGAAGGCTCACCAAGCAGGGGAAAAGCAAAGTGGTTGGGTTTGGGGTTAATAAGATGCTAAATCCGACAATCTTGAAACAGCCAAAGATTGTGATAAAAATCCTCCAAGTAATCAGGGTGCAAGAAGTCTAGAGTCCTTAAAAAAAAAAAAAAAAAAAAAAACTGAAGCATGTAGGCTTTTGGATACAGCATCTCTTCATCACTGACTCTGAAAAGATTAGGTGAGCAATAGAGCATGGGGCAGGAGGGTCCATGTTTGCAGGCTGAGGACAGTGAAGAGTAATAGCAGAAGTCCCCTATCCCTCAGAGCTCTCTTATGGAGTGAAGTGTTTTCCAGCCCAGAGCAACTCTGCTGCCAGCTAGCCAGCCACCGCTCTGCTCTCTGAAGGTCTATTTCCTTATTCTTTCCCAAGGAACCTGTTTATTCATCCCCACTCTTTCCCATACTTTGTCCCATCCCAATGCTTCTCTTTGCTTTCCTTCATCTTTCATGCATTATTTCCCTGCCCGTGAGGCCAACATCAAGTACAATATGATGCTAGCTCTTTCTTTTCTCTGACTCCTTTGTGTCTCTTGCTTTTGTATCTTAATAAGTTAGCTTTTCCACTGACTTATAGACTGTTAAGTTTGTGAGAGAGACCTTGGATTTTTTTTTTCCCTCAAAGTTTGCAAAACAAGAATCACTTTATCCAACTCCAGTCTTAACAGTCTGCAAATTCCTTTAGATCCTGGTGTATTCAAGAGTCTGGAGAATTGGGTTCTACTGTCTGGGACTTCAGGCCTTTAAGGATTGCTTCATTTTCCTCCAAAAAAGAGAACAAAGCATTGCTGATGAGCTCTTCATGTCCTTGACATCTGCTGTTTTGTACTGTTTTACCCAAGCAATAGTTTCGGCCTTGCCTTGATCATTTTTTCTTGCTCTCAAAATAGCGAAACCACCTGCTTTGTTCTTTAGAATTTTTTTGTCGACAGGCTTAGTTCATTCTCAAGAGAAGTCTTCTTGTGGCTTCTTAATTTCTCCTGTACCTCTGTGTACATCTTTACTAGGTGGTAGTGGCAGTGTTGAGTCGCTGAGTTGTGTCTGACTCTTTGTGACCCCATGAACCACAGCATACTAGGCTTTCCTGTTCTTTGCTATCTCCTGGAGTTTGCTCAAACTCATGTCCATTGAGTTGGTGATGCCATCTAACCATCTCATCCTCTGTCGTCCCCTTCTCCTCTTTCCTAGCATCAGGGTCTTTTCCAGTGAGTCAGTTCTTCACATTGTATTGAAGCTTCAGCATCAGTCCTTCCAACGAATATTCAGAATTGATTTCCTTTAGGATTGACTGGTTTGATCTCCTTGCTGTCCAAGAGACTCTCAAGAGTCTTCTCCACAGTTCGAAGCACCACAGTTCAAAAACATCAATTCTTTGGCTCTCAGCCTTCTTTATGGTCCAACTCTCACATCATACATGACTACTGGAAAAACCATATTGTAAAGCTTATGAAGTGGGAGATGAGGTGTAAGTCTACCAAGCGTTACTTCTTGAACTCAACAGAGCAGAAGGGAGCTGAGTTAAATTGTAGCCAAGGAGCCCTTTCCTCCTTAAGATCCTTTAGAAGAGTCTCAGTTGAGCTTGTAAATTGCCAAGAACACTGCTTGGCACAGGATAGGCTGTTAATGGTAGCTATTCTTATTGGGTCTAGGTGGCTGGGTCAGAGAGATCCCACATTAAAGAAGCTTATCAAATAAGAACTTATCTCCTACATGAATTGAACCTCAGGATTTTTATGTCATGGTAATTCTGTCTGCTGAGGCCAGAGCATAAAAAGAGACTTTAGAATCACAGGGTGTTACAGCTGGCAGGAAATAGCTGTCAGCCTCCAAAATATTATATAGAAGGAAACAGGCCTAGAAAAGGTTGGTGACTGTCCCTGGGACCATACCATTTATATTGGCTTAGTGGAACGAGGATGAAGCTCTCTGGACACTGAAACTAGGATTTTCCTACCAGACCAAGGTATGTGACTCTGAAAAATCAGTCTTGAGGGAAGAATGTAGAAAAACAGGAGGAAGGGATAGTGTCTGCAGGGCACTCTAACCTTGGGTGACGATGTCAGAGTAGCATAAATTTAGTGGTTTGACCCCTGATATTTCACCACATTGCTTCTGTTGGACGGTCAGCCACTATGTTTGCCCTTTAAATTAAATTCTGGGTCAGTACTTGGAAAACCAATAGGGAGTGGGAATCTAGGGATAATGAGAGCTTCTCCAGTGGCTCAGATGAATCTGCCTGGAATGTGGAGTCACAGATTCAATCCCTGGGTTGGGAAGATCCCCTGAAGAAGGAAATGGCAACCCACTCCAGTATTCTTGCATGGAGAATCCTATGGACAGTGGAGCCTGGCGGGCAACAGTCCATGGGGTTGCTCTGAGTCAGACACGAGTGAGCCGTTCACACTTCCACTTCCCATAATATTGAAGGTCACAACTTGACAATGCATTTGAAAAAGAGAGAAGACCCTGGGCTCAGAGAGGCCTCTAGGTCCCGTGGGAACTCGGGGTCTAGGTCATCACTGCCGAGGCCTGGGATTGGGCACTCAGCATTAGCTGTGTAAGGACTGAGGTGAGGCAAGTGAGGAGCCCCTGGCAGGGGCAGTGATCTGAGGTGTATGGAGAACGTCTGGAAGTCCTGCTTGTGTACCCTGCAGGAAGGATGTGAGAATAAAACAGTAATATATATATATATATATAATATATATTATTATATTATATATATATAAAGCAGCTCAGTGATGACAAAGCAGAAAGGAATCCATCCAAAAATCAGGGGAAGAATGTGTTTTCTGAAACTCTTGACATGGGGGCAGAGCATCATGGGGATGTATGTTGTCGAGAAATGCCTTTTCTTTACTCGGGGAGAGGACCTGTTAGTGACACACACTAAGAGCGGAAGCTCAGGGTCAGATATCTGAGCTGACAGAGCAAGCCCTGGGTTTGAGCTGGTGGATGGCAAGGTGAGGTTCAGACCCACACAGTTTGGTTTGACTGTTGGAAATATCAACTGCTGTGCTGGCTCTCTGCTCCTGCTCAGCTGTCTGCTGTGATCCACGCCCTGGGAGAATCAACCGGGTCCAGTTTAAGTCCTCCTCTCCCTGTTGCCCGGCTGGGGATTCCTTAGAGCCTAGTAAGTCATACTTGCATAATGGCTTAGGGCCACCCATAATTCTTAGGTCCCCATGGGATCTCTATCTTTCAATGCCCTTGCATCCTTTCCTTGTACCATCAACCTGTTATCTTGGTGACTGAGTACCAACTGGTTTTCTCTGCCCTTTGGCGATGTTTACTTAAACTTAGCTCAACCCAGAGCCTCTTGTGATTGCACCCCTTCCTGTGTCTTCTTGCTCATACCTTCCTCTGCCACTGAGGTTCTGTCTCTGTCACTCACACTCACGTGTGTTCTGAGTACAATACTTCCTCCCACACCAGTTTCCCCAGGAAACTGCATCCTATCAAATAGGCTTTTGTGAAGACTCGAAAGGTTACAGTTTGGTGTCTGTGATCTTTCCCAGCTTTACTGATTCTACCCCTCCTTCATAATCTTTCTCTCTTGAATATCAAAGTTCTGCCCACATGGGGCAATGATGGGACAAAGAAGAGTCCTAACTTTTATACCTTAACAATGAGCACAAATACGTATTCCCTATTTTCTGAGAATTCTAGTGAATAAAAGATTTGTCTCATTACATGCACTTCATCTTGGGTGCAAATATATACAGTCAGAGATATCTACGCCATTGACTGTGCCTTTGCGACTCCATGGACTATATATAGTCTGCCAGACTCCTCTGTCCATGGAATTCTCTAGGCAACAATACTATGGGAGTGGATAGCCATTCCCTTCTCCAGGGGATCTTCCCAAACCAGGGATCAAACCTGGGTCTCTTGCATCGCAGGCAGATTCTTTTACCATCTGAACCACAGGGAAAGTCCAGTTACTGGACTATTTCATATTATATGCTAATCATCCTTTTATTGCTTACTCAGCACTATACACTGTACATCCAGGCAGCACTTACCTCGGATTTCTTTATCTCCTTTATCTACCAGTTTCTCTTCAATGTAAGACTTACTAACTTTGCTTTTAGCTCCCATACCAGTTCCCATGTTTTTAGAAACTAAAGCATGTGTGAATCTCCTTCCGTCTCCCCTTTCCCACTCTTGTAGCCTGGAATATAATGATCTTGGGGCTTTTTTTTTTTTCCTTTTCCTTTTTTCATGTCCTATTTCACAATCCAGGAGTCTCCCATTTCATACAGCACACTAGAATTTTCTTTTGAGTAAATTCTGTGTATAGTGAAAGTCACTCAGTCGTGTCTCTTTGTGACCCAATGGACTGTACAGTCCATGGAATTATCCAGCCCAGAATACTGGAGTGGGTAGGCATTCCCTTCTCCAGGGATTGAACCCAGGTCTCTCGCATTGCAGGCAGATTCTGTGCGAGCTGAGCCACTAGGGAAGCCCAGTGCTGTGTATGACATGTGAATATTGTTACAATTCGTGTTCCTTTTTCTAGAATCATGTAAATTCCCCCCCATCATTCTTACTGTCATGGATTGCCTGAGTGACTTCTTTTCTCAGAAGAGCCATGAGAAAATTAGTAGAATTGGAAACTAGATCCCCAATTCAGAGAAATTTGTGGGGATTAGGGAGTTACTCTCTTTAATTCTAGGTATTGCCGAGTTTCAGGGAGTTAGGAATCTGCTACCACTCATGACTGGGACAATGTAAAGAGAAATCTAATTTCATCCTTATTTTTGCTTTTTTGTTTTTTTTCCTAGAGAAAATGTTAATTTCTGCTCTGGGGAAAATAGAAGAGTCCAGGTTTAAAATAGATTACAGTATTCACTGATGAGGCTAAAGAATTGAATTTTGTAAAACTGTTGTTTCTTGGATGAAAAGGGGATAAGAGAGGAGGAGAGAATTAAAAAAAAAAAAAAGGTGTATTAAGTCATAATAGCAATAGCAGGTGGCATTTATAGAGCAAGTATATGTTAGGCACTGTCCTAAGCATTTTTCCATTTCTCATCTCAGGACATCTCAGTACAGCTCTATGACATTCCCACTGTTTATTTTATACAAGAGGAACCCACACTGCACAGAGAGGTTAAACAGCTTACTCAAAGTCACACAGCTGATAAATGACAGATTGATGATTTTCACCTTGGCAATCTAGTCGAAGGCTCATGCTCTTAATCTCAAGGTTACAGAGCTATATGTTGAGTCATTTTAACTTTTCCCCTCGCTTTGAGTACAGCCTCCCACAGTATATATAAAGCACAAGAGAAGTGGCAGTTTCAGCCTTTTTTTCTTGTTATTGTTTGTTTACTTAATAGCTGGGTTGAAAAAAAGGCAGTGTGCATTCTAAATCAAGTTTAATTAGACCCATATGGAAAACATAACAATTATCTATACCAAATTTCCACCGTTTTTCATGTTCAATTATTAATAGATATGGGTGCACTTATTCTTTCATTTATTTTCAAAGTGAAATGATTGAAACAGGCCTAGGATTCAAAGGTCTTGCCTACTTTTTTAAAGAATCGTTATCTGAAAGGCACATTTGGTCTAGAAAAGAAAAAACATCTGTTTTTGTTTGTGAGACACAGCTTCCCTTAGAGAATATGGTGTTACCAGGTGTGGAATCTTGGCATCACACTGCCTTTTCCTTTTGCTTCCTTGAACTGATGGAAAGAAGTAGGGTGGGTGGGGGAGGGGAGGGTGGTGGTGGGATATACAGATACACAGATAATTACAGATGTATATCTCCAGATCAGTCCAGCATTTGGACAGAAAGCCTTTCATTAGGTCCCAGACAGCCCTGTTTGCCCCCAGCTTCCTATGCTGAAACTGAGGTTTTAGAAGAATCTCAAGAAATTTTCTTGGGATAGGTTGTCCAGGTGTGATTTTTTTTTTTTAAATAGCATCTCTCCTTTATTTTATAGAGGAAAAGATAATGAAGGGTATCTCCCTTTTCCCAAATAAAAAAAGGGCATTTTTCTGTTGCTTCATGCTGCTGCTGCTAAGTCGCTTCAGTCGTGTCCGACCGTGCAACCCCATATACGGCAGCGCACCAGGCTCCGCCGTCCCTGGGATTCTCCAGGCGAGAACACTGGAGTGGGTTGCCATTTCCTTCTCCAATGCATGGAAGTGAAAAGTAAAAGGGAAGTTGCTCAGTCGTGTCCGACTCCTGGCGACCCCATGGACTGCAGCCCACCAGGCTCCTCCGTCCATGGGATTTGCCAGGCAAGAGTACTGGAATGGGTAATTTAGCTTAAAAAAAAAAAAAACCCTCAATGATAGTTTAAAATATTTTCTTCGTTATTATAATATTTTTCCTTTATCAGAGCTGTGGATAGGATCATAGGAATATGGCAAATAAAATATTCTTACTATTGAAAAATAGCTCTCTATAGAGTTTTGCTATTATAGATGATTGAAAATAGTTTATTAGGTTTCCTTCCACATTCAAACTAATATAGTAATTGCAGAAAATTTGGAAAATTCAGAGAAATAGAAGCCAGGAAAAGCACACTCCCTTAGTTCCTATACCCAGGAGAAGGAAAAAACTTACCGTTTTCATGTGTATTCTTTACCTTTTCTGTGTTGAGTTTTTGTTTCTGTTTCTCGGTTAAGATCACGCTGTAAATGCAGTGTTGTTTCCTGCTCTGTTGGAAAGATGCCCCAGATTAAGAGACAGCAGGCTCCGGGCTTCTTTGCTGAACCTGCCCTGTCCCAGGTCACCTGGCAACTGGGGTAGTGAGGTGCCCCCAACACATGCTGCAGGCTCCAGGCTGCTGAGTGCTGGGCAGCAGAGAAGTCCTGCCTTCCCCGCTCACAGACTTGATGGAGAAGACAAACAGCGTTTTCATGGTTGCTTCTAGCTTTTGGTGTGGAAAATTTCAAAGATGTACAGAAATAGAACATTACAATGGACCCTATGTGCCTTTCTCCCAGCTTCAACAATGGTCAGTTTATAGCCATCTCGCTTCATTTAGATCTCAACCTCTTTTCCCTCACCCTGGACTATTTAGAAGCAAATCCCTAACATCCTTTTATTTCACTAGTAAGTATTTATACATACATCTCTGAAAGATTCTTTTTTTCTTTTAATACTGTCATATAATTATCATACTTTAAGAACTTCTATAATATAGTCAAAAATGGAATATCCAGTCAGTGCTCAGATTAATCCATTTTCTTCATTATTTTTCTTTTCAGTTTTTTTTCAGGTTTTTTTTTGTATCAGGATCCAGACAAAGTCCATACATTGCAATTGATTGACATGCTGCTTCAATCCCTTTAGTCTGTAGGTTCACCCTTCACTATTTTTTAAAAATTCCTTCCAATTAGAACATTTATTCTGATTCATAGGCTGGCTTTTTGCCAGTAACACCCCACAGAGTTAAATGTTTCTGTATTTAACATATCCCTCTAGCCACTGTATTTCTTGGGAATTGATAGTCATATGTAGAGTCTAGCTCAAATTCTGTTTCCATTGTTTTTGGTCAGGAATACTGTGGGTGTATTCTGTACTCTGATCAGCATGCATTTAACACAAGTTCCCTCTGTGGGTGTGTGTGTGAGTGAGAAAGAGATGTGAACAGTTAATGGGGATCCTTACTGCCTAATCAATTCATTAGCGGTTTCAAAATCTTCATTTCCATCATTTCTTCATTTATTAGCTGGCCTACTTTGATAAAGAGAAACCTCTGCTTATCAGCTCCTTGGTTCTCCTCGGGTACAACTTATATGCGAAAGGGAGGAAATGCACCCAATTCTTTTCCCTTCATTTACCAGTTTTTAAAGTAGTTAGTTCGCTCTTGAACAGCCTGGGAGTTAGGGGTACCGACCTTTCATGTAGCTGAAAATTTACGTATAATTTATAGTCCAGCTCTTGCCATCAGTGGGTTCAACCAACAGCAGCTTGTGTAGCACTGTAGTATTTGCTATTGAAAGAAATCCATGTATATGTGAACCTGAACAGTTCAAACCTGTGTTGTTCAAAGGTCAACCATTCTTGGTTCCATTAGCCAACTAATTAGTAATGTTCATAAAAGGTAACCATTGAGAGAAGGTAAGAGAAACAGATATGTAATTCATGAAGAATTCATGAATGCAAAATATTGGTGTTTTAACCTAATGCGTTTATTCCTGACACTAAAATTGTCCCATCTTTGGCCAGTAAGAGTCCTTTTGTGCTGGCTCCTGGATCCCTTTGATATGATTCTAGTGGTCTCTGACCACTTCACTGCTTTCAGGATGTTAAGATATTCAAGTTCTCAAAGTGTAATCTGAGGATGCCTGAGGGCTCCTAAGACCCTCTGAAGGGATCTGTGAAGTCAAAACAGTTTTCATTACAGTACTAAGACATTCTTTACCTTTTTTACTTTTATTTTCTTATGTGTTTATTGGAGTTTTCTAGAGGCTACATTTTGGCTCCTGGAATAGATGTGTATGTCCTTATATTCCCTGAAATTTTCTAAGGTAAGGTCTTTAGAATCTTCAATAATCTCTAAGAATATAAAGGGGTCCTAAAACCAAGTAACTTGGCCATTTTGCTCTAGGCTCATTTTTCTTGCCACATATATGGAATCACTGGTGTCTTTGTAAATCAGCTCCCTTTTTTAGTCAAGTTTTGAAACTTTGTTTTATTATGTGTGAGTCATCTGCTCCAAATCTCAGAGCTAATAAATAGCAAAACCAGAATTTGAACCTAGATGTTTATGTTGTAGTTTCCCCCCCCATAAAACAATCACTGATGTCCAAAATTTATGATTAATTAAAGCTTAGAAGCTATAAACACTGCCTGAAATGCCAGACAGGTACATTTTAGGAGCCACCAAGCAAAATTAGCAGTTTTCTTTCTCTAGTGGAATGGCTCTCAAAAAGGGAAAAATGGATGTAGAGGCAGGATGAGTGGTTGCTGTACCTCCATGATATAATAACAAACTATGCGCAAAATCTGCTGTTTTTTCTGGTCACAGTAGAGAAATTCAAAATGCAGTAGTAACTCATTAACATGTTAACTTTGAAAGATTTCAGTTATCTGGAGAAAAGCTTGCTTGGCCTGTGGAATTCAATAATGGCTTAAATGTTCCCCACTAATTTCTGAACCCAGAGTTAGATTGATTGCTTGACCATGCAGCTTAGAAATAACTTTCTTTCATCATGTAGTTAGTTGAATCAAATCCTACAAGAAAGCACCCTGCAATTTTCAAAGCTGAATAATGGTGCCTTGCAGCCTGGGACTACAGTTTTTCCATCATTAGTTTGGGATTAGCAGATGCAAACTATTGGACGGAGAATGGATAAACAGTGAAGTCCTACTGTATATTACAGGGGACTACATTTAATTATCCTGCATAAGCCATAATGGAAAAGAATATGAAAAAGAATATATATTTTTTTAATGAATCACTTTGCTGTACAGAAGAAATGAACACAATGTTGTAAGACAATTATATGTCAATAAAATTTAAAAAATAATTTTCCATCACTGAATAGTATATGAATCTCTGAAAGATGGCCAGTTAAAACCACCGGATTTTGCAGTTATGGGTCCTCGGGAAAATCTTTATTTTGTCTCACTCTGTTGAGCTGAACTCAGTCGCTTGCGCTTTGTTCACCATTCTCAGTCACTGCGGCTTGTCTTGGATAATGAACAACATTGACTTTTTTCCCAGGCACAAAGGAGAGTTTCCATCAAAGGAAGTAAGCCTTCAAAAGGGCTTTCTGAGGTTAGCATGTGTACGGGAGAGGAGAAGCCTTATGTAATGCGCTTGAGTGTTTGCCAAAAGTTAAAAAGCCCCTGAAAGCCTCAGGTATCATCATGGAGGAAGCTTGGTTCAAAGCTCACATCACCAGTCAGGCGCTTCATCATCATTCTGGGGTTCCGGTGAGTGAGGCCAGGAATTCATCCACAGTTTCAGGGCTCTGAGTGAAATACAGGTTTCTTTGCTGGGAAGTAGATTTTGAGTTCTAAGTACGTTTCTGTCTTTATGGGAAAACTCATTTTCCATGGAGCCTTGATTGTGGTTTTTCTCAGCATTAAATCTGTCACAGCGAAGTGGTTTAAATATCTGCTCTTGGTGACCTGTTGTGTTTAGATTTATGGATTTGCAAAGTCAGGTGGTCTAGCCGAGTCATCTCATCGACATTGCTGAAGATAGTTTTAGAATACAGGCAAGTCAGGAGTATGAAGTGGAAAGGTAGCTTTCATAGGGTCGTGGCAGAATTTTATTTTCTTTCATATTTGTCCTTTTGAATAAATTCAAAAAATTTTTTTTTCAATTTATGTTCAATTCACTGAACAGACCCATCTCCATATGGAGAGTGTGTGGTATATGACGAAGCAAGCTTTGAACTTACTGCTAGGGAATGTTAGGAATTTTGGATTCTGGTGTCACTGAGGAAAATGACCCCACCTTACTACACTTTGGTTCCCTGTTTAGAAAGTTCTGTTCCTTCATAAGGACCTTGAAGGACCAGAGGAAAGGTGCTGTATGTGCGGAGTTTTCCATAAAGTGTAGTCCGAACGAAAAGGCTGAGTTAAAGGTAGGTGAATGCTCTATAAAACATGATTTATGTATATATGAGATATTTATTAGTTTATGCCATGTATTTATTTACTTACGTATGAAGTAGCCTCAGGCAATTTGAAGTCAGATTTAAAATTCAGGTTTTGTTTACTTACTGTCCTTTTTTCTCTTAAGAACAAAGACTAGAAAGGCCTAGGAAGTGGAAATTGAAATTGATTTTAATTGGCTGAACAAATTTACTGGAGAATCATTTTATTGAAGTGAAAATGAAGGCCAGATTATTTTTGTTTTTTATCTATGTCTAATTCCAGGCCATTTTGGAGTTGTCCATAAATCTTTCTTCAGGTCTAAGGGAGAATATCCATCAAAGTGAGCCAAAACGTAACAATTCTTTGTGACAACTGCCTTGGCTAAGAATCTCTCTGGTGAGAATTCAGAATTTCAGGAGTGCATTTGGAGGTGCAATGGATTACACTGACGAGTCCTACGAGGACACGGAGACTATTGTAGACTCTCTCAGTGTGCTTTTGAAACTCTGAAGACCTATTCCCTGTTCCCTCAAAGCGCAGTGAGCCACTGTTGGGAGCAGTTGGGTTTTGAACCCTTCAGGTATTTTTAAGTTAAAACATAGCTAAAGTTAGACTGCTGTGGAAGGTGGGGATAGCCTATTAGAACAGCATTTGTCCTCTGGAAAGTGCCACTCTTTCAGAAAAGATAAATAATGGCCTCAAGTGATTTGTAACTCATACAGAGGCAGTCACAGTTGCTTAAATTTAATGCTATATTACGTACAAATGTGTAGTATTTTGATTTGGTTCTAGAAGCAAGTTTTTTGGGTGTGTGATGTAGTTTTGCATGAAGAGGCTGCATGCTGGTGCTTTACAGAAACCAATGGGACTGGAAAAGCTGCTCTGTGTAGTTGAGGATCAATGCCAAGTTGGAGTGAGTTCTCAAACAGTATGTGACACTGTGGCCATGCCACGTTCCTTAGTGAGTGGGATTGGGCTTGTTGGCTTTCTGTTTCACTAGAAAAAGAGAAGCGTTTCTATGCATTTGATTATGCTCCGTGATATGTAGAACATGACATTTGGGGGCTTAGGTTTGGGGGGAAAATGTGGTTTAATCGTTTATTGCATAGTTTGGTATAATTTGTGTAACTTTTCTCTCTTTTGCCTTGAGAATAAAGTAGGAAAACGGAAAAGCAAAAAACTCAGTTGAGTTGAGTTCAGTTCAGTCGCCCAGTCGTGTCCGACTCTTTACGACCCCATGAATTGCAGCACGCCAGGCCTCCCTGTCCGTCACCGTCTCCCGGAGTTTACCCAAACACATGTCCATCGAGTCAGTGATGCCATCCAGCCATCTCATCCTCTGTCATCCCCTTCTCCTCTTGCCCCCAATCCCTCCCAGCATCAGAGTCTTTTCCAATGAGTCAACTCTTCTCATGAGGTGGCCAAAGTACTGGAGTTTCAGCTTTAGCATCATTCCTTCCAAAGAACACCCAGGGCTGATCTCCTTTAGGATGGACTCAGGTGATCTGCAAATGAAATTAAGAGGAAAAATGTCTCTAGGAAATAAGATAGGAAGACATATGTTTAAGTTTTACAACATCAAATATTAAAAACCAGTGATCAAGAATCCTCTGCTTACCAAACTATTTTAAAATTTCACATAAATTTTTTTTAATTGATGTGTAGCTGGTTTACAATGTCATGTTCATTTCTGGTGTACAGCAAAGTGATTCTGTGAAATATCTATTCTTTTTCATATTCTTTTCCATTATGGTTTATCATACTATTGAATATAGTTCCCTTTGCTATTAGTAGGACCTTGTTGTTTATTTGATATAGAATAGTTTGTATCTGCTAATCTCAAACTCCTAATTTAGAGTTTTCAATTTTTCATTGCTGCCTTCCTTACTTCAATGTCTCATAAAGTTTTATAGTCATTTGAAGTTGTTCTAAAGTCAAAACAAAAGAAATTTGCTGGAAACGGTCTTAGCTGTCACCCAATTTGTCTTTTGTATTTTGCTGATGAGTCTGTCCAGTAACTCACAATCAAAGTACATCTGACTTTCAGTATTCCCCATGCCTAGTGTTGGGTTTAACACATAATATATACTGGCTGCCTGGTGGGCTGACTATAGTACTTATTAAAAAAAAAAAAAAAAAACTTGACACAAACCTTTTTACCAGAGTGTGTTTGAATAGAGCCTTTGTGAAATTTTGAAAAGTATGGTTGAGGGTATAAGAACAACTCTTCTTTTGGAGATTTGGAAACTTTGCCATTCTTTCATGAATTGTTAGATCCCAGTATCTTTAGAATGTGAATTCTAAAAACTTAGGTGTAAAATGTACAAAAGTGTTTTAGTGTGTAAAATATCATTGTTACACATTTTCTTCAAGCTGATAATTTCTCTTACTGTTACTTTGTGAGTATTAATTACTATTTGAGAGTCCACAGAAGAATGGATGAATAGACATTATTTTTCCCATGCCAAAAATGAAATAAAGTGCAGATTTTTAAAGTTCCATCAAGAAATAGTTTGGCAAATGAATAATAACATTCAATGATTTTTTTTTTTTTTAAACAACCTGAAGGAATTTATCTCAGGTCATGGCCATGTTTGGAAAGCTGAGAATTTGAACTTGAACCGTGTTTGGTTTTTTTTTTTTACTTTTTCTTTACATGAATTGTGGCTACTTCCCGTGGGTAGAAGTGGGTCCAGGATTTGATCATCTTGCTCACATGAGATTCAGGAAATTTTGTTTCTGAAGCTATTGGAAGGAATTTCCCATCCTCCTGTCTGGTTTCATGCCTCAGGTGCTGGTGTTGGCCACATGGGCAGGTCTCTGGAAGGGAGAGGGAATGAGGCACATGTGGTCCTTGTTTGGTGAAAGGCTGCCTAAACCTCCACTCTGGAGATTCTGTCCATTTTCACTTTATGTGGGGACTTTAAGATGGCATGGTAATAGCCTGGGTTTCTAGAAGCCCTGCTTTATGACCTAACAAATGGGTTGTCTGTGAGATCTTTTTCTGAGATGTTCTGACTAGGTCAAAAGAATCCAGCTATGCTGCAACATTGCAGCAATCATTTCTTTGGTGATTAAAACCCTCAGATTTTGGAGGAAAGAATCCAAGTATCTTCTTTATTTCATCTGCTGCTGCCACAAAAGTTTATGCAGTACTTCTAGTGTACTAGGCACCGTTTTGGGTGCTGGACACCATGGACATAATTCCCTGTCCTTATAGAGCTTCTTATGGGGAGAAAGGCATACAAGTAAGTTAAATATGTTGATGATATGAGCCCTGGAGAAAATTAAAGCAGGGATGGAGGTAGGAAGAGAGCTGAGGGACCCATCTTGCGTTACTTCCGGTGACTGATTAGCCCCACAGGCATGAAACAGACCAGTCCTTTATGTGATGTGACCGATCGTGCTGTCTTGTCACTACCAGCATTGCCACAGCCACAGTCGGAAGGCATTTATTTCACGCCTGTTAGCAAGATTGTGTACAGAATGAGTCATACAGATGAGTCCTCAAGACTGGCAGCCTCATGTGGACACATGGAGAGGACTTAGGGATGACAAATTTTAAAAATGATGGTATTCTTTCAGCAAATGTTTACTGAATGAAGGCATCTAGACAAGCCATTGTGGAGAATAACACGATAAATCACGTGTACACCTGGCTAGCAGAGTGTAGAGTCTAGTATATTTGTGTATAGTAGATCATTTGCATATCAGTGATTTCACATTTGAGATAGACTGGGAAAGCTGACATATGCTGGTTTCTCCTTTTGCTGAGGCATGGTTTTCAGTTAGGTGCTTTTGGAGAGGGTATGGGATAACTAACCTCGGAGTGGTGGGCTAGCAGTTGCCTGGTGTCCAAGTTCCAGGGCAACACGATTTCTATCTCTTGTTGAATGTGTAAAATGCCTTTGAAGTGAAATACGCTTTCTTTGTGAAAGATTGCTATGAGAAAAAGGTCAGCTTCTAGTGCTGGTGATGAAAGGTGCTGATAAGGCGTGATGGTTCTTAGCCAGAAAACGGAATCATTGAGAGTCTCAAGAAAATACTTAGCATTTTGCCCCTGTTGGGGGCAATCATTTACTGTACTAGTATTCTGCCAGCTCACAGATGAGCCCCTCGTGAGGATATTATTTGGATGGATCTTGAGAAAGTCCCTAAGGGAAGTGTGGGCATGGGAGGATTTATCTCCCTTGTCTGAGGGTGACTCTTGGAGGAAGCTAAGCAAAGCTTCTTTATGTGCAGCATCACCTGGATCCTAATATCAGGTTATTCCCGTTCCTTCTAAATAAAGGGTCACCCATCTTTGTATGAGGCTCCCCGCCATTTATTATACAGATGGAATCAAAAGTTTACTGCATAGAGTTTCATATATAGACACTGTGCAGTCATGCATCCATACATATCCACAGAGGGCAGGGAAAACTTGGAAGGGAGGGCACAGTCATAAAATACAAGGGCAGAGGCTGTTGGCTACTCAACAAAATCTACATTTCCCTCTTCTTTTTTAAAAAATGTATTTCTGACTGTGCTGGGTCTTCATTGCTGTGCACAGACTTTCTCTAGTTGTGGTGAACAGAGACTGTTCTCTAGTTGTGGTGTGCAGGCTTCTCATTGTGGCGGCTTCTGTTGTTGCAAAGCACAGGCTCTAGGTGTGCAAGCTTTAGTAGCTGTGGCCCTTAGCCTCAGTAGTTATGGCACATGGGCTCTGTTGCCCAGTGGCATGTGGGATCTTCCCCAACCAGGGACCAAATCTGTGTCCCCTGCTTTGGCAGGTGGATTCTTAACCACTGTACTTGCCAGGGAAGCCCCACATTTCCCTTTTCTGAGCCTGCAGCAAGAATGCAGTTTCCAAGCTCCTTTACATTTAACGTAGCATGTAACTGAGTTCTAGTCAATAGAATGATCCTGATAAAGACGGCAGAGCCTGGAAAGTTGAGTCCCTATTTCAGTGTGAGGAACAGGAAGACTTCATTCATCCCCTTCCCCAGACAAAACATTCTAAGCCGTTATATATTTTGAGGTCTATTTCAGCAGTGACTAGCCTTTCCTCATTAGTACTGATTCTTTGTGTGGTAAACCAGAGTCAGGGACCACAGTTTCAGGGCCTTACTTTTACTTTGTTGGAACATTGGATCCAGTGTTTCCACCTGAATGGCAGAATCAGTGCTGTTGAATGAAGGTGGTCATTGTGCTCATAGGTTCAGGCTGTGTGTTCATTATTGCACTCACCATTCATTGCTTAGAGATGGCTATAGAGGGTAGAGTCCAGGGAATGCTTGCTGATGCTGATATTTCTTCTTTTTCTACTCTTATCCACAAATATAGTAGTTGATGAGACCACCTCAAATGGGACTCTTGAGTTGGAGGTAACCAAAAACTCAAAGAGAAACTAACCGGTGGTTGATGGGGTTGGGGGAAGAGTGTGGGAAGAGGAAAGAAACAGATGAGGGAGACTGAGGTACAAACTTCTAGTTTCAAAACAAATGAGTCACAGGCATGAAACATACAGTGTAGGGAATATAGTCAATAGCTATGGAGTGTATTTGTAAGGTGACATATCATAACTAGATATTGCAGTAACCATTTTGAAATGAATAGAAATACTGAATTACTATGTTGTGTAACAGGAACTAACATGGTGTTGTAGGTCCATTAGACTTTAAAAACAAGTGAACTCATAGAAAAAGAGATCAGATTTGGGGTTACCAGATGTGAGGGATGGGGGAAGAGGAATTGGATGAAGGCAGTCAAAAAGTACAAGCTTCCAGTTATAAGATAAGTAAATACTAGGGATGTAATGTATAACATGATAAATACAATTAACACTGCTGTATGTTATACATGAAAGTTAGCAGTAAATCCTGAGTTCTTATCACAAGAAAAAAAAAGTCTATTTAATTTTGTAACTCTATGAGATGATGATGTTTAGCTGCTAAGTTGTAACCGACTCTTTTGCAACCCCATGGACTGTAGCCCGCCAGGCAACTCTGTCCATGGAATCTTCCAGGTAAGAATACTGGAGTGGGTTGCCATTTCCTTCTCCAGATGAGAAATGATGAATGTTCACTAAACTTACTGTAATAATCATTTTATGATGTACGTAAGTCAAATCATGTTGCATACATTAAACTTCTGCCGTGCTATATGTCAATCATATCTCATCAAAACTGGAAGAAAAGAAATCACATGGATTTCCTATAGGGAAAACTAGTGTTTCAGCAGTTAGCGATTTTGTTAAGAGCTGAGCGGTGCATTTGACTTCAGGTGCTGTTTCTCTGTGATTCTTAATCCAATCAAACCTTCATTCACAGATGCCACACCTCAGCTATGTTTGTATTCTTCCCCTACCTCTTTACCCCAGAGCATGACACAGTGCTTTATATATTACATGTGGCTAAATAAATGTTTGATGGATTCTCTTATGTTGGAAGAGCTTCATGAGCTAGTTGCGTGCTTGGTGAATAGTTCTTTCCATGATGAACCTCAATTCCTGCTGCGGTTATGTTGCTGTCTATTCACGTGATGGTTCATCTTGTTGTTTAACTTCCTGATGCGGCCCTTAGCTATTGACAGGAGTCACCCAGCTTGAGGTTTGAGAAGGGTAAGTGGTGATGTGCTAAATGGTTGCTATATGAGTGTAGTAGGATGTGTCTTGACCTGGTTCCAAAAGTACCTGTAGGGCTCATAAATGATACTGAACCACGTTCCTATGCTTTTCTTGGCAAGAGTCCTCCCATGTACTCTACCACTCAATTTAATAAATGAACAAAAAATTGGTTTTTATCTGCCTGGTGACTAGGTTTGTGTCTTTGGTGTTGCTTGACTCAGGGAACTTCCCTGGTGCCGGACTTCCCTGGTGGCTCAGACGGTAAAGCGTCTGTCTACAATGCGGGAGACCCAGGTTCGATCCCTGGGTCGGGAAGATCCGCTGGAGAAGGAAATGGCAATCCACTCCAGTGCTATTGCCTGGAAAATCCCATGGACAGAGGAGCCTGGTGGGCTACAGTCCATTGGGTCGCAAAGAGTCGGACACGACTGAGCAACGTTCCTTCCTTCCTGACTCAGGGAAGGTTCTAGAGAATTCTCTGAAAAGAGATGCCTACACATGCATAATGAGGCTTGTTCCCTCTAATGCAATTATAGCTGAAATCCTTCCCTCAGGGATTTATATGCCTTCTTAAGAGCACATTTGAAGAGTGGTACTACAACAGAAGGATGACTGAATAGGATTGAGGACACTAATGGCCGGGGAGGAAATTAGGGGTTTCATCAGCATGTATATCTGCCTTTGAGCAACAGTGAGGTTACCTTCCATGTCTTTCTTCACTGGCCTTTTCTTCCTCTCCAGCTGAGAGGTGACTTGGAAAGAAGCTGGCCAGAGCCTTTCTCTGATCTTGCCCTTCTCACTTCTTTGGTCAGTTTATGATCCTTTTGCCAAAAGTCGGTGAAGCAAAAGATCATCTTTACATCTTTGATTGTCTGACCTTTACACGTAAGAATCTGTGATGTGAACATTTCAGTGCTGGCTGACTTGTTGCTTAACTTCGACTGGCTTGGTGAAGACATTGTTTCTTTATCAGGACTTACAAAGTCATAGGAACTCAACTGTATAGGCTTCTGTGTCATAAATTACTTAAAAATTGTAAGCATGTATGTTGTAAATATGGAGCTGATTATCTTTTCTCAAAATAGTCTGTGATAATTAATAGTGAAGAAGTTAAAATTTTCCTGCATTTCAATTTACTGTCCTAAATGACATTATAGTGGCCTGAAAATATTGGGCCAGTCTCATCCACTTAAAGAAATTAGTTTTGGAGAATGTTTCTGTATGTCAAGTTACAGGAAAAGCAACTAGTTTGTAATGTGGATACATTAGTGTAACCTGAGAAACCAACTCAGTGACTTTACATTTTAGAGCAGAGACCTAACAGTAGGTATATGTTTGAACACAGACTAATGATTAATAAGTTCAAGAATATTTATTGCTTTACTGTAGAAGATAATGCTACCCTCTGCCTTCAATATAGTTGCTATGATGAAAAAATAAAAATCATCACCCTAAGGGCTTACTGTCAACTGATATGACCTGTCCCATATTTGACAAAAAATTACAAGACATGCCAACAGGTAACAAAAAGTACTATAGAGGCAATGCAATAAGCAAAATCTAGATTCTCGAACAACATGGACGTTAGAACTATCAGATAAGGAAATTAAATGAATTATAATATGTCAGAGGCTCTAATTCAAAAATTAGACAACATGCAAGAACAGATGGGTAACATAAGCAGACAGATTGAAATTCAGAAATAATAAAAAGAAAATGCTAGAAATCAGAAACACAGTTAACAAAAATGCAAAGTAATTTTGACAGACTGGTAAGTAAATGATACTGACAAAGAAAGAATCAGTGAACTTGAAGACAGATCAACAGAAACTTTCCAAACTGAAATGCAACGAGAAAAAGTCATTTTTTAAAAAGAACAGAACATAGAAAGTCTGTGGGATGATATGAAAAATTATAGCATATGTACCATTGAAATGTTGGAAGAAGAACAAGGAGTGGAAGAAATATCTGAAGTGATAAGGGATGAAAACTTTCCCAAACTAATAACAGACACAAAGCCACACATCCAGGAGGGTTGAGATAAATACCTGAGGGTTCTCCCCACCCCCTGCGCCAAATATACACTTTTCCTTTTTTCACACGAATTCTCCAGTTCTCTGACACCAACTAGGTGTCCAGCAATTCAATTCTGATGCCAGTTCTTGAAGTTAGTGTAGAACTGTTAAAGGAAGGGCTCAGTCCCACAAGTCTGTCCCCACTTCAGATGCCAACCAAATGGAGAGCTCAGGCTACCCACATTTCTGCCCAGTTAACAATAAATTCTTGGGTGCCACAACCCCAAGTTCTTGAGGTTGGATAATTTGCTAAAAACAACTCACAGCACTCAGGAAAAGTGCTTTTCTTACAATTATCAGCTAATTATAAATGATACAGCTCAGGAATAGACATAGCTAAATTGGTGGGGGGTATAGAGCTTCTATCTCCTCTCTGGGGGTGCTCCCCTCCTAGCACCTTTGTATGTTCACCAACCTGAAAGTTTTCTGAACTTCATTGTCTAGAGGTTTTTATGGAGGTTTTACTACGTAGGCATAATGGGCTTAATCATTGGGCATTGTTGATTCAGTCTCTACCCCTCTCTCCTCCCTGGAGGTCAACAAAGAGGGTGCTACTGAAAATTCCAACCCTCTAATCATGCTCTGGTCTTTGTGGCAAGCAGATCCTATCCTGAAGCTCTATATCCCCAAGAGTCCACGAGAGTCACCTTATTAGCGTAAACTCAGGGATGGTTGGAAAGAACTGTTTATGAATAACAAGGCACTCCTGTTACTCTGGCAATTTCAAGAGTTTTAGGAGTCCTGTGCCAGGAACCAGGGATGAAGACCGAATATGTACTTCCCATTATATCATAATACCCCTCTCCCCTAAACTATAGTAAGGCATGTCTTATTCCAACTTCAGAAAACCAAAGCTGGAGAAAATTCTGAAGGAAGCCAGAGGGGAAGAAAGAACACGTTGCTGTGGAGGAAGAAGGATAGGAGTTATCTTCAGACTGTTGAAAGAAAAGAACTTTTCATTCACCCCAGCCACCTTCATTGAGTTTCTGTGCTGCCATCTGGAATATTAACAGGAAATAGTAAGCCATGAATGGTGCCCTCAAACAGCTCACAGGGGCCTGAAGAAGAAACGCAGATGCTGCATGAGTTTACATAAATTACGTTCCCTCTCTGGGCCTCAGTCTCTTAACCTGCTCAGTGAGAGTCCTGGACTAGGTTAGTGGCCTTCTATGCTTCTCTTTCTTTAGAAATAGAACTTTTGGTCAAAGGAACTTATACTTTCAGCTGGGAGCAGATAACAGTGGAGGTGTTGTATTTGAGCTTAGAATAGTGATGGGTGGGAAGTGATGCTGAGGTTTCCCCCTCCGCCTCTCAAGGGGGCTGCTGTGGGACCCCCGGGGCTTTGGAGGAGCACTGGTGGAAAACTCCTGACCTAGCAGGAGAGCCCTTTCAGGTGTGAAGACTCTATAGCTAAGCCACTAAGCTATTTTGATGACAGTGCTTCCCTCGCCTTTAGATGTCTCTGTTTTGGCCTAGTTTCTTCCCTACCTAATGTTCTGTGCACATCCACAATTAGTGTCTTTTCTCATTATACCTAAAGGGCTTCTCTCCTTTATGCCCTTGTGCTTACCATTTTTCTTCTCTTATATCTCTTGTTTCTTATCCATTTTTTCCACTTTAATTTGTGTGAGTAGACTGGCCTTTTTAGGATACAAGGAAAATAAGAGGTAGCACCTACTCAGTGAACACAGTGGGCACTGTTCTAAACAGTGCATATAAGTGACTTCATTTCGAACTCATGAGACTTCATGAGGCAAGTGTCAATATCCTGACCCTTCAACAGATGAGGAGACCAGAGTAGGCACAAAGAGGCATATTACGTGATGAGGTGAAAGAGCAAGAGTTGTCGGAACTGCAACGGGAACATAGATCTGCAGGTCCTAGAGTCCTTCCACCTAACCGGGGCCTAGATGTTTTTCTTGCTACTTTCACTTTTTGTTAATTCTCTGGAAGGGTGTGCTCCCACTCATTCATGTGTTGGTAGCTCTAGAGCTATGTCTCTGCTTCCTTTCCTTCCCTTCCCTTTTTTGAAAAAAGAGAAGCAAAGAAACCACATGCCAAGAGTGAAATAATTCAGGTTTAACTGAAACTTGCAAGGGGTGAGATTGTTGTTCTCAGTGGATTCCTTGGGGTGGGACGTAGGGAAGTGAAGCTGAGAGACTCAGGTGGAGCAAGAACATTTAGGCTGGCAGTTGCAAGCTGCCCAAGGAATTTGCTACGAGGGAGGAAGAGGGCAGGGCCGGCCCTAGCCCATTGTCAAAGTCAAGAGAGAGTGGAGTAGCGATGGAGTGGGGAAGGCTTTCTGTTTTAAAAAAAGCTAAACAGCTTTTAGGGAATGATTTCTCCTTTTGTGCTGCTGTGCGATTTTAACACTATTTAAGTGTTAACACTTTTTACTTTGGAACAGATTAAGATTATTCTTAATATATTATTATTGTGCTGTGCTTAGTTGCTCAGTCGTGTCCAATTCTTTGCAATCCCATGGACTGTAGCCTGCCAAGCTTCTCTGTCCATGGGGATTCTCCAGGCAAGAATGTGGAGTGGGTTGCCATGCTCGCCTCCTGGGGATCTTCCCAACCCAGGGATCAAACCCAGGTCTCTTGCTGTCTGAGCCACCAGGGAAGTCCATAATATTATTACCTGAAAGTAAATAAAGAACGTGTGCCATCTTTAATCTGTGCTGAGTATGTTGTTGCTACCAAGAGATCAAGGAAAAAAAGGAAATGATTAACCAAATTCCTAAGGACTAAAACCTTTGAACTGCAAAATATTATGATATTTACTTAGCAGAAATAAGCCCATTAAATGGCCAATAAGCATTAAAAAAGTTAACCTAGAATCATTTGGCCAGTGTTCGACCTATCTCATCATAAATTTAAAGTGTGAAAGATACGTTTTGAGAAGTAAAATTCACATAGATCTGGTACTTTTACCAAGAAAGTTACAAAACTTTAGAAAAAGTTAGCTATTTCTCTATTTGAACTATTTGAGGTGGCGAGAATGAATTCCAATATGGAACCACTGCTCTAGTATATAGAGTAAATCTATATAGAGAAATCGATAGAAAGATCTTTGCCTCACTGAAGCATTTTTCTTTCCATTTACTGAGTTCTGAAAGTAACATTCAGATTTATGACATACTTGGTTTAAAGAAGTTTCAATCTGGTTTGTGTGAGGTTTTTGAAAGGAAAGCAATAAAGTAAGTTTATGGGGATTTCATACACATTTTACTTCAGAACAGATGTTGGAAATTGGGTAGGCCTTCTAAAAGCAGAAAGTGTGGGTTGATAAACATCCAGGAGAGTCCTAAAGTCATTTTATCCAGGTGCTTTGCCTATGGATAAATCCCAAAGATATGTTTTATTCCCAAGAAGCTTATTTTTTCAAGAGCTGCTTGATAATTTGGCTACCCCCAAAAGAAAAATAAATCTTTTTTACTTATTTTGGGAGTCTGTGGAAACTAAGTATAATATCTTCTGTAAACTTTCTACAGTGTTGACAGTTGGGTCTAGCAGTCCAGGGCAAATTCCTACCTTCTTTAAGAAGCATTCCCAAATCTCCCTATCAGGAATTAATCTATACCTTCTCATTTATAGATTTGTTCATTCATTCAACAAACTATTGAAAACCTGCTATGTGGGATTAAAACTGTGAGCAAGACAAATACACTACCTGTCTTATCAGAATTCAAGTTTTCTGTGGGACTACAGAATAAATACAGAGTCACTGCTGTCATGGGTGAAGTTAGGCTGCATCCAAATCTGGGAAGGCTTCCTGGAGAACGTGTCTTCCAAGCTAAGTAGGAGCTAACCGAATGAACAGAGAGGATCAGGGGCACCATGTACAACTCTGGGGACAGCTTTGTGAAGAGAGTGAAGGAGGTGAGTGTTTCTGAAATGGAAAGGAGTTCAGAGTGGCTAGAGCGTGGAACATGAGGAGGAGGAAGGAGTGGCAAGGAGAGCAGCTGGAGAGAGAAACGGTGGCTCTAGAACCCTGAGAGTCGTAGTGGGTTTTGCTCTCCTGATGGCAGTGGTGAACCATTGAGGTGATGGCAGATGCTCTATGAAAATCACAGGTTTGCCTCAGTCCAGTACACTGAAGTGGGTAGCCATTCCCTTCTCCAGGGGATCTTCCTGAGCCGGGGATCGAACCCAGGTCTCCTGCATTGCAGGCAGATTCTTTACTGTCTGAGCCACCAGGGACGCCCCAGAGCTAGAGTTCTTTTCTCAGATGCCTGGGGTAGATTATTTACCAGCTGTCTCTCAGCCCAGGCCTGCCCTTTTGTATTCTGTTTAATAGTGCTGGAGGTTGAAATCTGCAAATCCCATTTTCCAGAATGCCTTGCAACTGCTTTCTTGTTCAGTTCTGCCGATGAGAGCCCCTAGCAGGAAATCAGAATGCAGAGATGGGAGAAGGAACTCTCCTGTTTTCCATCTCCTGTCAGACCTCACAGTAGCAGCTGCTCCAGTTCCCTGTGCTTTTGCCACTCTGTATACTACCCTAGTAGGCTGCTGTCCATTGGGTCGCTAAGAGTCAGACACGACTGAGTGACTTCACTTTCACTTTTCACTTTCATGCATTGGAGAAGAAAATGGCAACCCACTCCAGTGTTCTTGCCTGGAGAACCCCAGAGACAGGGGAGCCTGGTGGCAGGCCGTCTTTGGGGTTGCACAGAGTCGGACATGACTGAAGCAACTTAGCAGCAGCAGCAGCATACTACCCATGGACCCCCCTGGATGTGGGGGGCACCGGCCAGCTATAAGGTAACCCCATCCAAGAGACCCACACCACTACTCAGCAGTGGGCAGGTCAGCTCTACGGTGGCCTCTCTGAGTTTCTAGTTTGTTAACCACACCCTGCTTATTTAACTTATATGCATCATGCAAAATGCAGGGCTGGATGAAGCACAAGCTGGATCAAGATTTCCAGGAGAAATATCAATAACCTCAGATATGCAGATGACACCACCCTTATGGCAGAAAGCAAAGAACTAAAGAGCCTCTTGATGAAAGTGAAAGAGGAGAGTGAAAAAGTTGTTTTAAAACTCAACATTCAGAAAACTAGGATCATGGCATCCAGTCCCATCACTTCATGGCAAATAGATGGGGAAACAATGGAAACAGTGACAGACTTTATTTTGAGGGGGGTTCCAAAATCACTGCAGATGGTGACTGCAGCCATGAAATCAAAAGACACTTGCTCCTTGGGAAAAAAAGCTATGACCATCCTGCTGCTGCTGCTGCTGCTAAGTCACCTCAGACAGCATATTAAAAAGCAGAGACATTACTTTTCCAACAAAGGTCCATCTAGTCAAAGCTATAGCTTTTCCAGTGGTCATGTATGGATGTGAGAGTTGGACTATAAAGAAAGCTGGGGGCTGAAGAATTGATGCTTTTGAACTGTGGTGTTAGAGAAGACTCTTGAGAGTCCCTTGGACTGCAAGGAGATCCAACCAGTCCATTCTAAAGGAGATCAGTCCTGGGTGTTCATTGGAAGGACTGATGTTGAAGCTGAAACTCCAATACTTTGGCCATCTGATGTGAAGAACTGACTCATTGGAAAAGACCCTGATGCTGGGAAAGATTAAAGGCAAGAGGAGAAGGGGATGACAGAGGATGAGATGGTTGGATGGCATCACCAACTCGATGGACGTGAGTTTGAGTAAGCTCTGGGAGTTAGTGAAAGACAGGGAAGCCTGGTGTGCTCCAGTCCATGGGGTTGCAAAGAGTCGGACATGACCGAGCAACTGAACTGAACTGAGCGACTGAACTGAACTGAACTGAACCACACCCACTCCCCTTTGCTCCTCCCACTCCCAGGATAGCAGCTGCTTCCTGGAGTTACAATCCCTGCTCTGCTTCCACTAGCTAGTCTTTCAGCTCTCTAATACCTTGTGTCTCCAGTTCCCTACATCTGATCGCCTCTGTTTGAAGTGCCAGCCTGGCATCTGTTTTTTGACTGGATGCTGACTGATGCAGAATGTGGCACAGGGACTAACTCCCAGGAAATAAACCTGAAACATGGGATCCTGGGACTGAGTTGCTTACCTCTTGGATCTTGAACAGTAATAACCTCATGCCTCCAGGCATTATCGGTTCAGTGGTTATTATCGAGACAGGAGATGATGACAGCCTGATTGAGGCTAGGAAGTGAGTAGATGCAGGTTTAGAATGGGAAATTGAGCAGGATTTGGCAACTGATGTATTGTGAGGGATCGTGGCCTGGATCAGTGGGAGTGGAGGAGGAGGAGGAGGTGGCTTGTGTTTCCGGTTTCTAACTTGGGTGTCTGGTGGTGCTGTATACTGAAGACAGGAACGCAGGACTAGAAACTGTTTATGGGAAGATGATTTATTCAGTTTTGGACTATTGAGTCTGTGTGTCTGTGGTTTATCCAGGTGGAAGTTCATTGTGTCTGTCTGGGAAGAAGATGTAAAAGTGATTGGTTTTCAGCCTACAGGTGGTACTTGAAGTTTTAGGAATGAATGAAATTACCAAGGGAAACTATAGAGGGTGGAGAGAAGACAGCAGAGGGCAGAACCCAGAGGAGTAATAGCATCTTGGGAGAGAAAACGGTAGTGCAGAAAGGTTGATTGAAGGCAACTGTGAAGGTCAGAGAGGTTGCAACAGAAGGTCATGGTCAATAGTTCAGGTGCTCAAAAGTTGACTGTTGAGTGTTGCTGGTAACTTCATCATACTCATCTGGTCTGCCTATTTTTCATTGTTCTTTATGGGTGATTGTCTTCGAGAATAATGTGGGCCTGGGACACTGCAGCACACCCCTCAGCATCTGGCGTTGATGTTTTGCATATGTGTATGTCCACGATATGTGTTTGTTGCATTGGGTTAATTAGGTATCTGCAAACTCCTGCTTGTGGACTGGCCACTTGTTTTTGTAAATAATGTTCTCTTGGAACACAGGCTGCCTGTTCATTTATCTCTTGCCTGTGTTTGCTTTCATGCTGTAACAGCAGAGTTGAGGACCTATAACTGAGACTCAATGGCTTCTAAACCTAAATTGTTTACTATGTGGCTCTTTATGTTTGCTGACCCCTGGATTATGGTCTTGAAGCTGTTTTATGTAAGCTGGTAAGACTGTATCTTTTACCTTTTTTTTTTTTTAAGTCTGTTTAATATGTTTGAAAGTGAAAGAAAGTGAAAGTGAAGTCGTTCAATCGTGTCCAACTCTTTGCAACCCCATGGACTGTAGCCCACCAGGCTCCTCCATCCATGGGATTCTCCAGGCAAGAACATTGGAGTGGGGTTCCATTTCCTCCTCCAGGGGATCTTCCCGACCCAGGGATCGAACCCGGATCTCCCGAGTTGTAGGCAGATGCTTTACTGTCTGAAGCATTGAACGTGCCTTCTTGGGATTGGTCAGTTTTGTCTTTGGTATGAAGGCAGCAGAGCAAGGGAAAGAAAAGTTGACAGAGGGTCAGAGCAGTCTCTAGCCTGGCTGCGGTGCTGAGTAATACCCTTATGAGGAAATCTGCCAGCCCAGAGAAGATGGGGCAAGAGAGAGCATGGGCCTAAAAGGCATGCATTTAAGATGGGCCTTCTCAGCCCTGTGATATACCAGCCACTGTGCTAGGTGCCTGGGTTAATTTAGGAGCTGAGAATCAGCTTGAAGACACAGACCCACAAGCAGAAACTTACAGTTGCCAAATATGTGTCAGGCATAGTGATAAAGCCACACTCGTGGTACAAAAGAGAGGCAGCTAACCCAGCCTGGGGAGAAGCAGCGGGAGGAAGAATGGCCAGACTGGGACAAGGCCACCAAGCCCTTGGGTGCTACTTCGCCACGTGGGAGCTGGGAGTGGATGTGGAGGGGAGGAGGTGGGGCGGGAGCTCTGCCAGCTCTGGGGTCGGAAGTCCTGTGTGAGAAAGAGAGCCCCTGAGGTTGTGCAGTCATGAGACAAGGCAGTACTCAGAGGTTTACTTGTCTGTCACCAAAGTTTGTCTTCTAGGCATTCTTTTTTATTTTTTAGCTGACATATTTAATGTGGTTTGAGTTTGTGGGAATCATAACCTAGAATTGGTTGATTTTTCCCCTCCTTACATAAAGTACAGACTGAAGTCATCTTGCATTAATATGTCTTTTGACTGGATTTGTCTTGCCGGTAGGAACGATAAAAGCTCAGTGAGCTGAGCATGTAACACAGGCGAGGGAAGTTTTTCTGTTTCTTTAGAACTCTGGACTTGCTGTCATTTTAGTGTCCATGACCCTCAATAATGAGAAATTACATATTCAGGTTAATCAGACCATACTCCCCCAAAGGCCTGTGTCAACTCATTTGGCAGGTGTTAGGCCTAACATACGAATAGGGAAAGTGAGGTACACGCTTAGATTTGAAGTTGCTTGCCAATGTTCATTGTTTCCAGTAAGTTCTTTTGTCTGCATGTAAGAGTAACTCATACCAGTGACTCCAGGAAAATAGCAGTTTTTCATAACCCTGCTTATGAACTGGAAAACCAGGTGTACCCAGGAAGCTCTGGGTGTTTCCCTTCCTTCTCTCTCTCTCTCTCCCCCTCTTTGCATATACACACCATCCTTTCCTCAGTCTACAGGTGGGTTTCCTCTTACCTTTGCCTGTGTGTAATCTGTCTTCTTTGAGCCTCTCTCTGCATCATGAGACAAAGCTTCAGCTCCCACTACTATTGGGTCATTTGCTATTTTCTTTTAGAATCTGATTGGCCCAGCTTCTCTTTTTAAGCAAGAGCATATTATAGCTGGATCGACTCTTCCTATGGCAGGGTCCTTTTCCTGTTCCACTCAGCTTGAACTGGGGACTGGGAAGATGTACCCATGTGGCTTATAAAAGCAGGCAGTTGGGTAGCTCCCCTGAGAACCATAAAGTGAGAAGCAAGGCATTCTGAGTTGTGACCTGTCCAATTATAGCCTTCTGGGCTTGGCTCATAACTCACTTCCTACATGTAGTTCCAAAGATACCTTCTTCTAATGTAGCCCAGTCTTCATAGGTAAAAGTACACGTTCACGTAGCCTTTCCTAATAGGATGCACTCAAAAGTCATAGTCAGCAGCTGTTACATTGAGAAGCAGTCATGGGACGCCATCAGGAGACCTGAATCCCCAACTCTCAGTGATGTCCGTTTCAGCTCTGGTTCTCTCTCAGTGCAGTCTAGCCATCCTGGAACCAATGGACTAAATGTTACATGTAATACTCAACACATCCTGTTGTGTGCTCATTTTTTAAAACAGGGAAAAGAAATTTCTACCCCTTAATCTAGCTGTGAGATACATACATTGGTCACCAGCTCAGCCTATATTCTGCCTAGTGGAATAGAGCGCACATCCAGTAACAGGCAGCCTCCTGCTAGCATTGGGAGGCCAGATGCTTGGAGACAGTAAGATGTATTGGAGGAGCCCTGACTGCTAAGCCCTTGGCTTGCTGCCTTTCCTCTTCACCTATGAAATGAGTTCCTGATCTGTAAACAGCTACTCTAGACTTGTCTTTTAGGTTATTGATTGACCTATCTCTTTGGAAACACCGATGCCATGGATTCTTCTATTTTCTTCCTATGCCTTTCCTTCTGTTTTTCTTCTGTGTCTTTCCTTGTTGAATTCTGGTTGTGGAGGGTTTTTTTTTGTTTGTTTGTTTTTAATGAGTTCTTTGATAGTTATTGGTGTGACATAGCATAAAACTATCAGCTCAGTGGCTGCATCTCAAACCAGAATCTTTTTGGATGTTTTTTTCCCCTTCAGCTCCTGTTAAGAGTTTAGAGCACTCTAATTTTGTAATAGATAGAGTAGGTATCTATGGGGTTGGGATTTTGTAATCAAGCTTGTTTATCTCTGAACATTCTTTCTTGGCTAATTTCCATGTGGTTTCTGAGTTAATTGCATAGGGAGAAGAAGAAAAAAGAAAAATTCTGTTTTCCGCTCTGTATTGACATGACTTTTGGATTTACATAAATCATTTGCACTTCTTCTATCTCAGTCAGTTCAATGAGCTGTCTTTATATTTACATATCATTGAGAACTGTATGATAAATGAGAGGTAGAATTAGAATAGAGGAAATCAGCACAAATAACTAAGTACGTATCAAGGAATGGTGCAGCCACCAACCAACACCAAATAACTTCAAACTAATTAAGGTATTGGACTGCTTTTTTTTTTTTTTTCCCAGCATGTGTTATTTAGTCTTAATTTAGCTTGTAAAAGTTTCTGTTCCCAGCCCTGTCCTCTTTCCCTTCAGAGCTTCCCAGCTTTTTGCTGGGTTGGAATGGAGGGCTTACCAATGACAAGTGGATACAGGGGGATTTCTATGTTTATAGGAGCATGCATACACACAGATACATAGATACAGAGTTAACAAATCAAATTTGTAACAATGTACAGTGTTAGGTGTTTCCTACAAGGTGTAAAACAGATGGTGATTATCCTGAGAATGATGGTTTAGCATCATGTCATTTATTGCTCTGATGGCACCCTACTCCAGTACTCTTGCCTGGAAAATCCCATGGACAGAGGAGCCTGGTAAGCTGCAGTCCATGGGGTCTCAAAGAGTCGGACATGACTGAGTGACTTCACTTTCACTTTTCACCTTCATTGCATTGGAGAAGGAAATGGCAACCCACTCCAGTGTTCTTGCCTGGAGAATCCCAGGGACAGGGGAGCCTGGTGGGCTGCCATCTATGGGGTCACACAGAGTTGGACATGACTGAAGTGACTTAGCAGGTATTTTTGAGGTGAACACAAATATCTTAAAAGTCTGCTGCATAGGCTATGAGCAAAAGGCCAGATATAATTGTATTTAAAAAATGCAAGTAGTATATATTTAAGCTTTCTGCATGAAGCTGGGGATCCTTAGGACAGCAGCGATTATTGAGAGCTGTTGACGTGTGTGTGTGTGTGTGTGTGTGCATGTGTGTGCATGTGTATGTGTGTGTGTGTATGTTGCAGTGGGATGGATTAGGAGAAGAGAAAGCTGCAGGGCTAGTGTTGCTGAAACTTCCCAATCTTCAGGAGAAACTAGAAGTCTTTTTCTTCTTTTTGGCCACACCTTGTAGGATCCCATTTCCCCAACCAGGGACTGAACTTGTGCTCAGCAGTGAAAGCATGGAGTTCTCGCCACTGGACCACCAGGGAATTCCCTAGAAATCTGTCTCACATAAAATATGCATTTTTATTTTTCAATTTATTCATTTTTAATTGAAGGATAATTGTTTTACAGTATTGTGTTGGTTTCTACCAAACATCAACATGTATCAACTATAGGTCTACCCCTATTCCCCCCAGTTGAACATCCCCCCCCCCACCATCCCATCCCTCCAGGCCATCACCAAGTCCCAGCTTGAGTTCCCTGAGTCATACAGCAAATTCCCGCTGGCTATCTATTTTACATATGATAATGTATATTTCCATGTTACTCTCTACATACATCCACCCTTTCCTTTCTTTCCTCTCCAGCTGTGTCCACAAGTCAGTTCTCAATATCTGTGTCTCCGTTGCTGCTCTACAGATAGGTTCATCAGTACCATCTTTCTAGATTCCATTAAAATATGCCGTTTTAAAATGTACATGGGCCAAGAAAACTTATTCTTACAAAGCTATCCATTGATAACCTCAGTCTATCTACTTCCACTACAGTGAACCAGTGGCAATGAATGAACATTTTAAAAGTTCACCTTTTACCTCCCCTCCTCCCACTTCATACTTAAGACCAAATGGACATCTGAGAAGTTTATATTTCTCTCAGCCACCTTTTTCCTGTAGCAGCTTATCTGACCATTCCCCCCAACACCTCACAAGGTACCCAGAGTTTCCCCTTGCTTTTCTGAAAGTGTAGAATGATGCTAAATAAAGCTGAAACTCCAGTACTCTGGCCACCTCATGTGAAGAGTTGACTCATTGGAAAAGACTCTGATGCTGGGAGGGATTGGGGGCAGGAGGAGAAGGGGACGACCGAGGATGAGATGGCTGGATGGCATCACTGACTCGATGGACGTGAGTCTGAGTGAACTCCGGGAGTTGGTGATGGACAGGGAGGCCTGGCGTGCTGCGATTCATGGGGTCGCAAAGAGTCGGACACGACTGAGCGACTGAACTGAACTAAAGGTCTGTGCAGAAATGAATGTGTACCTGCAGGCAGAATGCTGCACTCACCTTAGGTCCAGCTGTGGCCATCTCTCCTGAAGTGTCGGCCCAGATCCCAGGTGTCAGTCCAGGCATATGTCAGGTCATTCAAAGTTAACAGCTTCCATAACTTTCCATCAAGGTGGATCTCCCTGTGTAATCCCAGCAGGCCAACATAATTAAATTCTTTAATTACATTTCAAAGATAGGCTTAACAGAGTAAGCAGCTCCTGATCACCAGCTTCTGAAGGATTAAAGTGCTCGCCTCTTCTGGTGCTGTGGAGCGGCAGCAGACTCCTCATTTAGTCTCGGGGGGCCTGTTGTCCTTGTCCTTCTCCTTGGCTAGACTCTTTCTGTTGGATAGATCTACCTGGTCTATAATCTCCATCCCTTATGCAAAGCCCAAATCTTGGTAATTATTCAGTAAATGTGTGAAGAAGGAAAGGTCCTGACCCCAGGGGGAATTTCTTTGTTACTCAAATTTTGTACTCTAGTTTATTCATCAAGTAAAGGCAAAGACAGAGTTCAGACCTGATCATCTGATGACAAATCTCGTCTTCTTTTCACCACCCAACATCTGTAAGATTGAGTGTAGGGAGGAAGTGACCACTGTGTCTTGGTTCCAGATTCTGAATGGTGAGCTGGATTACTTGTGCTTGAACGTCTGTGCAATTTGTTAATGTGTGACACTAGTGTTAATCTGTGGAGAAGGCAATGTCACCCCACTCGTGTTCTTGCCTGGAAAATCCCATGGACGGGGGAGCCTGGTGGGCTGCAGTCCATGGGGTCATGAAGAGTCGGACACGACTGAGCGACGTCACGTTCACTTTTCACTTTCATGCATTGGAGAAGGAAATGGCAGCCCACTCCAGTGTTCTTGCCTGGAGAATCCCCGGGACGGGGGAGCCTGGTGGGCTGCCGTCTATGGGGTCACACAGAGTCGGACACGACTGAAGTGACTTAGCAGCAGCAGCAGTGTTAATCTGAGTTAGTCTTAGAGTAGTGTTCAATTGATAGGTTTTTTCTTCCTATCAAACATTGCACAGCTGGTTAGGTCAGAAGTTAGCTATTTTCTAGAACATGCTGATTAAGAAAGGGGTCGACATTGAATGACAGAAGAGCTGACTGAATGGGGCAGAATCCTCATCTGCCTATGGACCTTGAATCTGACCTGGATTTGTAGGCTGTTCGGTGGCAACCCTGATGCATAAAGGAGGGATGCCTGCCTTCCCACTCATCCCTCTCACATGGAGATTTCACTGTTGATTGGCCGTTGGTTCCTACCTAACCAAGGCATTCTAGTTTGTTGCTTCTGGGGAGTCTCAAGTGAACCTGTAGAGACTCTTCAGTTACCCAATAGGACCTTGTGCAGCTGTGTGTGGAAATCAGGATAATTCCGGCATTTCTGAGAGCACTTTAATAGAGCACTGATTACAGATTGCAGGCACCTGGTGGTGTTTTTGTACTGAGGCTAAGGGTGCAGTTCTGAAGACAAGAACTGGGCCTGACATATTCCTATTTTCCTCTCCTGTTGTTTCCCAGGGCCTGGAATAGGCACTGAGACACCCTTATAGCAGCTCATCTAGGTTCTGGGCATGATTAACATGTGCTTTCAGGAGACCACCTCCCCCTGCCCTCCAATCCAGAACATTAATTCCCAGGCTGGTAATGGACTCATGCCTTTGCCCAGGGCACGTTCTCCTTCCAGTGGCTCAGAGCACTGAGATGGTGGGAAGGGCTCCTGTTAGGTGGGGTCAGCACAGGGGCCTGTGGCTTCAGACTCAGCCAAAACAGTTCTGTGCTTCTTGGACTATCTCAAGCTGTTCCACTTGGGCAGCCATCATTGCTTTTGGACTTAACACCCAAGCGAGAAACACAAACTGTGAAAATTCAAGGGAGTAGAAGGTGAGAGCCAAAAGTTGAGGTTGAGAAATCTATGGGCTAGGAATATTCTAGTCCAACACTTAATTTCATGCCAATTCATAAGAAAAAGAGGACGAATCAGAGAAGAGTCCTCACAGCAATAAATGATGTTTTCTGTCTTTCCCTCTCCCTTCTGACACACTACATGTTCTCACCTTCCACAAACTCAGGATTACTGTCATCACTTGTACTTTAAAGAGTATCACAGCAAAGTGGAGAACAATAGTTAGCCCTCATCTTGACCTTGGTACTCTGTATGATTTGGGTATTACCCTCTGGACTTCAGTTTTTGTACGATTCAAGGAAGAGAGTTGAATGAGCTAGAAAATCACTAAATCACTTCCAGCTGTTAAATGTGTAAGCTTAAGAATGCCCACATACCTACTTGCTCACATCTTTCAACTGAAGTATAGGCAGCTGATTGGCAGGGCTCCTAACGGTGTCAAGCAGTGGTTGTTGGTTGGCTCATTTAGAAGGTCTTGCTGAGATCTTCCTCAGTGAAGTCAAGTGGATAGAATTCCTCTTGCCAGTTTCAAATGGGTGAAACCAGGGGCTTTGCTGTTGGGGAAGCAGCTAAGGTTGCCTGAAGCACTGGCAGTAGAAGATCGAAGGTGCAGAAAGTGTGTGTGGCAGGAGGTACCAAGAAGGGTCCAAGTTGTACTTTTGAAATACCAGAGGGGGTAATACAGCTCAGGAAGTGGAAAGAGGAGTTTCCCCTGAGAACAAGCAGAAATCTTTGAAATATGTGCCTTTCATTTTTAAGCCTTTTCCGGTTTGGAAAATAGCCCATAAGGTTCATAAAATAGCCTGGTGGCAGCCATCCAAGATCCTCCTGAGAGCTGACTCCTGTTGTAAACGGCTGGTCTCCAAAGGAGGCTGACGAACAGCTGCGGTGAGGCTTCAGTGGGCACTGTCCTATTTATGGAGATAGAGATTTATCATAAACTCTACTAACATATTCTTAACTTCCCAATTTTTCATTTGTGGAATCAAAATAAGCTCTATTCTGTCTAGATTATGTGATCCTATTTGCCAATTTCACAGCGTGACCCAAGATGAACAGATATCCAGAAAGGACTTCAAACTCTGGCCTGATTCGTTATCTTTGTAGTAGCTGGGCAGGGATGATAACTTGTCCAACCGAAAGCAAGGCTGATCAGAGGCAACACTGTGAAGCAGATGAATTTGTCTTCATCTGCTAGGAATGTGTTTCTATCTCATCTCTCTCTGCCTTTTTTGTTTCTTTAATAGGAGATAGTGAGGTAGGCCAAGACTCCGAGGATCATGCTTCCTAGGTTCAGATCCTAGCTCTGTCCTTGAAAAGCTGCATGGTCTAGAGCAACTTACTTAGCTATTCTGAGCCTTAGTTTTCTCATCTGTAAAATGGATTCTCACTCTCCCCCTCCCACATATAAGTGTATTAATGGGGACTTGCAAATACCAAAGTCTTTTGTTTAATTGTATGTGTCTCCTGTTGGAATTTGAGGTAATGGGAAAAGCTGGGAGAGAATCTTCCAGCACTGTTCAGCTTATATTATGTGCTAAGTCACTTCAGCTGTGTCTGGCTCTTTGTGACCCTATGAACCATACCCCCAGGCTTCTCTGTCCATGGGATTCTCCAGGTAAGAATACTAGAGTCGGTTGCCGTGCCATTCTCCAAGGGATCTTCCTGACCCACGTCAGGGATCTTCCTGACGCAGGATCAAACCTGCGTCTCTTGTCTGCTGCGTTGGCAGATGGGTTCTTTACCGTTAGCGCTACCTGGGAAGCCCATTCAGATTACATTACACGGGCACAAAGTCAGGAACTTGACCCTTGGGGAAACTGATTAAAGTTGAAATGACAATCCTTGGCCCAATCCGTATGAGCAGTTTAATGACCTTGAAAATCGCATTTGTAAAACTGAGTCTTTGAAGGACGGAGTGGCTTGTCTTTGAGGTTGACAAGGTAAATATGTCTAACAGCCTTCTGGATGTGCCACATTTCTTCTGCAGCCCTCATTGCTCTGGAGGACGTAATGTCAGAGTATAACACTGAGAAAACATCAATTACAGAAAACTAATTGAATGATCTTAAGAAATAATAAAGTGGCAATATTCTCCAAATAAGGGATTCAAGAAGGAAATACTCTCAGAATGGATATCTAGAGACTATTTTGAGAAGATTTGCTCTGATTTTTAGATTTTTAGAAAATCTGTAAACTTGTTTTAACTACATTTTCATTTTTTGTACATTTTATACCCTTAAAAAATTGGCCATTGACCATCGGCATTAGGGCTTCCCAGGTGGTGCGGTGGTAAAGAATCTGCTCGCCAATGCAAGAGACGCAAGGGACAGGAGTTTGATTCCTGGATCGGGAAGATACTCTGGAGTAGGAAATGGCAATGCACTCCAGTATTCTTGCCTGGGGAGTCCCATGGACAGAGGAGCCTGGTGGGCTCCAGTCCACGGGGTCTCAAAAGTGTCGGACACGACTGAGCATACGTGCAATGGCTAATTGGCTAGTATTATTTATGTTCCAGGTCTATTCTGAAATAGAAATAGCTAAATCAAGAGAATTTATAATTTACCTAAGTTTTGAGTTAACAAATATGAAAAAGGCTCTTTTATGCTTTTATCTTCAGTGTCAAGGAAGAAAAGAAGCAATCTAATTCAGCAAGCAGTACCAAGCATGGCACACAATTAAAATGTTTATCTTCGTGTTGTCAGTCCTCATGTGGCTTTGTCCATATTTGGTGGGAATAGATTTGTCTATTATGAGTACTGTCTACAAACAATGCTCTCAGGCCAACATATTGTTTTGTTAGTTTGCCAGCTAGCTGTTGGGTACCACAATGACATGAGTACTTGAAAATTGCAAAATGCCAACAACTGGAGCTTCTTTTAGTTTGTTTTCCTTAAACCCTCTGTTCTTTCTTTGATGTGCCTAAATTCATTTTTAAGGCCTGACTCACACTTTGGATCAATAATCTTGTCATTATGCCCACCCCAAATTGCCCTTCCCTTTGGTACTTTATTTTTCCCCATCACTGCAGAATTGGTATATGGGTACTATAGAACCAGCTTAGCTGGGCCTGGAAATTTAAGCTTGTGAATGTGGAGGTTCTATTACAGAATAAATGCTTCAGCAAATCCTCTGAATGGCATATTCCTAGCACCCTTTTTTTGTTGTTGGTAATGTTATTTTTTTGGCTTTATCATATCATCTGTTAAAGTTAGGGAAGTGATCTCTAAGGCAGCTAAAAAAGTCCACCCACCATGTAAATAAACTTCTGTAAATATAGGTCCTGTGATCTGGGTGCAGAGTAGGGTTTGTTCTTTGGATATTAAACCCACAAGAAGCGTGTGCTTACTGAAAATATAAACAAGGAAAGAGGAGAAGACAATAGTCTCGATTTATAATTGAAGCAGACATGAGTCACTGGCTTGGAGGATCCTGTGAACGTAATGTCTTCTACAAGAGGAGGGTTAGTATACACATGGAAGAGAAAGCCAGCCAGGTCTTAATGGTATTTGGTAGCCTATGGTAGAAAAGACCTTCCTCTTGTCCTTCCTTAGAGAGCTAAGGGTCATGACCAGGGTTGCTGTGTGAGGTTGTACTGTTTTTGCAGTGGTCCTGATGCTGGGAAGGATTGAAGGCAGGAGAAGGGGACAACAGAGGATGAGATGGTTGGATGGGATCACTAACTCAATGGACATGAGTTTGAGTCAACTCTGGGAGTTGGTGATGGACAGGGAGGCCTGGCGTGCTGCAGTCCATGGAGTTGCAGAGTTGGAGACGACTGAGTGACTGAATTGAACATGGAGTGTGTCTGAGGGAGCAGATACAGGCTGATGTCCGACTGAACTTCCGCTCACAAGACTGTGGGCCCTAGCACGTAGCTGCATTTGCTCAGAGGAAAGGTGGCATTTTCTTCTCACCAGAATCACTTCCAGGCCTGGCTGGAATCATTCACAGCATCTGCTCTCCTTTCTCACAACTCACTGAAGACGTAAATTTATCCTCTTTCACCTTTGGGATTCCCAACACCATGTCTGGACAGGAGTTGAAAAGAGAATAGGGCAGACTGATCATTGGATCTCAATAAAATACATTTTGCTATGCCTTCCAGTTTGGGGAGAAAGAATGTACCTCAAAAACAATTTTTTTTTCTTAAGGAACACACAAGTCAAGTTATAGTGGAATAAAAATACTGTTGTTCTTTGTTTCAAAATACAGAGATAATCAGATTAACATTTTGGCAGATTGTTTCCTAGAAACCTCTTTATGCATATCAATATACACATACAAGTTTGTATTCATGAGCTCGTTTTCTGTTCTGTAACTTCTGTATTATGTCAGTCATTTTTTCAAATCACTATCTTGAAGTTATTTGATAATCCATTGTTTGGAAGGGCTGTACTTTACCAATGACTTGAAGTTATATGATAATCCATTGATTGGAAGGGCTATATACTTCATTTTACCAATGAAGATTGGATATTGATGGGTATTTATGTTGTTTATAATGTTTCACTCTTAAAAATAGATCTGGAGTAAGCATGCATCATGTCTAATACATACAGCATTTCCTTTTTCTCTAGTAGTGGAGTTGCTGGTTTAAAAATTTTCAGTTCAAACACTAATCTCTGTAAGAAAGTAATTATACCTCTTCATAATCCTTAGATCAATAGGGGTGGGTTAAAAATGGCATAGGTTTCCATTCATAAACACATACACCTAAAGATTCTAATTTACAAAAAGAGCAAACTTTGCAAGATGCATTTAGCCGCTGTCTTGATTGTGTACTTGGGATTGCGTGGAGGTGTTCTATAAATTATGAAGTGCTGTGCAAACCTCAGTGACTCATTACTAGAGCTTTACAGAGCATCTGCCCTGTACTCTCAAAACATGGTTATGGAGTCTTTATTGTATAAATAATTCATTAAATACAGTGGTTTTAAGACAGTGGTTCTTTACCTGGTTATTCAGTAGAATACATCAAAGATATCATTAAGAAAACAAGTCCCAGATCCTCCTCCGCCCAGATTGCCTGAGTCTATCAGGACCTGGCATCCCAACTGATGTCCATGTACACAGTCTTTGTTTGGAATTCCCCCCTTAAGATATTTTTTGGTCTATCTCCAAATATTTTTTCTAACAGAATAGGGAATGTTTTTAGCTTACATACTTAAAATTTTTATTTTTCCTGTTTGGAAGTTTCTGGCTCCTTCTAGGATATTTCTAGCAGATTTTCTGTATGACTGATTGATTTAATCTCAATCTTTGTAAATCTTGTTAAGTCTCAAATTTGGACTCTTGGCTTGGTCCACCATCCCCATCTAGTTTTGTACCATTGGCAAACCCATTCCTTAACCCTTGTTGTTTCCACTAAAAAAGAATGATGAACTTACAGTGACTGCAATGTTCAACTTTGAATGTTACAACCAGATTAAAGTTATCTGTCTATTCTAGTGGCTTATCTAACTCCCCTTTAGATTCTAATTATAAGAACTTTCAGTTGAGAGTAGTAGTTGAACTGCATTAAAGAAATTCATAGATTGAAACATTAGCCTAACTAATTTATTCTCACGCTTACATGTATGGAGAGACTAAAGTTTTTATCCTGAGAACTGTCTTATCTAAGAGTAAAGTTGTTTAAGTAGAAGTAGAATTGCATATTTACTAGGTTGGTACAAACATAATCGTGGTTTCAGATTGTGAATTTTAAATCCTTAAAACTAGGCTCACATATATCTTTATTAATCAAAATAGGAACCATTACAGTCAACACATTCTTGCCATAATAAATAAGTTTGCTTATACCTGTAGTGTAAAAATCCTTTCTTCAGGATTCGATGAACTCCTGGAAAGCATTTCTTTCCTCCTACTGGTTTGTGGAAGCATTTTCCCTGCAAAAAGTTGTCGAAATGCTTAAAAAAGTGGTAGTCAGTTGCTGAGAGTTCAGGTGAATATGGCAGACAAGGCAAAACTTTGTAGCCCAATTCGTTCAACGTTTGAAGCATTGGTTTAAAAAACTAGGAATAAAACTATCATATGACCCAACAACCCACTACTGGGCATATACCCTGAGAAAACCATGTTTGAAAAAGACATATGTACCCAAGTGTTCCTTGCAGCACTGTTTCCAGTAGCTAGCACATGGAAGCAACCTAAATGTCCATTGACAGATGAATGGATAAAGCAGTTGTGGTGCATATATATGATAGAATATTACTCAACCATAAACAGGAACACATTTGAGTCTGTGCTAATGAGGTGAGTGAACCTAGAGCCTATTATACAGAGTGAAGTAAGTCAGAAAGAGAAAAACAGATATGGTGTGTTAGTGCATATATATGGAATCTAGAAAGATGGTACTGATGGACCTGTTTGCAGGGCAGCAAAGGCAACGCAGACTTATGGACTCAGGGGGCCGTGGGTAGGAAGGAGAGGGTAGGACAAATGGAGAGAGTAGCATGGAAACATAGACACTAACATATGTAAAATAGTCAGTGGGAATTTGGTGTACAACTGAGAGAGCTCAAACCGAGGCTCTGTGACAACTTAGAGGGGTGGGATATGATGGGAGGTGGGCGGAGGCTCCAGAGGCAGGGGACATATGTATAGCTATGGCTGATCCATGTTGGTGTGTGGCAGAAGCCAGCACAATATTGTAAGTATCAGTATCAATCGACAAACTTTAACAATGCAAAAACCATGGTTACTTTTGCACCATCCTGGTATAATAATCAGTAACCCTTACTTGAGTATACTTTTTATAAAGTTTATAAATTTACTTGAGTAAATTTTTATAAAGTAGCTAAATTTGACCTCACGTTATCTCATTGGTCTTATGACACCAAAAAAAAAAAAAATTGATTTTTACTGCCTAACAAGTTGCATATTTTCTTGCTACTAAGTGATATTTTTTGATTTTGGAGTACAATTACCATTTTTAGATTATCTCTAAGTTTAATGATGGTGTAATAATGTCTGACTTGTAACGCTGAGTACTTAAATACTGTGAAGTTTAAGGGAAGCAATTTAACATTTCTCTAATTTGGCTTTAGTATGTACAGCATTCCCCGGCTCCTAGGCAAGGAAATCAAGTTTCCCTCTCAGGACCTGAAGCCTGGAGGAAAAAAAGTTGAATACAGTGAAGCTTGAATCATATTTATCCTTTAGAATATTACACTGGGCAGTGTAGAGGGACAATGGAAGCAAGATGGGAGTGGTTCCATCTGGTGTTCTGTCACAACACCAGATTACTTGTGTTGTCATAGCCAGTGCTATAGGTGCTCTTTTAGGGGACATCAAGTCATTCAAACCAGGGATGATGGAGATGCAAACCAAGGTGGAGGTTGCGAGGATGGAGAAGATCTGGTGGAGCCCAGAAGTACTGAACTGGATCTACAGAACTTGGTGATTGGTTAGTTGTTATGGAGATTTGGAGGTTTTGAGAAACAAGGCGGAATCTAAATTAACTCTTAGGGGAAATGCTCAGTTGCCAGCTAGACACATGGATTTAAAACCAGAAAGGCAGTGGGAGCTGGGTGATCCGTGTCATCTAGTTAAAGGTGACAGTCAAGGTGCGTTTGCGGAATTTCAAAAAGTGCCAGCGTACAGAAGTCCTATCTTAGAGAATAACCTTATTTCTCTTATTTATCAGTTATTTGAGGTCACCTCATTAGATTGCCCATGCACTAGGGGAGACCAGCTAATTCCACCACCACCACCCCGTGCCCCACCCTACAAAGTTTTCCTGGATGTATCCTGTTTGCTATTAACTTGGAGACTTCTTAAAACTTAGTATCAGCTGGTTTTGAGTGTATCTACCTCAGGGTTAAGTCACAGTAACTGGTTTGAGAGGGTGAATCTAAAACCAGGCATTTCTGGTTACTTGCTGGCAGTGGGCGTATGATTGTTATAGAGACCAGATTACTTGTGTTGTCATAGACAGTGCCAGAGATGATCAGAAGATTGCATGTGAAGTGTGGCGAGTGAATAAAGTTAGATAAATCAGTTATCTAATAATCTTAAGCTAAATAGGAGGTATCTGTTTCACCAGAGGTGGCCTTTACCTCTCTTGTGAGAAATATTTAAGCCCCATTGGCTGTACCACCTTAGATAAACCTGCAGAATAATGAAGGCACTGCCACACTGCAATTTTAATGAGTCCCTACCACCCATCCTTGTCTCCTGAACACACAAGGCAAGTGCTAGTTCAAGTACCGGAAACCGAAAATGTTCATGTTGGAGAATGAGAACATCTAACCTCTCTACCCTTTAACGTATCGTCTGCCTCCTCTGTGAGGTCCTTGGAGTTTATGACTTTTCCTGGAAAGGAGGATTTCCTGGCTCTTGGTAGTGGGTGGAGGATCATCTCAGTACAGTAACCGTGTACTGACAAAGTGGTTATGGGTTAGATGGCTTAAAGGGAGAAGAAGATACATGAAAAGGCTTGAGGGAGAAGAAAGCCAACTGCGATTAGTTTCTACAACTACCACTTAAGGCAGCCAGCCACTTTGACTTGCAAATCATATTGTAGGCTGGTTTCTTGGATGGGAAAGCTTTGTAATTATAGCCTATAGAAGCTGTGGACCAGGAAGAGAGAGAACTTTCATGGGTTGTAGGGGAGGAAAAATAATTTTACTCTTCTGCATTCTTAGCTGCTAGCTAAGCAAAAGTTGTTCAGTCGGGTCCAACTCTTTGCAACCCATGGACTGTAGCCTGAAGAACCCATGGGCTCTTCTGTCTGTGGAATTCTCCAGGCCAGAATACTAGAGTGGGTAGCTGTTCCCTTCTCCAGGGGAACTTCCCGACCCAGGGATCAAACGTAGGTCTCCCACATTGCAGGCAGATTTTTTTATTCTTAGCTGAGACCCCTGTAATAAAAGATTAACAAGAGAAAACCCATTGGAAGTTTATGAACATGTACACCTGGTATGTACTTGGGAGATACCCTGGAGAAATGATTAATTCCTGAGACAGCTTAGAATGTAGGATTACATACCATCTTGGTAGGGAAGAAGGAGGGGGTGTAGACCTCTTCAGTTCAGTTCAGTTCAGTCGATCAGTCGTGTCCGACTCTTTGCGACCCCATGAATTGCAGCATGCCAGGCCTCCCTGTCCATCACCAACTCCTGGAGTTCACTCAAACTCACGTCCATTGAGTCAGTGATGCCATCCAGCCATCTCATCCTCTGTCATCCCCTTCTCCTCCTGCCCCCAACCCCTCCCAGCATCAGAGTCTTTTCCAATGAGTCAACTCTTCGCATGAGGTGGCCAAAGTACGGGAGTTTCAGCTTTAGCATCATTCCTTCCAAAGAACACCCAGGACTGATCTCCTTTAGAATGGACTGGTTGGATCTCCTTGCAGTCCAAGGGACTCTCAAGAGTCTTCTCCAACATGAAAATGATTTTTAGAAAAAGTGAAAGGCCCTTACAGGACTTGATGGGAGGTATGACAGTTGGTGAGAAAGTATGTCTAAGTGTGTGTGGACTTCTAGTTGCCTTTCCTGTGACAAGAGTCAGTCTTTCCTCATGGATGAAACTCCTGGAGAGGGAATTTATGGCAACTGAGTTCCTTTGGAGTATTTGTCTTTAGACAGATAAAGGGAATTCAGAAGAAGCCTCTCCCCACATTTGTTGTTTATTCTGGGGCTTTTAGCTCAAAACAATCAATTTACTAAAGCAGCATATTTCTGGGTGGCATATCCTATCCCCCTTCAGGGTCATGTAGATTGGAGTGACACTGGTCAGAGGTGTACCACTGCTGTGTATTCCTCTTGATTTTCTTACAAAGGGCTCCAGCCGTGGGCAGGGCATTGATTTACCAGCAGGAAGATCTAAGACCTGAGAAATCTGCTTGACTGAATGGAGAAAAGAAGTCCTCTGCCTCCTCTTCCTGTCCTCATGAGAATCCACTCTTCCATCCCCACAGTTCCTCCTTAGACTCTCAGTTTTTCACCTAATTGGTGTCAGGATGGCTGCCAGAGAACCAGTTAGAGAGTTGATTAAAACTGCATACCCCAAGATTGTGATTGGTGGGGGTAAAGGAGGGGCCCAAGGGTCTGCATTTTTGAAAAGCTCTCCTTGCCGAGTTCAGATGGGCAGTCGGGTTTGGGAGACACTCATAGATTCTTTCTATGAACCTACATTAGTGTCCCTTTTACTTTCTGATTCATTCTCTTCTAATCCTCTGTCAATTTCCCTTTCCAAAGTAGCATCAAAAACATACACTTGTGCTCACAGGCGTGTTCATGTCCTTGTCCTGAACAAAAATTTTAAACAGTTTCTAAATGGAAGGCTACATTTACTGAGTTTCTGCAAGAGTGTCTTCTGTTTTTCTTATCTTAGAGAGTTAATTTAAAAATTCCATTTTAAGTATTCATTGCGATTCAGGCACCGGAATAAGTGATTTGCACGCATTGTTTCATCTAATTCTTTCAGCCCTTCCATGAATTAGGTGAAGATCTTCCCACATGAGTAAACTGAGAATCTGGAATTTTAAGAGGTTTACGCACATTATATGTCTTCAGTTTTGGAAATAAAATTTGAACCCAAGTTTGTTTGATTCCAAACCTTGTGCTCATTGAAGTTACTGGTTCTATTTTTCCTCTTTTTTTTTTTTCCTCCCTTTTGTTCTTGGCCACTGAATATCCATATGAAAAAGCAACACAAGGTTATTTCCATTTCTTACCAGTTTTTCAGAAGATGAGCAGGATTTCCTATGAGTTTGTTGACACGTGCATATTGCTTTTCTTTTTTCTCTTGACAGATTTTGCATAATAAAATGATAGCTTTCTATTTCTTTTAACCACAATTTTAGAAAAGTGTGACTCTGAGTTGGAAAAACAAAAGCCTTGCCACTGTTGGGAAGGCTCTGATCAGAGAATGCCTGATGACTTTGGGAAGATGACTTTCTTCAAACTTCCTAGAAGTTTGAAGCCACTGTGCTACCATTGGCTTTCTTATTCCCACATCCCCAAGTGCTGAGAGGTGAGAGACCTTGGAGCTAGAAAAAAGCTAGTTTCTCTCCTTTAAAAAAAAAAAATGTCCCTGTAAATTGTAATATCCTGCCTAGCAAAGTCATAGGGTAAATCACAGTGGGAGAAATTCTGCTTGCTAACTTCTTGGAAATCACGGGATATCAGTTAGAGGTCAGCATATCAAGAGATTCTGTCATCATTTTGTACTCAGCTGGGATGAAGAACCTGCTGGCAATGATAAGATATCATGATCTGAGCACATCGACCTGGCCACAGATCTGTATTGAAGGATAGATTGAAGGATTTTTTGTTGTTGTTTAGTAATAAACACCAACACTTTTTATTCTTTATTCTTGGTGCCACTGAGAAAACCTACTTACAGAATTGAAAGCAGGAGAAATTTCTTTAACCAGGGGAATGTTCTTCTTCTTCTTTTTAATATATCTCTTTCCTTCTATGAAGTTACAGGTGTGGATCAGTTATAGATGGACAGCTGTGTTGTAACATTTGTGAATCTTGCATTGGGAGGAATGTTCCATGTCTTCCATCACAAATCATCTGAATTTAAGGGAAATCTTTAATATAATCAGTAGTCAACTCCTGGAGAACCAGGAGCCTATCTTAATTATTTCTTATGTCTCTAATACTAAGCATTGGGTGGCATGTAATAGGTGTTTATTTACCGATTGCCTCATTTGTAAAATTCATCTAGAGTCATCTGTTTTCAACATCCTGCCACACATTCTTCTCCTCCCTCTCTCTTACTCCATATTTGTGTGTGTGTATCAATAGATACAGTTTTATAACATGAATATTTTGCTAAATCACTTGACATTAAGTCGAAGACATCATGACTCTTCACCCCTAAATACTTTATAACATATCTTCTAAGAACAAGGACATCGCCAGCATAACCAAATGCTGTCATTTCATTCACAAAACTTAGCATTGATACAATAATATTGCTTAGCACATTCAGCTGTTCCCCTGTGGCTCAGCAGTAAAGAATCCTCTTGCAATGCAGGAGATACAGGTTTGATCCCTGGGTTGGGAATGGAGAAGGAAATGACCCACTGAGCAGCTGTTTGAGCTGCCGTTGCCATATATAGCTGTATAATTGATCCCTCTGCAGGATCTCTGAACACTCTGTACAGCCTGCATGACCTCTGCATGTACACTCTGTACAACCCATTGGCCTTCTCTGCACCTTTAGTTTTGATTTGTCATTTGTTGAACAAATGTTGATTACTGATTAAGATATTGATGATGACATCCAGGATGACTGGAATGATGGCATAGAAAACATTGACTCATTTATTCAAGTTACAGTTGAGTTTTTGGATGATATAGTTAAAATTCAGATTGACCTTGAATGTAATAGACACAAATAAGCATAATTAAGACCTTTAGGGAATACAGCTTTGGGAAACTAAATATAACATGGGGACTGTGTATGTATAACTTTGAGCGATCAGGGAGAGAGGGGACCCATTGTGAGTCAGCAACATGCTGCTTTATTTTCTTAATTATTGGGCACACAGTGCCAGTTAACAACAGGAGCATAGCATGTGGGAACTGCTGGGTAACATTTTCAAAATACTTGGCATTGGTCAGATATTTTTTTAGAATTCTGTGTCCTCTTTAGCTTAAGGAAACTGGAGAATTTGTCGAGGGTCCAGAGCATGGCAGTGAGAGGCAGAGGAGTCCTGGAAAATAGGACCCATTGAAAGAGGCTAATAAATAAGGATTAATTACTTAGCTTGATCCAAAGCAGCTGAAGGGTGATTAAATTAATGGTCTTCTGTTGCATATATAGTTATTATGGGGAAGATGATATAATTGTTTCCTTTATGAATAGAGTTAGGGAAATAGATTAATATTAGACTTCAAGGAGATTTCGAAGTAAACCTCTTGACTTTAAAGATTTCTCGACATTGGAAAGATTTCTCAACTGAAAATGGTGAAATCATGGTCCTTGTAGAATGGGAATGGGGTGGGTGCCACCTGCTAGTTAGAGTCAGGTGCAGTTGGGGTGGAGGCTGACACACTTTCTCGATCCCATTTTGTGCTGTTCATCTCTTTGTGTTGAATTTGTCATTTTCAGCAAGTAAATCTGTATTCCTTTTTTGTTTGAATTTTTTTCAGTTATTATAAACATGGAGGCCTTGCTTTTAGTGATTGAAATATAATGCATTTCAAGCAAGTGAGAGGTTAAACCACAAATTGAAAATTACCTCAACTGCAGATAAACTTGCTGCTCATTTTTTTTCATTGCAGTTGATTTACAGTGTTTTAGGTATACAATGAAATGACCTTTTACACACACATATATATATATACTTTTCAGATTCTTTTCCATTATAGGTTATTATAATATATTGAATATCCCCTGTGTTATATAGTAGGTCCTTGTTGTTAATCTATTTTATGTATAGTAGTGTGTTTCTGTACTTCCCAAATTTTCGATTTATACCTCACTACCCCTTCCCCTTTGGTAACCATATGATTGTTTTCCATGTCCGTGAGTCTGTATGTTTTATAAATAAGTTAACTTATACTATTTTTTATTTGGATTCCACATATAAGGGATAACATATGCTACTTGTCTTCCTCATTCTGACTTCACGGAGTATGACAGTCTCTAGCTCCATCTATGTTGCTGCAAATGGCATTATTTGATTTTTTATAGTTAGGTAGATACCACATCATCTTTATCCATTCATCTGTTGACAGCCATTTATATTGCTAATAGAGTTTTTGTCTTTTCTGGATATTTGCCTGGGAGTGGGGTGGTTGGATCATAATCTACTGCTCATTCTTGGATGTCTCTTTACAATATTGCCGATTCCAACCTGCATTTTCTTTTTCTTGTCTAGAAAACTCACTGCGTGCCCTGGTTACTTGGTTGACAATGAGTGCCAAATCTGCGATCAGCAAGGAAATTTTTGCACCTCTTGATGAAAGGATGTTGGGAGCTGTCCAGGTCAAGAGGAGGACAAAGAAAAAGATTCCTTTCTTGGCAACTGGAGGTCAAGGCGAATATTTAACTTACATCTGCCTGTCAGGTAATAAAAACGATATGAATATTATTAAAGACGACTTCTGTTTTACAGCAGTTAATTCTAGTATCCAGGAGAGTTACAGTTCATAGCTTGAAATGGCTGCCTTCCACTCTTTGCCTGCTTGTCTGTTGTCTTCTTTGATCCTTGGGGACTCATGGCATCTTGACTTTTGAGGCTGCCTTCTATGGAGAGGTAATGAGGTGCAGTTTTAATGTGTTTTCCATTTCATTAAGAGCATCTGTTTGTCCATACTTTCCCTTCACTAGGGCCTTGACATAAAGTGGGCTATCCTCTTGAGATTTTTGTTTTAGAACGTCTCCTTGTATTTGGATAATTATTACTACCAGCAGCCTGAGTTTCACGGACTTTTTTTTTCTTTCCTCAACAGTTGCCAATAATCAGTAATAGTTGGTCTCAAGATAAATATCGACACCGTATGGAATGTGAGAAAGTAGCTTCAGCTCATAAATCACAGCTTTGCCCGGCAGCTGTTGCTTGTCAGGAAGAGGCATCTGTTCCATTAAGCTTACAATTTTGTGTGATTATTATTATTTTTTTTCCTCTTTCTGTTTGTGATTGTAGGAGATCTGTGGAACTTACTATGGATTCATCCCAAGTTTTTTTGAGATAAAATTTGGATAAGTTTTCTATGGAGCTCTGGGTGATGCTAATCTGAGGACCTAGAACATTTGTAATGTTTCTGATATTTCTTGTAACTGGGCAGTGGAAAAATTAGGCTTGCCTTTATTCATCTTTTCTTTTGTTCCCCTAAGTTTCTCCAGCTGTGGCTTGGGAATAAAACTTTATTTTTGGACCCATTTTTAGCTTTTTTTTTTTTTTTTGGTAAGAATTAAGCCTTTGCTCATTTCCTTATCAAAACTTATTTCAGGGTAGCGATAGTTTTTTTTCCAGAAAGAAAATGTAAAGATAACAGTAGGACTGTGCCTTAGTTTAAAATGAAATGGAAACAGAGAGCTGTTGGTAAGAATACCTTCTCAGTGGTTAGAATGAAGATTGACCCTGAAATACTGGTCTTTCTTTAACCCCAGTAGTGATTAGGTTAATAAAATTGGTGATGGGTTGGAAGACATTTGCATTCCTTTAGTGTGCTGGGCAGTGCTTGCTATGTAATAGGGACTCAAGACTTCAGTAGCCTCTCCTAATACCTTCCTAGTATTTTGTTAATGAGGTTCAGGTCTTAAAAGTATTTTCACATCTTTAAATTTCAGTTCTGGAGTTTTTGCTTGTACTGATAGTGAATAGAAGGCATTAAATTAAATTTTGTTTTGTTTTTGGGCTGAGCTGAACATGGGATGAGCATGGATGCACAGTGATTCTAATTTTCTTGAGCTCAAGTCTCTCACTGTTCCCTTGAGATTTATTGAAGACAGGTAGGTGCAGAAAAGGTGGATGAGAAAAGGGCATTTTTGTTTTGGGCCTCACCCAGGTGGCATGTGGGATCCTTGTTCCCTGACCACAGATTGTACCTGTGCCCCCTGCATTGGAAGTATGGAGTCTTAACCACTGGACCATGAGGGAAGTCTGAAGAGGATGGTTTTGTTTTCCTTTAAGGCACATGCTACTGTCAGCCTATTGCTGATCATGAAGTTGGTAATGTTACCAGGGTCCTCTAACAGCCTCCTCTCAGTGAAAGACTTTGACCATTTGCCATAGGGAATAGTAACTGGGGACTTACTGGGTAACTGCATTTCCTTTATAAATTACCAGGACCTTCAGGTTGAAAGTCTGAAACTATGAGACTTGCTTTTCTGTGACATTCTAATGTAGGAGAGTCTTGAGTTCTGAAAGTCTTCATCCTTCTCATGGATTTGAATTTTGACAGGATTGGTTGACAAAGCAGATCTGACATTGAAGCAGCTGGTTTAATGGAAACTGGGGCAGGAGAAGGCCAGGCAACTTTGACAACCACGGTTTTTTTGCAGTTTGAATTTTCTTATAATTGAGAAAGAAACAGCCACCTTTAGTTTCTATCTTATGCAAAGCATAGAGGCCTATCAATACATCTCTGATAAAGCATTGTTTTAATTAACAAGTAATTAATTATGCAAATTTTATTAAGGAATTTTTATAGACTGAGAACTCTTGGTGGGTTCAGTTAGGAGAAAAGCTCATGACACCTGTTCAGTAGGGAAGGAGCAGTAGTCGTTAATGTTTTACTCACCAAAATAAACATAATTATTAACTGTGAAAAGGTTAAAGAGGACAAATATAATGATTTGAAAGCATGTGTTAGGAGGATTTGGATTGTTTGAGAGAACCCAGAACTGCAGGAAAAGTAGGGCTCCTTGGTTCTGAAAATAGGTGGTGTGGGTGTGGGGAGCATTCCAGGCAGAGGGAAGGGCGGCTTCTTTGAAAGGTGAGCTGGATTCTGAGTTCCGCCTTATCTCCTGTTCAGTCCTGTTTAGTCTTTGTATCTCAGCTTACCTAGGAGACTCTGCAGTGGAAGCAGGGCCTTGGAATGACAGCTGTTCCTTCCGGCTATCAGAGCAAACCCCCTATGCTTTCTGGGAGTCCAAGCCCTTCAACCCTTGTGGTTTGGTTGATGAAAACCAGGTCTCCATGTTGAACAGGCAAAATTTGTCGAAATTAAGGCAATGTCTGCAAATAATTTTTAACCACGTTTCATATTGCATAGAGTTATATTCTTTTTATAAAGAGAAGACTATCAAAGCTTTCAAAGCTTGCCAATGTACACATGTCAGCATGGCTGTTTTATATACTGAATGTCTTTTACTAATGCTTTTCTGTGTTTGAATTTTTTCTGTGTTTGGCCGTCTGAGCAGGAAAGGCCTGTGATCAGGAGATGACTTATTTTTCAGAGTGGGTTGTATCCTCTAGGGGAATCCAAAATGGTGCTGAATCAGGGGAAATAAACTCTTTCTTGAGTTATGTTATAATTATGTAAGTTGGACATGACTGAAGTGACTTGGCATGCATGCACACAAGGAGAGAAATAACCTCTCCAGTTCATTCATGGAGCTTTGGGATAGAATTTGAGTGTTTCTCATTGGACTTCCTGGCTGACTTCTTGGATTGTATGCAGATACTTACTACTGAAATGCCTCTATGGTTAACATTCTAAAATATTGGTTTCCACTTTTTCTTTTCAGTAACGGCTGAAATTTAAAAACCTGAGAATACCAAGTGTTAGCAAACATGTAGAGTAATTTGAGCTCTCATTTTTGCTAGTGGAAATGTAAAAATGATAGAACTGCTTTGGTAAACAATTTGACAGTTGTTTTTAAAGTTGAACTTGCATACATATGACTCAACAAGTCTATTCCTAGGCATTTACCCAAGGGAAATAAAAAAACGTGTCCAAATAAAGACATGTCGATAGAAGTTCATAACAGTTTTATTTGTTATTTATAATAACCAAAAATCAGAACTCAGATGTCCACCTATATGTGAGTGAATAAGCAAATTATTTTATAACTATGCAATAGAATACTAACTGGCGATAAAATGAACCATCAATACATGTAGCAACATAGAGGAATCTCAAAAAGCTTGTATTGGGTGACGAAGAAAAAACAGAAATGACCACATGCTATATGATTCTATTTATATGAAATTCTAGAATGGATACAACTTAACAGGAAGCCCATTGGTGTTGCCAGGTGGTGGAACTGGTGACTGACTGCAAAGAAACATGAGGGGATTTCTTGCAGTGTTGTAGGTGTTCTATATGTTGTTGATTGTGGTGGTAGTTACTTGGGTGCATACATTTTTCACAACTCATCAAAATACATACTTAAAGTAGTTACATTTTATTATATGTAAGTATATCTTGAAAAAATTGATTCTCAAAAATGTCTTACAGAGTCACTAGTGGGATGATCATAAGAATTATTTAACTGTCTTATCTCAGTCTGCGCCAGAAGAGGGGTAGCAACTACCCTCTCCTTTATACGTACAAGAAGTTATCCTAGAGGTCTTTTGAGGCCTCGGACAGAAGCAGTTGTGTATCACTGCAAACCTGTGCTTCCATCTGTCTGATCTGTGTGTCAGTGTGTTCCCAGTTCCTTGTAGCACTGGGCACATTGCCAAGTATAAACACAATAGATGCTTAAATTGAAGCATTGATGGTTCATTTTATTGCTGGTTAGTATCCTACTGCATAGTTATAAAATAATTTTTTATTCACTTGCATATAGGCAGACATCTGAGTTCTGACATTTTGTTATTCTAAATAATAAATAAAATTGTTATGAACCTCTATGTACATGTCTTTATGTGAACATATGTTTTTATTTCACTGTCTTGAGGAATTATTCTTTGGGTTATCTTACTGGTATACTTGACATAACAGTGTGCTTTTGGTACTCAGTGCTATCTAAAGGAAACATCTTAGTCTCTTTCTTCTTGGTTGGCCATCGTCAAAGCTCTAAATTTTGCTGGGATTCAATTCAGTTGACAAGTTCAAAACTTTAAATGAATAGCTTACTAAATACCTCATGACAATGTGGACTTTATAACTTGGAACTGTTGGCTCATTCAAATTGTGAAGTAAGCTTTGCCTAAAACTATTTCTATAGTCAGTCGCCCCCTCCATGATATTTGGGCCTATAAGACTAAACTAGAAACTTGCTGAGAAGTTAATATCTATTTACTATTAGAGGCTAATTACCTACTAAACATTCCATAATTTCATGTTTAAAATCGATTTTCCTGATCCAGTTTTAATTCAGTATGCATAATGTATAATGTTACCCTTCATATTGCTAAATGCATAAACATGTTTCCTTGGCTGCTGCTCATTATCTCCATAGAAGGAGCATGAAGAAACTTTAAATTTTGTGATTAATACATTCTCCTACATATTGTGTTAAAACTGAGAATCTTAATCTTTTCAAAATGATTTTAGATTTGTAGAGAGCAAAATTTTCTTATTAAAAAGAGTTCTGAATGATCTTTGATGAAATTATTTATGTAAAATAGATCCCATGGAAGGTAATGATGTGGATTAGCATTGGTCTTGGCAATAAATTTATCTCCATGGCTACCAGTCCTAGATGTTTCTTAGACTAAGCTCTAGAACTTTACAGATGCCCTGGTTCCACTTCAGTTCAGTTCAGTCACTCAGTCATGTCTGATTCTTTGCGACCCCATGAACTGCAGCACGCCAGGCCTCCCTGTCCATCACCAACTTCCGGAGTCCACACAAACCCATGTCTATTGAGTCAGTGATGCCATCTGACCGTTTCATCCTCTGTCATCCCCTTCTCCTCCTGCCTTTAATCTTTCCCAGCATCAGGGTCTTTTCCAATGAGTCAGCTCTTTGCATCAGGTGCCCAAAGTATTGGAGTTTCAGCTTCAACATCAGTCCTTCCAATGAACACCCAGGACTAATCTCATTTAGGATGGACTGGTTGGATCTCCTTGCAGTCAAAGGGACTCTCAACAGTCTTCTCCAACACCACAGTTCAAAAGCATCAATTCTTCGGTGCTCAGCTTTCTTTATAGTCCAACTCTCATATCCATACATGACCACTGGAAAAACCATAGCCTTGACTAGATGGACCTTTGTTGGCAAAGTAATGTCTCTGCTTTTTAATATGCTGTCTAGGTTGGTCATAACTTTCCTTCCAAGGAATAAGCGTCTTTTAATTTCATGGCTGCAATCACCATCTGCAGTGATTTTTGGAGCCCAGAAAAATAAAGTCAGCCACTGTTTCCACTGTTTCCCCATCTATTTGCCATGAAGTGATGGGACCAGATGCCATGATCTTCGTTTTCTGAATGTTGAGCTTTAAGCCAACTTTTTCACTCTCCTCTTCCACTTTCATCAAGAGGCTAAGGTTCCACTTAGGCCCTACTAAATACAGCACAAGAGGTAGCAGGGAGACTTACCTGAAAGGGTTATGCGTGAGATACTGAAGCTAAAAGTTGAGAAACTGCACTGTCTTGGGGAATTCTCTGGGCTGTCTTATTGGTATACCTGACATAATAGGATATTTTTGGTACTCAGTTCTATCTAAAGAATACATATTGGTCTCTTGCTTCTTGGTTGGCCATGGTCAAAGTTTTGAATTTTGTTGGGATTCACTTCATTTCACAAGTTCAAAGCTTCCTTTGGGCTCTGAGGGTCTAGAATTCTGAACCCTCTTGAAAATTTTAATAGCAAATTTCATTCCTGTTTCATATATATCACATAGGAATATATTCAAGTTGTTAATAATCCAAATGGATACTCAAAACAATTATGAGAGTTTGAGAACATTCTTTATAGTTTGCTACTGGAATTACTTTAACCAAAAGTAATCGTCAGAGACCTGGCATAAGAAAGAAATTCTTTTTCTCTACTTTCTAAACTCAGACTAGATCTCATCTCAAGATCTATAGATATTAGAGGAAAGAAAAGGAAAAATACAAGACAGATGAAATTTGACCTTGATAGAAATGATTTATTCAGGAGTGGTGAGCTCACTTTCCAAGAGTTTTTATCCAGGAAAAATGAAGAAATCTACATTGAACTCAGAGATGGACAAAGCTATTAACAATGAAGAAAGAAATATAAGACAACTATAATAATGAAATATATTTGTTATTCTTTACTATAATATTGAAATATCTTTCAGATATTATATAGATGAAAAATCATCCTGTCTCTGTTTTGTTGTCTTGTTTTAATTGCAGTTAATCCTCAAAATATCCCTACCTTGCTTAAGTGGTGTATATTTCTTTTCCCAGATGAAGGCACCAGTGTTCTTCAGAGGTGTCCCAGGTTACCACTTTTGAAGTGACTGAAATCCACTCACTTCTTGTCACCCCAGTGGCCGTGCTTGAACTATCACAGCACTTCACCATTTTTTTCCAAGAGGCAGGTGTGGCATAGAGTGAACCACTCTTCAAAATTCGTAGACATTGAACCGTTTTGATCTCGACTATATCTACAGTTTTGACCTGTACTGTGTCTTCTATCTCATTTCCGAGATTTTTGAGTAATAGACTTTCCTCCATTTGGGATATACATCAGGGTGAGGCTTTATCTCTTAATTATAGAGATTGGGCATGTAAATCCAGCCCTAAAACTGTAAGTAGCTCTAGAAGACAGTGCAATAAAAAGCAAAGTTATTTCCAGTGTCTTGATTATATGAATCTTTCCACATCTTTTTTTATTTAGAAAAATATAATGTCTTCTGTTATACTTCACATTGAGAATTTGGCCCTTTTGTGATATATGTGGAGACAGATGGGATTAAAACTTTTGCAAGGATGATATCCTTGGTGGTGGTGGTGGTGGTGGTTGTTCAGTTGCCCAGTCATGTCGGACTCTTTGCGACACCATGGACTGCAGCAACCAGGCCTCCCTGTTCCTCACCATCTCCTAGAGTTTCCCTGTGTTCATTGCATCCTTAATGTTGTCTAGCCTTCTCATCCTCTGATGCCGTCTTCTCCTTCTGCACTTGATCTTCCCCAGCATCAGGGACTTTTCCAATGAGTCATCTGTTTGCATCAGATGACCAAAATACTAGAGCTTCAGCATAAGTCTTTCCAGTGAATATTCAGGGTTGATCTCCTTAAAGATTGACTGGTTTGATCTCCTTGCTGTCCAAGGGACTTTCAGGAATCTTCTCTAGCACCACAGTTCAAAGACATCAATTCTTGGGCATTCTGCCTTCTTTATGGTCCGGCTCTCACAATCGTATGTGACCACTGGTTGGTTACATGAACTTAAAAGAGGGTTTTTTTCTGAAACATCCTCTGGCTGAGTAAATGTTGCCACCTGATGTCATTTGTAAGTAACCTTTGATGTAGCACCTACCGTGACTCCGTCGCATGCTTCAGTGCTCAGTACAGTTAGGGAAGCACCAGCTCCTCTTTGATTTAGGAGCAGTAATAATACTAACAGTAGTAATAGTATTTATTGAGTAGGAACTCAATAAATTGACCAATATATTGGGCATGGTTCTATGGCCCTTACATATATTAACTTATTTAATCCTTCTAACAATGTTATGAGGTAAATAACAGTACCATCTTCATTTTGTAGATGAGGAAACAGCCTCCGGAAGTTAATTGGCTGGCCCAAGGTCATGGGTTTGTGAGTTACAGATCAGAGATTTAAACCCAGGTGGTTTGATTCTAGGCCTATATTCCCTTAGACACTGTGCTCCTCTCTCTGTCTGTCTCTTAGGCATAAGAGTTGTATGAAAGAGATATTCCCAAACCAAACATCTTCTCTCACCCTCCCTCACCCGGCTCTAGAGATAATCATGTTTGGGAATTACTCTACTTTCCTACCAGTTTAGGCTTTGGTTGGTTTTGGCTGGACGATGACAGTCCTCTACACTAGTAGCTGGGCTGTTAAGGAAACCCTGCAATAGAGTGAGAGTGTCAGAGGATGTATTTGAGTCTTAGAGAAGATTGATTCCCCTGGGAAGTTCTGAGAGGCTCCTCACAAGAGCACCACCATGTATGAACTTTTCTTCATTTATGCAATGAAACAAGTAGATGCCTTTAAGTGTTTTTTAGAGTTTCCTCGATGGTTCTAGATCCCTTCCTGTGAAAAGCAGTGGTAATAATCATTTGTCTTTTCTAAAGCCTTATGAATAAGGAGAGTCCAAAAATGGAGAACAAACCACTTAACAGGTGTTATCTCACTTAATCCTCACAATAGCCTTGTGACGTGGCTTTTGTTGTAGTTTCTACTTTACAGGAACCAGCCAGGGTGTAGAGTGGTTGAGACACTGCCCAGGGGCTGGCAGCTAGATGGTGATAAGGCTGAGACTCAAATCTGGGTCCCTTTCCTTTCCATCTGTGCACATGAAAAAAAAAAAAAAAAAAACTTTAGGACAGGCCTGGAACCAAGAAACCGAACTCTCCCTTTCCTTAATAACAATGTGGCAACATTCCTTGCACAAAGCGCTTTAGTCTCCAAGGATTGGGAGGCTGCGCTGTCGACCACTTCAGCTTTTCTAGTGGTTTAGCACGCCAACAGAATTTTCTTTTTCCATTCTCTCATGTACGTGTTCCAATACTAAAACCAGATGGAAACAAGGGAAAACTGTTTAACAGAGGCCAGTGCCAAAACATTTCCTTTAAAAAGGAAACTCCATCTGTGCACTCTCCCACCACACAGCCCATGGTAAAGAACAGGGATTTCACAGCTGACTCACTTGTGTTCGTTTTGATTAGTTTTGACTAATTGCAAAGGTAGAGCAAGCGGTGGTTCCGGCGATTGCAAACTAAGGCAGCTCTCCTTCTGGAACGTGGCTGGCAAGGTGCTGGGAACCTGGCCTACGTCCTAAACAGCAGCTGAGCAGCAGGCAGGGTTTTAATTCCTGCAGGTGCGTTCTTCAGTGGCCATGATTTTTACAACCCTTTTAGATGTTAGTGCTCTTTGCTGTTGTGTTGTGCGTTAAGGGTCATCAGGGTTTCATTCGTCAGTAAGTTGTAGTCAGAGGCTCTTGCATCCACCTCATTTCCCCATACTTCCTACCTTCTCCCAGCTTAACTGTGCAGAACACGTGCGTAGGCGCAAGACTGCCTCAGGGTAAAATACTGCCTCTGCTAGGTCTTTCAAGTCTTTGAGTCTCAGTTTTCTCATCTATAAAATGGAAATAATATTCATAACCCCAGTTAACTGAGCTTTGTGTGTGTGTGTGTGTGTGTGTATAAGGCCTGATTCCTAGAAGGTGCTCAGTTTTATGAGGAATGTTATTACCATGTCATTCAGTGGGCATTCACTTGTCCTTGCCATACAGGCATAATCCATCTGCAGTTTTTAGAAAACATGTTAGCATATGTCTGACAGGCTTCTGTGACGCATGTCATGTGGGACACAAATCACACCAAAACCCAGATTTGTTGTGGGATTTTCCTGCCTCTCCTTCCACACTTTTCCCCTTTCCCTCTCAAGTTCACTATCCCCTCCCCTCTGTGTCCCACCCTGCCAGGGATCTCAAGGTCTTTCTGACTCTCAGTTTCTAAACTTAGCTTCTCTTCATTCTTTGTTCCAGATTATCTCCACCCCAAACTGGGATACTAGGGGACATCTCTCTGCCCTTCCATTTGTGAGAGTTTGAAGTCATTCACTCTGATCTCATGAGTATTTGTGCATTGTTGGGTCTATTGGATGCTGAAGTCCTTGTATTGAGGCCCCTTTATCCCGTTTTGTAGGCAGAGAGAACTGGCTTAGTTGTGGCGTTCCTGTTCCTGAAATGGGAGATGTTATTTTCCTACACCTATCTTCACTGGATCAAAAGAAAAATTGAAGCAAAATAAAACAAAGCATTCTCCGGGGTCAATCAAGTGCACTGTTAAGCAAATAGCAGTTGTGGGAGAGGCTGGTGCAAATGCCTGTGGACCCAGCTTTGCAGCCTAGATCAGGTTCTTGTTTGCCCAGCTCTTTCCTGTTACCCTTCCTTTAGAGAGAGAGAGAAGATGAATAGGGTGATATTCCCATGCCAGTTACAGTCATGCTCAACCACAAGAAGAATTTTCCAGAAGAAGCTATAAATGACCACAAGGACAGTGAGGGTTACCTGAGATCAGATGACCAGTTAGTTATTGTGCGCTGGGCTTAGCTCACATTTCTCTCTGGTCTCTCGTATCATCTCCATGATAGTGCTAACATCGCTAAGTGGTGTTTGTCAGTTTGCTTTCTGTTCACCTCTTCAGACTGCTAGCCCCTAGAGGGCAGGATCTGTGTGTACACACCCCTTCCCTTTGTGGAACAAAGTATCAGGGAGGAATCAGGCAAAGTCCCTCTGCTGCTGAGATTGCTGGTTTGGGCTCACTTCCTGGGTTGGAGCTCCGGCCGTGAGCTGGACTGTTTCCTTTCTTCTTTTTGTTTTTTTTTAAACTTGCTGTTATTCACACTAAAATGCTGCTGGGTGGTCTTCGAATTCCCTTGGAATTCATCATGTTACTGAGCAGGAGTTTTTAGTCTCCTAATGGCCCAGTTGCCCAGAAGAAAATGTAGATTTCTCTGATTCCTTTGCCCTTGAAGAATCACCAAAAATGAGCAATTTCGAAATGCTTCCATTGTAACCTACAATGGGATGCTGTTATCTCACATTTTCCGAAGAGTTCTGAATGTTTTTCCTGAAGAAAGAGTTCATATTACAGGAGAATAAATGATTATTTAATGAGCACTGAATATATCAAAACTTTCCCTAAATGTTCTTTTCTCTCTGTAATCATTTTTAGTTCCACATTTCCTCAAAGCCAGCTTTCAAGGGGAAAATGGACACTCCATTTTTATTAAAAATCTCCCTGAGAATATTCATACTATGTTCCTCCCCCACTCACATACCATTTTAACACAGATTATTTTTTACGCACCACATGTGGCTCATATGTAGCTTAGGGTGTAGACTTCATGCCCAACTACATTTTGATGTTTGTATCAGTTTAACAAATTATGCTGCACTTAGAAGCAAGTGGATTCAAGATGACAAGAGTGAATCCAAACTTGATTCCTGGAGATTGAAGTTTTTATTCTCATAAGAGGAAGCAATAGAATTGAGTTGTCCTCTTAGATTTTCTGGCTAACATGAGTCAGCAGTTACAGAAGTTTTTTCTTTGGTTAGAATCCTTTCCACCTTGTGAAATCAAAACTGTTTTTGATTCATGAATTTTTAACTGTATTTCTTCCTATAAATGTAAATGTGTTCTTTATCAAAAAACATAAAGTGCCACCAGAAAAAAGGAAAAAATGGGAAATATCATGTAAAAATTGTGACTTTGACTGTTTCATTTTCACATTTTTGTAATACCCTCTGCCTTTTATGATATTCTAGGTAAAAGTTTGCCTTTTTTTCATTTATATGGTAACAATTTTTAATATTTTACCATCTTTATAAGCTTCATTTTAATGGATTTTTGGGTGCCACAGAATATTTAACCATCTGTTGCTGGATATTTTGTTTTTTAAATTTTCACAATGAGAAATAAGGAACTTAGTTTGGCCTTAAGAGAAAAATACTCATCTTTGAGATGAGGAAATTGAGGCGCACACAGATAACTTATGAGAGGCAGTCTCCACACTGCTTCTGAATGGTGGAGGCTACTGGAATCTCAGTGCTCTCTGGGTCAAAATGAGCTTATCCCAAAACCCATGTTTGCCAGGACTCTCTGAAAGTAAAACATCCTATGACTTTGTGTGCTTAACAGCTGGTTAATCATCTCCATGATATGTAACATAGTTCTAGATCAAGTTCTCGTTGACGTACATAAGATGCCTGCTCCCTTTAGGTGGTGGTGGTGGTTTAGTCGCTAAGTCGTGTCCGACTCTTGCGACCCCGTGGACTATAGCCTGCCAGGCTCCTCTGTCCATAGGATTCTCCAGGCAAGAAAACTGGAGTGGGTTGCTCCCTTTAGAGTTAAGACATTATGTGATTTTTCATGTGCATTTGCAGGTGTGTGTGTGCTCACTGGTCTAACACACACACACACCCCCACACACGCAGACACACACATATAAACACACATACATCAGTGTTTGGAGAGAAAGAAGGTATGTGTCTTACCTAGAGTCAGCCCTCATGTTCCTTCAAAGAGATAGCTTTCTTGCCTGATCTTTTTGGTCTGGTTCATGTACTAATTCATTTGACATCTTCTATATTGTTGTTAGATGAGGGATGGGGAAGTGATAAATGTCAGCCAAACATATGATGCTTTCTTTCCTAGGTCAGTGCATTTCCTTAATGATTCACGTCTGACATTTTATTACATTCAGCATTTGACTCTATGGAGCAAATAGAATGAGAGAAACTAGCATCTTAGAAATTTTCTTTCAGAACTCTAGAATTTTATATCTAGGAGAATCCTTAGTCATTCTCAATAGAGCACCAACATTTATATGAAAAAATGAGGCCCAGTGGTGTTGGATGGCCTGGCTAATGTCACTGAATCACTACAGTCCAGCAAAAGAAAGAAGAAAGCATGCCCAGATCTTCTTACCAGATTTGTTTTTGACCTTGACCTTGGGAGTGACTCTGGGGTTAGATGAGACAGAGATGGAATTCGTAGCTAAACTGAACTGGAAAATATATCTCCCTGCCATTCCTTTTCACATCAGTTTGCAGGGGCAATTTGTACCACTCACTCTTGGAAAGAGCTTGTCGGGTGCCAATCAAGGAAGTGGCTCTGTCCCTTCTAGAGTCTGGGTATTTAAAAAACTGGGCATGGGTTACCTGTAATGACCAAGTGTGTAGGCTTATCTCACTTCTCTCTCACTTTCTCCTGGGCTTGGGGACCCGTAAAGTGGAGAGTGCTCAGTGAGAATATTTTTGAGGTGAAAAGCCAAGATGTCAGTTGTCTCCAAATGTGATGTACTACCTGATCCATTGGGTTAAGAGAATAAAATGTTAGTATTTCTATTTAAAATGTAATTGTTTTCTAATTTATATCTTTCCATATGCTTTGTAATTGCTATAATTTAGGGCTGTAGTTCAAGCCTGTAATTTACAAGTATGGCTATATTGGCAGTTAATACTCATAATTTTTATCGAGGGGATGCATAGTCAAGAATGGTTGGAGAGGCCCAGCTAGAGCTGTACTGGCTGGAAGCTTTTGCTACAAGAATAACAGCTTCTGGCTGGTGAACCATAATCTACTGTTGTAAAATTTCTGGCTTCAGAGGTAATTGCCCAAAGCAGTGAGCATGGAGTTGCCCTTTGAAATCACTCTAAGCCCCATTCACCCACTCGCAGTGATTCCACGGCTTTTCAGAAGGTAAGAGCCAGCTGCTGTGCCAGCTAAGTGTCCTAACACAGGTGAGGGTCTTGGCACAGCGTGTGGCTCTTGGTAGTTGCAGACAACGGCTCTCCTTTTGGAACCTGAAATCTCCTGAAATCTCTCTGAGAAGTTACATGTTTTGGTTCTAACCTTAGGTGTGATTTGCGTGGCTCTAAACATCTGTGGCTTTGCTTTTCATACAGTGTCATCAGGTCCAACCTGGTTGATTTAGTTCGGAAGCTTCTTTTCCTTTTGTCCTATTTTAAAAAGGGAAACCTGTGTTTCCTTTCTGGACCTGACGTTTATGGACTCATCCAGGGGAGCCTCATTCTTTGCCAATAGGGCAATGTCCTTGGTTCCCATATGAGCAGGTCTGTTGGTTAGTGTGTTTCCTCTTTCATACAAAATTATTTTTTTTTATTTGTCACTTGTTACACCTCATTGGCTGGAGCTATCGAGACCATTCATTGACTTAGAACATGGTTATGTCAGCGTTCTTTGGGAAAGACATTTTTTGAACTTAAATTCAAATACTAAGTTTCCAAAAGGTGTTCAGATGTATCATACCTTACCTAAAGGCAAACAGAAGTCAGAATATTCCCTTTTCTATAGGATTTGGAACTTTTAAAAGTATCACTTTTGTTTCCAGAAATAGTATAAGTCTGAGTTGGAGTTTGACTTTCTGTGTCTTTTTCAAGATGGTCTTTACCACCACCATCCCCCCATTCCCCTTTCTCTATTGCCTCTCACTTCAGGGGTCCTGTTCACCTCTTCTTAGTTACTAATATTCTTTGCCTCCCAGACCCTTCTTTTGTAACCCATTACTGTGGACCACTGTTTCCTCACTCTGAAATCACTCTGCCCCCTCCCCCATACTGTTCAAAAGACAATTCCTCAGAGTGACTGATCTGACATGTTAGGAGAGAAATAATATAAATGACGAAAACCTTTACAGACTGATATGTGGTCTGAATACCTTCCCTAAGGGCATTTGTATTTGCAAAACATGGCAACCCCTCTAAGACTACTGCTGACAGTGATGGTAGAGCATTTATTGAACAACTACTATTGCACATTTTATACCTTCTCAGATAATTATACCTGGGGTTGATATACACACTGAATAAACACTTGTGTTTATTATTAAAACATTTTAATAATAAATGTTTTAATAATTATTATTATTTAATAATAAATAAGCATTATTCCATAATGCTTATTTCCTTGTTTTAGAAACATTCATTCATTTGTTCAACATTAATACTTAAGGACTCCTGCTTGGAACCTTTTGAATGATGACAGTTTTTACCTTGAATTTTAGAGGACAGCCTGTTAAATGGACTTTGATTTCATTTAATTTGGCTGCTCTTGGTTTTTTGCATTTTTAACCAAGTATTACAGGACAAAAATATGTAACTTGATACTAAGGAGACTTACATCACTCATATTCATAAATTGACTTCCTAACCAAGGGCACTTACAATTATAAATGCCTCCTTCAGTTTCAAAAAGTGTGTTTGTGGTATTGTTTTTTCTTTCTAAATCACTGTTAGCCAGTCTTCCAGATAAAATTCTCTGGCTTTGAGACTGTGATATGATAGAGGTTTCATTGCCAAGATTTTTCTACATAATATTTCAAACTCTCTTCCTTCCAAAATCTGACTTTATTTTGAGCTACAGTACAGCTCTGTGAATGTTGAGGTCAGAAGAAGAAAGAAATCTTCCCCATAAAATGAGCTTTTTGAATCTGGACCAGGGATACCTCACAGGTCACAAGAAAGTGGGGGAGAATTTTGCAGGAGTGAGTTTACATTTCCCTGTGACCAGTTTAATTTTGACCAAGAGGCAAGAATAGGATGGTGGTACTCAGAGTCTTTTAAGGATACAGCACTTGGCATTATACAGTGTAGTTAGTATCATAAATACGTTGGTCTGTGCAGTATTGAAAACAAGATTTGGATTGGAATGATTTACTTAGACTTAGGAGTTGGCGACTCTAATTTTAGCCTAACCACATTGAGTCCAATTAGAACTTTCAAGTTTTACTTTGATGAGAGGTGCCCTGGAGAACATCATTTCCCTAAGTGTCTAATAGGTCTTATAAAGATAAGAGTTGCCTTGTGTGTGTTGGCAAGTCAGATACACTGTGAAAAGTTCCAGAAGCCCTCCTGATTTGAGGCTTTTTGTCACACATAGTGTAACACGTGGGGAAAGCCTGGGGCCCAGAAATGGGTAATCAAGTGATGGTTCTGTGTGCATAACCTGTTTCATCCATTTCTAGGATCCAAGTAACCAGAAGTAACCCCGTGTAAGCACAAAAATTTTGGAGACAGAAAAAAATGTGAATTTGAATCTTGGCTCTATGACACATTGGTTGTATAACCTGTGTAACCTAAAGAGAATTAGCTTGGCCTGGTTGAGCCTTGTTCCCACTTACATAAAATAGTGGTTAAAAATAGCTATCTTGGTGGACTATTATGAGAATTGAAAAAATTGTTTGAGATATATAAACCACCTTGCTTGGCCTCAGACTATACTAAATGCTTAATAAATGTTAATTTCTTCATCATCCTCATCTGACATTTTAAAGTGTTCTTCTATTGGTGACCAGAAATAAGAGTCACTGGTCATCTGGCAGAGAATGAACTAGAAAAGGCAAGAAAGCAGCAGCTGGTGACTTCGCACATGGCTCCAGCAGGAATGAAAATTTTGTGGAGGGGCCAAAGAGGGTTTCCTGTCCAAGGAATTTGACACACCTTAGGAGCTTGATCACAAGTTTTGTTACTGTCATACTGACGTGTATAAAAGTATCCATTCTGAAGATGGAAATTATGTCTTTTCTGAAGAGCAAATAAGTGACAAGTTTCAGTTTAAAGTGAAGAGGTAGGATGATACCATCATTAAATACACTGAAAGATTTGGTGTAGTGAAAGCATAGGAGGGCTCAGGCACTGCTCTGTGTGAATGAAGCTCAGCCGTATCCCGTTCAAACTGTGGCCACAGGATGCTCCAGACCTGTGTGAACCACCGACCTCAACTAGGCAGTGGGAACACTTCATACCTTGTGGGCATGCTGTGGAAATTACGTTCACCTGCCAAGAGGCTGGCACAGCAGAAACCTCAGTAGATGCTGGTCGACAGCAGACTAAGCATAGTGTCTGTCTGTACGCACGCACTGAATCGTGAAAAATACAGCTCCCTCCTCAGAGAGCTTAAGAGCCCTGAGGATACCCTGGATGTTTAAACAGCAGTACATTCAAGGGAAGAACACAGTGGGACCCACCCTGACTGCCTTATGGCTATGCCACCTGTTGGCACCAAGTGCCATGGCCCTGGTATTAGCATGAGTGCTGCCTTGTCAAGAGCGGAGTTTCAGTATCTTGCTTAGAAGATAGAGTCAATCTGTGTGTTACAAGAACAAAACACACAGACACCAGCTTGGTCGTTTAGCAGGAGGTTTTTGTGGTTTTTTTTTTTAAGCTGATATACTGTCAATTTTAATTTTCTTCTTCTTAAAATGTCATTGTTTGGGTGGAGAGCCTTAAACCCCCACAGGCAGCAGGCAGTCTTCACAAGTCTGTATGCAGCCATGGCTTTAAGCTGGGCAGCCAGTCCCCAAAGAACTTGGCTTCCCTGCAGTTTGATAACAGGCTTTCAGGATGGGAAAGAAACCTCTGAAAGCCAATTTCTGGTTTATCATTCTATTTTCTCCTTGTTCATTTTAATGCAGACTAATGCCATTCATTTGGGTTTTCTTCTGTCATTAAAAGCTTTAAAAGCCAAAGCCTACCTCTGAGGTCTTAGTCTGTCCCTGATGAGAGATCATTTCCTCCATCCTGGTAGGCAGTGGCAAGCCCTCTTCTGTGGATGGGCAGGCCTCTGGAACTTGGTCCTAACTCCTTACTGAGGGCTTATTCTTTTCTGTGCAACTCCAGTCTATTCAAAGGTGACTTGCCTCCTGCCCCTTAATTACATTGACCCACATGATCGAACACCTAGTTGGCAATGGTATTTGGCAAATACCTAGTTGGCAATTCATGTTCAATTACTCAGTTGTTTGCCTGTTGGAAATTAAATACCCTCTTATGCTTCTGGATGCACATGGGGATTGACAGCCAGTAGCTGCACGATGTAGTAGAGAAAAGAACTGGGGCTTTGCAGTCAAGCAGGCTTGAGTGTGAGTCTTAACTGGCGCCTGCTGGGTGATCTTCTACAAGTACCTTCCCCTCTCGTGCCTCGGTTTCCTCAGCCATAAAGCTGAGTGTTCGTGTGGTTGTAAAGATTAGAGACGGTACGTGTGAAGCACCTGGCATGTTTCCTGGCGCACAGTAGGTGTGTTGCATGGCAGCTGCCGCTACTGTGGTCGTCATCTTCTGCTTGTCCGCCTGGTTGATTGGGGGCCCTGGCCCTGGTCCCTGTGGAGAACTTGCTGAGGGAAGCAGGGCTGGATCCTGGAAGCCCTGCAGCCTGAGAACTGCTGTGTCTTGAGGAGCAGCCTCACTGCCTCCCCACAGCCACTGACTGCCTCCCACCATAGGCCTGATGCCCAGGTTATTGCCACTGAGGGCTGTGACTCCGTCTCACTTTGCCGTTTGGACTGAATGTCTGACTGGTGCTGCTGGTGAGAGTCCTGTGCTTTCAGTTCACCCTGCAGATGTGTTCCAAGTGGCTGGGGTACCTACCTTCCAACCTCTTTGTCCTGATCAACAGAGGAGGCAGCCAGGACCCCAGAGATCAGATCCAAAAAGATGTTAAGCCTTAAGCCTTTTCCTTCCCCTTGTGTGGTGAAGATGGAGAAGGTGCAGCCGCATGGCGGCTGTTGTGGCAGCCAGAGCAGAGGAATTTGAAAGTGTGGTTGTGGAAGCTTTGGCATCAGACAAGGACTCCCATGTCTAGTGGGACAGCAACCCTGGGGGGTTGATCACCTTAACATACATCTGCCAGAATCCCTCTAGTCCTTTGACCATTTGGAAGGGATTGACTAATTAGACATCTTACTAAGGATGTTACTCTCCCTTCCTGCCGTGTTCAACTTAATTTCTCTAAACCAGTTCGCTGTTGTTATTTAGTAGCTCTATCATGGCTGACTCTTTTGCGACCCTGCGGACTGCAGCCCTGCCAGGCTCCTCTTCCCAGGCAAGAATACTGGAGTGGGTTGCCATTTCCTTCTGCAGGGGATCTTCCAGATTCAAGAATCCAATCTGTGTCTCCTGCTTGGCAGATGGATTCTTTACCACTGTGACACCTGGGAAGCCCTCTATAGACCAACAACTGAGCATAAAAGAACTTCCAGATAGAAACAGCAATACAAAATAGCTAACATGAACTGAGCACTTACTATATGCCAGTTACTGGCCTAAACAGCTTACATATAATCCATTATATGGATTATAATATACGTATGTTTATATATAATCCTCCGAGAGAGCCACGGGTGCTTGTTAGCCCCTTGCTTAGATGAGGGAAGTAAGTAGCAGGAGGTCCAGTAACTTGCCTAATCCCACAGAGCCATAAATACTGGAGCAGGAATTCCAACCAACTCCTTCTGTCTGCAGAGCCTGGGCATTTAACTTTCATGCTTCTTCCTGAAGCCACTGCTTTCTTTGTCAGGCTATGTCCCTCTCCTCCGAGAATATCCCCCGTCACCAGAAGCTGAGAGGGAATTATTGATCATTTATTTTAGTACATCTGCAGTACTGCCTCACAGAAACCAACTTTACAGAACGTGGGATGCCCCACGTTCTCCCCGGTGATAGACTACCATGGGACCCAGACAACCCTTGACCTCTCCTCATCTGCTTCTGCTCATACCTCTTCGGTGGTCATAACTGGGTTGGAGTCACTCACATTCACATCTCAGTGCTCCATGAGGCCTTCACTTAGGGCACTGACTTAGCAAAGGGCATTAGTGAGCAGTGTAGACGCCATGAAGTTTCCTTACTAGAGTGGGGGAAGGGTATTCCTAATCATGTATTGACAGTGAGTGAGGCAGCCCCTGTTCCCGAGCCCAGGCTGCACGGCCCCATGGGACTTCCCAGAGCCGCCTTGTTATAAAGAGTCTAGGGTTCTGCTTAGAGGACCTTCTTCTCCCCCGGCCCTTATGCAGAGCAATCCAGGGCTTCTTCAAGCCACTACCTGCTCCCCTTGCTTAACCAAGCCCATTTGAAGACTTGCCCAAACCCATCTTAACCCCAAATGGAGATAAAACAATCAGGGTCATCATTAGGACCTATCCGCCTTAGAGAGCAGTTAGGATTTGAAGTAACTTTATTTTCCTTGTTGTTCCCTGAGTTAAGGAGCTTTGGTAGCCCCCTCCGTGCAGGCCAGATATGTAGGTGGGCCTGTTTTCTTTGGAAAAGAACTGGCTACTTTCATGTCGAAGAGCCAGTGACCAGCTTGCTGTCCCCTTTCTTCTTGTGAGTTGTCAGCCCTTGCAAGGATGCTCAGCTCACCTGGGGCCTACTCTTCTTCCAGCCCTCTCTGAGGCCCCACCATCCCACCCAAGAAGAGCAGGTAGTACTTGTTACATGCTCCCTGGCTTCACGCCCTTAGCCTTTCTCTGTCTATTCTGAAGATGATATTAACCTCTGCTATGAATATCAGTGACTCTTAAGCCTTAGGGCTACCCTTTAGCACCAGTTAGCTTTTCATTCATTTAACACTTATTATATATTGTTAACCTTTTATTATGTATTATCAGCAGACATTCTATATTATCAGCAGTCAGATTTTAGACATTTAGACAAAGCTGATTCTTTTAGACACAAAGGAGTGCTATCAGAGATGCAGAAGACATTATTCTTATCTTCATGCTGTCTGTCAGAAATTTAGTAGAAGTTTAAGCAGGAGCAGATCTGATTCCTTGAAGCATTTTGCATGTGCTCCCAAGTATGTGAAAAACTAAAGTGTGTTTGGGGAGTTTTCTTCACTCTTCGAAGCTTCATGGCGTGGCGTCTGCTTTTGAGCTATGGCTTTGCTCATATCTTTTCTTATTTTGCTCGTTCGATGAAATTTGTTGATAGCATTAAACAAACCAAGAGGGAAATATACCTTTTCTGCCTATGCCTAGTGACATGAGGTACTTATCTGTTTCCTGGTATATTTTGAATGACAATAATTAAAAATCTTTCAACTCATAATTTTGTTCCAGTGATAAAGAGAGCCTTAATTGTGGGGTCAGGGTTAAATTTTCATGATTTGAAACGTTAAATGCTGCTTGTAGAGCATGATTAGAGCACAGTTCTGTCACTTCAGAAATTCGGTTTTGTCTAAAATAACTCAAAAAGAGAAATATAAAATAATGCTTGGGAGTAGCCAAGTAAAACCTTCAGATTTGCTTTTTAGTTGTGAAGAAAATTAGGAATGAACCTTATGCAAGCGTAGAAAACGTTTGAGAGAAGAAAAGTCTATGGAATTAATAGGTGAATATAATATGAATATAATACATGAGAACTATGCTAACATGTATTCATTATTTATGTGTATTTACTAAAATAGGCCACTTGGTCTACAAGCTTGAAATAAGCTTCTTCTTCTTCTGAATGGGATTTTCTACTTTTTAAATTTTTATGGAAAATTATAAATATGCAACAGTAAAGAGAAGAATATGAACCCCATATGCCCATCATCAACATTTAACAGTTAACTCTCCTGGCCAGTCCTATTGCATTTATTTCCCATCCATTTCCCCTTGCTGAACCATTTTTATGTGAATCATCTTATTTCATTCTTAAATATTCCCATATATATGTGTGTGTGTGTGTATATATATATATATATCTAAAAAACAGCAGCCTTTAAGAACCACAAAGTACCAGTATCACAACTGCAAATTCCTTAATATCATCAAAGATCAAGCTGGTGTTCAACTTTCCCAGTTGCCCCATATAGATTTATCTCTCATGTATATAAATTCCAATTCAAGTGTGAAAACTTGAATGAACTGTAAAAAATAGATTTTTTTTTACCTATATAATACTTCATGTTTACATGCAACTGTAATTGAGATTCAGATAAGGCCTAAACAGTACAGTTGTTAATCTCTTATATTTCTTAAATTTATATTTACATACAAAAATATATACAGATTGTGAGTGTACAGTCCAGGGAATTTTCCCAAAGGGAACACTTCTGTATAACCAGCACCCCAATGGGGAGCCCAAATATTACCAGCTCCTCAGAAACTTCCTATGTACCTCCTATCAACCCCTTGTTCCCTACAAGATAACAGAATTTTGATTTCCAGCACCATAGTTTAGATTTCCCTGTCTAAGAACTTAGGAAATTCTAGAGTATTACTAGTTAGTGCTTGGTTTCGTCCTCTCAATATTGTTTGTGAGATCAGGTCACCCACCCTGTTGCATATATCTGTATATGGGCATTCTCATTACTAAGTACTATTCTATTGTAAAAACTATACCCAGTTTTTCATTCTGTTTTGTGTTTTATTTGTAATTGAAGTATACTTGATTTACAATGTGTTAGTTTCAGGTGTACAGCAAAATGATTAGTTACATATTTTTCTCAGATTCTTTTCCTTTATCAGTCAGTTCAGTCACTCAGTCATGTCCGACTCTCTGCGGACACAAATCGCAGCACGCCAGGCCTCCCTGTCCCTCACCAACTCCCAGAGTTCACTCAGACTCACGTCCATCCAGTCAGTGATGCCATCCAGCCATCTCATCCTCTGTTGTCCCCTTCTCCTCCTGCCCCCAATCCCTCCCTGCATCAGGGTCTTTTCCAAAGAGTCAACTCTTCGCATGAGGTGGCCAAAATACTGGAGTTTCAGCTTTAGCATCAGTCCTTCCAAAGAACACCCAGGACTGATCTCCTTTAGAATGGACTGCGTGGATCTCCTTGCAGTCCAAGGGACTCTCAAGAGTCTTCTAACACCACAGTTCAAAAGCATCAGTTCTTCGGTGCTCAGCTTTCTTCACAGTCCAAATCTCACATCCATACATGACCACTGGAAAAACCATAGCCTTGACTAGGTGGACCTTATTCGGCAAAGTAATGTCTCTGCTTTTGAATATACTATCTAGGTTGGTCATAACTTTCCTTCCAAGGAGTAAGCGTCTTTTAATTTCATGGCTGCAATCACCATCTGCAGTGATTTTGGAGCCCCCCAAAATAAAGTCTGACACTATTTCCACTGTTTCCCCACCTATTTGCCATGAAGTGATGGGACCAGATGCCATGATCTTCGTTTTCTGAATGTTGAGCTTTAAGCCAACTTTTTCGCTCTCCTCTTTACTTTCATTAAGAGGCTTTTTAGCTCCTCTTCACTTTCTGCCATAAGGGTGGTGTCATCTGCATATCTGAGGTTGTTGATATTTCTCCCAGCAACCTTGATTCCAGCTTGTGCTTCTTCCAGCCCAGCGTTTCTCATGATGTACTCTGCATATAAGTTAAATAAGCAGGGTGACAATATACATCCTTTTGGAACATTCCTATTTGGAACCACTCTGTTGTTCCATGTCCAGTTCTAACTGTTGCTTCTTGACCTGCATATAGGTTTCTCAAGAGGCAGGTCAGGTGGTCTGGTATTCCCATCTCTTTCAGAATTTTCCACAGTTGATTGTGATCCACACAGTCAAAGGCTTTGGCATAGTCAATAAAGCAGAAATAGGTGTTTTTCTGGAACTCTCTTGCTTTTTCGATGATCCAGCGGATGTTGGCAATTTGATCTCTTGTTCCTCTGCCTTTTCTAAAACCAGCTTGAATATCTGGAAGTTCATGTATTGCTGAAGCCTGGCTTGGAGAATTTTGAGCATTACTTTACTAGCGTGCGTCAGTTCAGTTCAGTTCAGTCGTGTCTGACTCTTTGTGACCCCATGAATCGCAGCACGCCAGGCCTCCCTGTCCATCACCAACTCCCAGAGTTCACTCAGATTCATAGCGTGTGAGATGAGTGCAATTGTGCGGCAATTTGAGCATTCTTTGGCATTGCCTTTCTTTGGGATTGGAATGAAAACTGACCTTTTCCAGTCCTGTGGCCACTGCTGAGTTTTCCGGTTCTACGTGGTCTGTCGCAGCCAGCGTGCTTCCCTTTTCCCTTATAGGTTATTGCAAAATATTTAGTATAGTTCCCTGTGCTGCAGAGTAGGTACTTATTGGTTATCTGTTTTATATATAATAGTACGTATATGTTAATCCCCAGCTCCTATCCCTCCTCCCCTCCACACCAGTGATCGTGAGAGGAGAGTACAAATGCAGCGTGTTTGAAATGCATTTCATTATGTTTTTGATCCATGTTTGGGCTTTTTCCAGGTTTTTGGCTATTACAAATAGTGCTCCTTTGAACACGTTCTTGTCTTTTGGTGACTCTGCACCTACGTATTCATGTTAGGTATGTACCAGGAATATGATGACTATATAGAAGAGTATGTACTTCTTCAGCTTCAGTATATCTGTCAAACACATTTCTAAGAGGTGTTTAGTACCATTTTACACTCTGAAAAGCACTGTATAAAGTGCAGTCCCCCTACATATGGGGTCATTATTAATTATACATACTAGGCATGTAGGGTTACTAACTGAATTTTTGCAATTGAAAATTTACAGGTGTAAAAAAGACATTTCTTCTAGTTCCTAGATACAAAACTAATCAACACATTACGCTTTTTAACAATCTGAAATTTTAAGGAAATGGATTTTGACCACACTAAATGGCCAAAATCATTCATTCTCCATCTGAGGAATATTTTCCATTTATAAAGTATCCAAGTCTTTGTTTATAACCATCTTCTCTGGGTGTATCTCTCTCACTGTGATGAAAATAGAAAATTGTTTGCCTTGATTCTTTTGGGAAGAACTTGTAGAAGTCTGGTGACTGTCTTTTATTTTCAAGCTCAGCTAGTGTTTAACCCGGGAAGCCCCTTTTCATCTTTCCAGTTGTCTATCTCACTCTTCTGTGGAATCCTTTTTAGTTTTTGCATTTCTCTGAAACCAGGAAGATTAAAGAAAACTTTTAAACTTAAGAGAGAATCACTACTCAGTTTAGAGAAAAGCCTACCTTCTGGCCCATGTATTTTATATTTGTATTGATACTTTTAAATAAAAGATACTAGATGTCAAAATAATGGCATCATATGGTGAGGTATCCAGCAGGATGTAACCAGCTTTTGCCTGTAGCTAAAATATGTTTCCTCCAGTGCTTACTCTGTGCCCTTCTCTTTTGAATTTAGTTCTCATTCATATGGATTCATGCCTTTCCCCCTAGAACTACTTTTAGCTCTTTCTTCATCTTTCCATTTGCTCTGTCTGCATTCCCCTTCTCCACTGATGTCATCAGCCTGGACACTGGGCATCAAGTCTTTATTTATTTATTTATTTATTTTTTATTTTTTATTTTACCTTACAATTCTGTATTGGTTTTGCCATTCATTGACATGAATCCACATCAAGTCTTGCACCAAGGTAGTAAGAAGGTAGGATCAGCTTTAGCATGCCCGCTAGATCTTGCACTCCACTTCATGTTATGGAGCCAGTTTCTGTAACATGGCAAAGATCCATCTCCTTTAGCACTTAGGAGCCTGTGTGATATCACTGAGTAATTTATAACCAGTCACATTCATGATTGTTATGTGTGACAGAATCAGTAATGCCATGCTCTTTTTTGTTTGTTTGTTTTAATTGCACTCAGAGACAGGGATTTCTCTTTTCCTCTGTCACCTTCTATTAGTTTTTGAAAGTCTTGCTAGGGAAAAACTGTACACCTGATTGGTCCTCTGGTTAATCAGGGAGAGCCCCTGCCAAGGTGGCAGCAAAAGAGGAAGAAGGGCTGTTAAGAATCATTGAAGATGCTGTCTAGGTGCATGTGGGCAGAAGGCAGTTCCTGTTTGGTTTTTTTCTATTTCAAGAGAATTCTTTAAGTTCAGAAAATCCACCAGAGAGTCTGGTACTGACTGTGAGACATTTCAGTGGCACAGGGCTTCAGAGTGCCTGCTCCATAGCCTGGATCCTGTCACTTCCTGGAGATCCTTTGTGGAAAGCATCTGATCCCCAGACTTTGAGAGGTAGGCTCAAAGTTTCATTAAAGGGCATAACATCCAGACTTTCATCATTATTAGTGCTTCCCCTCTGAGAGCCTTCGGGTCCAAGTGCAAGGCTGAGCCATTGCCTAGAAGTCTCAACGAAGCCCTGCCCTTTTATCAGGTTCCACTGTGAGTTCAAAAATGGATCTTCACACATTTTAGGACTTTTTCAAAGTGTGAGTCCTCTTCATGCATTTTTGTTATCTGCCAAGGAAGTGGGATCTGGCATCTTTTCTCACACCCACTTCCAGGGATGTAGAGCTTTGGGCCTTCTGTTTCAGACTGGGGCAAAGGAGACTGCATATGGAAACTTATTTTTTATATTAAGGTTTGTTTTCAGACTCGAAACTGATCTGACCCAAGAAGCTGTTAGTCATTAGTGAAAATCTGAGTGATCTTCTTGAAGGCAAAAATCAATCTGTGTAGAAATAGAAGTTTATCTAATGAGATGAGACTTCTGATGAAGGATCCTTAGAAATCAAAGTACATCTTGGGAAGTGTCATGCTGGGAGAAGGTGTTCCCTTTCTTGAAGCCTGTTTGGCAGACAGTGATATCATCCTATAACTGGGCAGTGTGTGGATCTGGAATTCATTTTGGTCATTAAACTTTAGCTATAATTTCATAATTCTTATCACTGCCTATTTACTGTTGTGTCAAACAGCCCACTCCTCAATTTTCATATTGAGTCAGTTTCCTCCTTGTGTAAAGAATGCTCAGGGTGTAAGAATGGAGGTTGTGTTTATGGAAACATCTCTGTTTTGTGTAGCTGCTGTGTGAATAATAGTCTTCCAGTTCTGGATTCTTCCTGCCGTGGTTGGCAGTGACTTTTCTTGTTGGTAATCGGTCTTTCCGTGTCATTCTTGGGCACGTGTATACCATGCCTCTGTGGCAGCTGTCGCAGTTGTTCTGGATTTTCTCATTTCTTCTCCATTGCTGCTTCTGTCGGCACGTTGTTCTCAGTCCTTATTTTCTTCAGAGATCCATCTGTGTTCCCTTCTGTGAGCTGTTCCCATCGTGGCTGTCACTCTTGTCTGAGCACAGCCACAGCTGCTTGTTCAAACCAGCTTGGTCCCAGAGAGTCAGAAAACTGAGATTCTTTCACTTTCCCTTCACATATGGAGCTCTGTGTAATTAATAATGCTCTCCCCCTTTACTTTCTACTTCAGAAGACCTGTTTCACCTTGTTAATCAAGATTGGATTATTTGGGGAGACTTTTACTGATAGATGGGGCCACTTTCTGTTTGGTAGTTAATAAGCACTTGGCTTTGATAGTGATCCGCTGTGACTTTACTTTCTTAGGTTGTTACTTATGAGCAGTGTCTTAGTTGCTCATATTATATAACTTAAGTTACAAGGCTCTAGTCTCTTTATCCAACTACTAAAATATCCTGGCCCAATTTATCTTTGTCTCCGTGTTTCCTTTCAAAGGCTAGTCCTTCCCTGTGTGTCATCTGTATCCCATACTGTCTTACTTTTTCAAGGACTGTGCTCTTCTGGTGGGATTCCTTGTGGCTCAGCTGGTAAAGAATCTGCCTGCTATGTGGGAGACCTGGGTTCTATCCCTGGGTTGGGAAGATCTCCTGGAGAAGGGAATGGCTACCCACTCCAGTATTCTGGTCTAGAGAATTCCATGGCCTGTATAGTCCATGGGGTGCAGAGTCAGACATGACTGAGCGACTTTCATTTCCATGTTCTTTTGGTATCTTTTCTTCATCCAACTCTAGAAAACTGTTCCCATAACTACACCTGCATACTTTCAGGTCTTCCATTTAAAAAATAATCCTTTCATGACTGCAGACCTCCTGCCAGCATTTCCTCTTTGCCTCCTTTACCTGGAGAGATGTCTGCAATTGTTTTGAGTACTTATTAATTCACCCTTCATTCACCCTTTAGCCCACTTCAGTCTGACCAAGACCCTCCCTACTTGATCTTTGCTCCTGACAGGAGCCCCTGTGTTACCTAACCCATTGGCTAGCTTTCCTTCCTCTTCACTTCATCTCTTGGTAGTTTTCAACACAGTTGACTCTCTTTGCCTTAAAAATCATTCCTCTCTTGACATCAGACATATCATACTCTCTTGCTTATCCTTCTACCACATCACTAACTTTCATCTTTGTCTCTACTACAGATGTCCTTCCTATGCCTTACTTCTTAAATTTGGAGACTCTCTCTGGCTCTATCCTGGGGTACTCTTTTCTTATACTTCCTCTCTTTCTCTACATTCTTAGAGCTCTGATCAGTAAACGTTAGGGATGATTATTTCTAGTACTACTACATTTACTTTCAGTCCAGTCGCTCAGTCGTGTCCAACTCTTTGCAACCCCACAAACCGCAGCACGCCAAGACGCCCTGTCCATCACCGACTCCTGGAGTCCACCTGAACCCATGTCCATTGAGTCGATGATGCCATCCAACCATCTCATCCTCCGTCGTCCCCCTTTCCTCCCACCCTCAATCTTTCCCAGCATCAGGGTCTTTTCCAATGAGTCAGCTCTTCGCATCAGGTGGCCAAAGTATTGGAGTTTCAGCTTCAACATCAGTCCTTCCAATGAATATTCAGGATTGATTTCCTTTAGGATGGACTGGTTGGATCTCCTTGCAGTCCAAGGGACTCTCAAGAGTCTTTTCCAACACTACAGTTCAAAAGCATCAATTCTTTGGCATTCAGCTTTCTTTATAGTCCAACTCTCACATCCATACATGACCACTGGAAAAACCATAGCCTTGACTAGATGGACCTTTGTTGACAAAGTAATGTCTATGCTTTTTAATATGCTATCTAGGTTGGTCATAACTTTCCTTCCAAGGAGTAATCATCCTTTAATTTCATGGCTGCAATCACCATCTGCAGTGATTTTGGAGCCCAAATAAATAAATTCTCTCACTGTTTCCACTGTTTCCCCATTTATTTGCCAAGAAATGATGGGCCTAGATGCCATGATCCTAGTTTTCTGAATGTTGAGCTTTAAGCCAACATTTTCACTCTCCTCTTTCATTTTCATCAAGAGGCTCTTTAGTTCTTTTTCACTTTCTGCCATAAAGGTGGTGTCATCTGCATATTTGAGGTTATTGATATTCCTCCCGGCAATCTTGATTCCAGCTTGTGCTTCTTCCAGTCCAGTGTTTCTCATGATGTACTCTGCATAGAAGTTAAATAAGCAGGGTGACAATATACAGCCTTGACATACTCCTTTTCCTATTTGGAACCAGTCTGTTGTTCCATGTCCAGTTCTAACTGCTGCTTCCTGACCTGATACAGATTTCTCAAGAGGCAGGTCAGGTGGTCTGGCATTCCCATCTCTTTCAGAATTTTCCACAGTTTATTGTGATCCACACAGTCAAAGGCTTTGGCATAGTCAATAAAGCAGAAATAGATGTTTTTCTGGAACTCTCTTGCTTTTTCCATGATCCAGTGGATGTTGGCAGTTTGATCTCTGGTTCCTCTGCCTTTTCTAAAACCAGCTTGAACATCAGGAAGTTCACGGTTCACGTATTGCTGAAGCCTGGCTTGGAGAATTGTAAGCATTACTTTACTAGCGTGTAAGATGAGTGCAATTGTGCAGTAGTTTGAGCATTCTTTGGCATTGCCTTTCTTTGGAATTGGAATGAAAATTGACCTTTTCCAGTCCTGTGGCCACCTCTGAGTTTTCCAAATGTGCTGGCATATTGAGTGCAGCACTTTCACAGCATCATCTTTCAGGATTTGAAATAGCTCAACTGGAATTGCATCACCTCAAGTAGCTTTGTTCATAGTGATGCTTCCTAAGGCCAACTTGAGTTCACATTCCGGGATGTCAGACTCTAGGTGAGTGTGAGTGATCACACCATCGTGATTATCTGTGATTACTTTATGTGATATCTTTGGTAATAAGAATTTATATGTACTGCCTAGAATACAGGAAATATTCCATAAATGGTGCTGTTACACACTTTTTCATCTTTGTTTCTTTCATAAATTTGCACGAGTAGACTCAGTTATTTGTTAAAGGAAAGAGTAGTTGAATTTCTTTCTTTGCTTTCAGATATATAGTGTCTTGGTTTTCTATTAGGTGCCAGTGGTCACACACACTCTCTGAGAATACGTATATCCAGTCCGCCAGATACCGGGGCAAACATTTTAAGATTATTTTTTTGACCCATCAACCTTTATTGGTCTACTCTCTTACTTCAGTCATTTTGATTGTTCCTAGATCCAGTGTGAATCCCTCTGTGTCTTGGATGCATTTTTAAATAACTTTAATTAGAACATTTTCATTGTTCTTATTAGAACATTTCAACTGTTTTAAAGCAGGAAGAATAACCTCTGTGTTTATCTACCTCTGCCTGAGAGCTAGCCTGCCCACCCACATTTGAGGTGGTTGTACTTTTGGCTGCTCTTGATAGTGGTCAGCACACCCAAGATTTACAGTGCCCAGACCTTCTGTGCAATGACAGAACTCCATAGCATCCCTCCCTCCTGTTACTATTACACATACACAAATATTGAAAAAAGTCAATTGTCAGGCTGCTTTCATTCATTAGTTCCTTGAATTGACAGCTTTTTGTTGCATACTCTGACCTCTTCTTAGGGAGGAAGCTACATTTTTGACTGGCTAAAGAAAGATGGAGAAAGTCAGAAGCAGAAAAAAAACCAAAAACAACACCAAAAAAAAACCACCCAAATTTCTGTTCAGAATACATTTGGGAGGGAAAACAAAGCATGTAAGAAATTCGTGTGACTTCATACAAAAAGTGACAAATGAATTTCAGTGAACTATATACATAAGGAACAGTTTGAATCACTAAATTACAAATCTTTTAAAGTAAGAAAACAAGTATTCGTTCATTCCAGATCTTTGGTACTTCTAAGTCAAAGCTGAAGTGCCGACTGTTCAAATTTTTAATGGTTTTTATTTGAAGGTCAAGATAGAGACATTATACTAACTAGCGAAACCAATTTTTATTCCTTTCTAAATCTTAAAATCCAATTATATAGCTGTGCATTGTCCTAAATATATTCAGCTCAGTCCCGAAGAAAAACAGGTCTTTATTATCCATAGCAATTAAGTTTTCAAATGCCCTTTTTTTACTTCAGAATGAAACCTGGCAGTTTTCATTCAGTGTACCTTTTATACCAAAGATTTTAATTACAAAAATGCATAAAGAACAGAAAACTGGGAGATGTAAAAAAATGTAAGGTTTTGATTCTGATGGAACTTTGAGAATCATTTATCTGTTAAGATTCTTTTTTTCTACTGTACATAATGAAAAGCTTGAATAAACAGTGGCTTCGCTAAATTGGGTATGCATTTTTTCGGCTAGGGGTCCAGGGCTGGTATCACCGCTCCTCTGCCTTTCAGCTTTGTCTGTATTCTCTGGCTTGAGTTGCCGTGGACTTGCAAGAGGAGTGGCCCACCTGCAGGGTCTGGAAGGCAGAAAGGGCAACCCAGGAGGCAGGAGGAGTGTGTCAGCTTTCAAAGAGCTCTCCCAGAAAGCCAGGTGACCAGCAAGTGCCTTTCACTGCTCGAGACTCAGTCTCATGGCCACGCTCAGCCCTGAGTGAGGCTGAAAGCACAGGGCCACCTTCCCCTCCCCCCAGATCAGGGTTCTGTTGAGAAGAAAACGGTAGACTGCTAACCCTGTCATCCCCTGGATAGGGAACGTACACATTTTCTGAAAGGGTCTTCACCTTGAAGAACTGATTCTAATTAACTCCAGATTTTTCTCTGACCCTCTTTTCTTCTGGGGCCATGTCGTTTCCCTCTTCACTAGTAAGTATACCCTTCTTGATTTCTCTGCTTCATAGCAATCAATTTAGAAACAATTATGTATGCACTTAGCTATTGGTCTGTGGAGTTGGGGAGAGGCCAAAAGGGCGCAAGTCACCCCATTAGCCCTTGTGGAGATTTGTGCCATTTGTGGGTAATTGACTTGCTCTTTTTGTGGTCTACACAGGACTCCCTGCCCTCAGATCAAAGGTGTTTGATGAATACTGAATAAAAAATAAAACTGTCAGTGACAAAAGCGTGAGGATAAGATAACTGACCGTTGGATTCTGGCCATTTCATTATCTTGGGAAGAATGCGAGAGAATATGTCCATGCATCATGATGGCAGTTTCCCGGGGAGCACACTGTCCCCACCCACCGTGGTCCCTGATGCTCCTTAACCTCGTCCACTCGGTGATGTGACTGTATGTGGCGGGTACACTGGCACCACTGGGGAGCTTTCTCACTCACCTGCTCCTCCCCACCTTCACCCACTGAGAGTGAGCAGTTTCCAGATAACCTCCTGGTCTCACCCTTCACTTCCTTGGGATGGAATTGTTGGCAGTGTGCATTTGGTTATCCAGTCTGCTTTGAAGTATGGTTCTAATGTTCCCCTATAAATGAGGCTCACATGGCACCACTTGTATGCCTTTGATCTCATTTTCACTGTGAAGGTCTCCACCCATGGGGTCAAAAGTCATTCAAGACCTACGTGAAAAGAGTTGATTTCCAGTTTTCTTTTGTTTCCTTGGCTTCCCTTCATTTTCTTTTAGGAATCCTATCCAGCTCCATCGTGCTTCATCCTGCAGTTTCATTGAATCATTGCTCTTTACAAGTTGACAAGGTGTTCCCAACCCCAGATTTTCATTCTCTCCTCTCTTCAGCAGGGAGTGTCTTCACAATCTCCTTTCTCAAACACAGGATGAGTTGAAGTAAGCCCCTCTCCCAGACAAATGTGCCAAGGAGGAACTTGTGCAGATGTACAGCATGGTGGCCTGTTGGCATTCAGCCAGCAGCATCTGGTCCTGTACTCATGGCCTCTCAGAGGCTGGGGGAAGCGTTACCTCATTCTTTAATTTGTACTAGTTCCTGGGATGCTTTCACACAGGTGGTCCCTGAGTTAAGTACATAAGATGATACTCACTAAGGCAGAGAAAGGAACCAACAGGGAAAAGGAAGGACCAACCCAGGAAAGGGCAGACACCCAGGAATCGGAATGGGGCTGCACCAGGTGGAGGGCTCGTGGCCGACAGTGGTGGGGAGAACCCATCACTGGGCTCTGTATTCATGGCAGTGAATCTGATGTAGCTCATGGATATAGAATCTACCCCATAACGGCCCCTGGACAAAAGTTGGAACTCCACTTGGAATGAGAAGCTTGGAATGAGCTGGTGTTTTCTTATTTATTACTCACAACCCTCTGACACTCATGTATTCATATCTCCACTGTTTTCCCTAACCCCACATACAATCTTCACGGCCCGGTCAGTTGTATCGATTAATCTGATGAACGTTTATATTCTTCCATCTTTCTTTAATTGCATTTCCTGTTTCTTTACTCAGCTGAATTTGGTGAGTCCTCCCACCTTCCCCTCATGTGTTGTCTCTCTCAGATGCCTGCTTGAGTCCCTCAGCCTGAGTGGACGCCCCCCATCCCTGCTCCCACAGTGTCCTCATACATCCTTGTCACCTTGTCCTGCACTTCAGGTTTGCCTGTCTTCTCTCCTCCTACATGGCAGGGCTTTGAGATCAATGACCACGTGTTATTCAGCATGCTAAATATGGTGTCTAACCTGGTGTCTCATAGAAAATATTTGCTCAGTAATATTAACTGAATTAATGGATAAAACCTAAAGAAATTGCCTCCATTGTCAGATGTCATGGCTGTGTTTTTCATCTCTCCAGCTGACATAATAGACCCTACTTGGCTGGTCCCCATGTGATTCCTTAGTTTCAGTGTCTCTTTGGGTTTGGAGTGAAATGGAGCGGAGTGGGGGAAGTTACTGTAGCAAGTGAAAGGAAGGGGATTGATTGTGGAGAAAAGTCTGCCTGCGGGTCAACAGGTTTCTGATATGTACCAGCATAAAAATCGACCTGCAGTTCTTATCAGTCTACAGTCAGCCTATTTACTGAAAGGTCAGAAATGAGACAGCAGAGCAATAATGAAAACCAGCCAATGACAGGTTCAGGATAAAGGGAAGATGAACATCATTAAGACAGACTATACAGACACTTCATGCGTTTCTCACCCAGGGATCTACCATCTGGCTGAATGCTTTCAATATGAATGTTGATTTTCCATAATCACAGTTCTGAGCTGCTTTATTTGCCTTGTCCCTTTCAGCAGTCATATTCCCACTAAGATTACCTGTGCCTATGTGAAATAAGAGTCTTAGAACCAGAACCGTCCTCCATTCCTTCTAAATACTAGGTTTTGTCATTTTATCTTATACTGGGAATCATCCCAATAAAGGTCATCTTTTTTCACCCCATTTGGGTGTTCTTTAGGTACCAGTTGGATGGACAGGCTGGTCATCCTTCAAAGTTAAACTCTAGGGTTTTCATCAGTTTTCAACTTTATTTTAAAAAATATGACTATCTCAAAAAGAGAGTAGTATTTGGGGACTGGAGTGTGGGAGGTCAGTAATGACAAACTTTTTTAAGATAGCTGTGCAAAGAAGCAACACAGTCCCTCTCTTTCTAAAGGGTGTGGAAGGGGCCTCAATTTGCTATATTCTATTTATATCTAGGGATGTGCCATCCAGTATGTCCAGCTATACACGACTTTGAACACTTATAACTAAAACTAGCCCCAGGTAAGTTGTGCTGGAAGTCTAACATATACTCCAGATTTTGAAAGTTTAGTACAAAAGAAAAGAACGTGAAATAACTCATCAACCTTTTAATATTTATTACCTGTTAGGTTAATTGAAATGTTAACATCATCTGTTTCTTTTTACTTTTTATTATAGCTGTTAAAATGAATGTCATTCAGGTTTTATTCTGTTGGACAGTATAGCTCTAGTGTTGTAATATTGTCGTATATTACACTTCAGTATACATAGTAAGAATTCACTAAACATAGCTTGATAGCTTTGACTTAGAGGTAATGGCCATTTCCATCTTTGAAACAACAGAAAATTCCTCATCTTCACTTCTCAGATTAAGCCCAACAAAGCTGTAACTCCAAGCATACATAACACTTGTGTTGTGTAACCTCCTCTAATGGAACCTTTTTGTTAACATCTTGCATTTATCTCCGTTGTTTCCCGAGGAAACCATTGCTATTCAGTTGTCTAACTGAGCATCCAGGGTTGGAAACAAGACTTACCAAACTAGAATAGAAGTCATGAAGACACTCAGATGCCACGAGCCAGAATTACGTTCATCCATATGGCCTGCTGATGCATTATCTCTGTTGCCTTGGCCACCAGATCACCATGAAGGATGTAAATGTTATTGGGCAAATGCAGCAAAACATCTTGGTATTTAGCTTGATCCAAATCAATCGTACCTGTTTAGAGAAAGGAAAATAAGTGCAGTGTGGTTATTTTCTTTTTGTATAATGTTGAGATATAATTAATTTTCTGCTTTTCAACCCCTTGTACCCACCTAATTTTTTCAATTCTGGGTTTTTGGTGCTTTCTGGGTGCCTGGACTTGACTACATGAGTGCTCTTTCTCCCCCTGCATATCAACACCCTGGACATCAACACCCTGCTTTGTTATTAATAGTTCACCAGCGAGGCTTATTTGAGCATGTTGGACAAGTGTTTATGCAGAAACTGAACTAGACTATGTCTTAAATCAGCATGGTGACTTTTCAAATAGGAATGTCTGGCTAATGGGGAGAGGACTTGATGTTTAGGGGCTTTGTGAAAGCTTCTGGGTGTGGCTTACCACTGAGATGCTTTCTGCTGCTCTGTTTCCAGGAAAGCCAGGCCTGACTTGCCCCTATTAGGAGCAGACAGTATTTAAAAATCCAAATGTCATTCCTTATAATGCAGTTTAGTTCTGGCATAATGAGCTAGCGTTGTTTTGTCTTTTTTGTTGTTTTCCTTATTAACATGTAAGAGAGTGGCTTCCTCTGGACCTCAGAATCTGGAAGGGGATTTGGTATAGATACTGATTTTCATATGTCTTAGAAATGGAGGAACAGTGTCTAACATAAAATAGATACGGCTTTTATGATGAATGTTATTTATTTTTTTAGCAGAGATAAAGTATGCAGTTAAATATTGCAATCATAAAATCATCAAAGACAGAAGTGGAATCTTTTGAAAGACTAAATCTTTGCATGACTATATTGTTAATAGCTGTTACAGAGATATTAGGAGATAAGCAATTCTCAGTGTTGGTAAGCAGGGCACAGCATCCAGTTAAGCAGCTCTCCTACAGTTATCTGTTTACACACTGTGGTTAATATTACTCTTGTATTTTTTTTTTAATGTTGAGATTTCCACACTGCCTGCATATTTTGTGTCTTCTGTCCAACAGCCAAATACAAGGATCTAGCCTTGATGCTCTCCTATATAAAGTTTTAAGTGATTTCCATTCCCTGGTACAATGTGTGCTTTGTAGATAAACAAGATGAATTATTTTCCTGCCCACATAAAGCTAAGCAGAATTTTTGTGTATAATTTTGCACCTAATTAACATTGCACTGCATTTGTAAAGTGGTAGAGTATTAGTGATTTTTGATTGGCAGTTCTAAAATGCCTTCTATTCATAAAGCCAAGAATACTGGAAGCAAAATGATTACCCAGATCTCTGAAAACCTGAATGTACACAGGCAATATCCTTTTATCTCAGCTTAATGGCTGTATGTGCATGCACACACACACACACATACATACACAGGGACAATAAAGCTGAATGTCAAACGGGAATATTAAAAAATAAAAATAAAAACTTGCAGCCAGGAAAAGAATTGCTTAATTATCATGTTTCTGTATGTTCACATGTTTAAAACATATCAGCTATAGTCAGAAATGATGATATAAATTACTATATTTCTTATATTCCTAAATTTTTTTTCACATTTTATTACTTCTGCAGGGGGATGTGTCTTAGAATCTGTGACATCTTTAAATTGTTATCAGCCAGGTGGCAGTCATGACATAAATGTGGTTGCTGTGCAGACTGGGCATAACTGCCCATATTGTCATCACATCAGTTAAGGTAGATGGGCTTTAATTGCCCTGTAAGCTGCCTTCCAAAAGAATTAGGCCATTCAGTGTATATATAAAGGCATAGGAACAGAGAAATATGATCTATGATAAATCTAAAGCAAAAACAGCTCTTCTAGAAAGAAACTGAGAACTTCCCTGGCAGTCTCATGTTTAAGATGCTGAACTCCCAAGATAGGGGTCATGGGTTCAGTGGGAGCTAAGATCCCACAGGCTGCATGGCATGGCTATGAAATAGAAGTGTGTGGTCAAAAAGCATCCTGTCATGGTTTAATTGATGCTATCTTTACTTCTTTAGTGTTACATTGATCACAGGACATCTTGATAATCAATAGTGACCTGGATATGATGAAAACCAAAATATAAGGTCAGGGCTTTGCAAAGTGAATGTGAATTTTTTTTTTTCCCTTTACATTCTTCCTATGGATATATTTCCATTTCTTCATCTTACTACAAACTAGAGCTGTCTTCCAGCTGAGGCAGCATTGCCAACTCAGCATCCAGAGGGCATGCTGTTCCTGGGGAATTCCATGGACAGAGGAGCCTGGTGGGCTACAGTCCACGGGATTTCAAAGAGTTGGACATGACTGAGCAATTAATTCTCTCTCTCTCCCTCTCTCTCTCTGCATCCCCTGAGTGAGATAAGCAATCTACCCATACTCTTTTGCCCACTGTCTATATGCGTGTGTGTGTATACATAATAGTGTTGAAAAGGCAAATGGCCAGTGTTCAAGTCGAATTGGAGCTCATGAAACAAAGAGTAAGAAGCCACTAGCCTCCCAAATGGCCCTCAGTCTTGACTATGACCTAACACAGGTCTCTAGCCAACAAAGATAGTCAGTTACAGACACAAAACTAAGTTAAGTTCAAAGACATCTGGTCCTGGCCAACCTAAAGCTACGCTTTGAAACCAAAGGAAGATTCACACGTACTCTGTGACTCTGCATTGCTGTTGTTCAGTTGCTAAGTTTTGTCTGATTCTTTGTGACCCCATGGACTACATACAGCAAGCCAGGCTTCCCTGTCCTTCACTATCTCCTGGAGTTTGCTCAGCAAACATTCTCACATTTCTCTCATTTGTTTTGGACTCTTGGGCTAGATCTCTCCTGTGAAAATAGATATGAATGAAAGTTACCACGTTATTTCTCTCTGGTCTATACATGGATGCTGAGTTGTTTTGTGGTATGTGTTTATGAGAAAGTGATTATTTCCAAGGCCAATGCAACATTTGAGAAGAAAGCCTTTCTAGGTGGAGATCCGTTGGCTAATCTTGGATTTGAAGAAAAAACATCAAAGAAGATACAAGCTAGTATAATTCTATTCTTAGCTGCTGCTACTGCTGCTGCTAAGTCACTTCAGTTGTGTCCAACTCAGTGCGACCCCATAGCCAGCCTCCTACCAGGCTCCTCTGTCCCTGGGATTCTCCAGGCAAGAACACTGGAGTGGGTTGCCTTTCCTTCTCTAGTGCATGAAAGTGAAAAGTGAAAGTGAAGTTTCTCAGTTGTGTCCGACTCTTAGCAACCCCATGGACTGCAGCCTACCAGGCTCCTCTGTCCATGGGATTTTCCAGGCAAGAGTACTGGAGTGGGGTGCCATTGCCTTCTCCGATAATTCTATTCTAGTTAATTCTAATTCTATAATTCTGTTTATTATAATTCCATAATTGTTTATTCTAAAAATGTATGCTCAGTTGTTCAATCATGTCCGACTCTTTGAGACCCCATGGACTGTAGCCCTCCAGGTTCCCCTGTCCATGGGATTTCCCAGGCAAGAATACTGGTGTGGGTTGCCATTTTTTTCTCCAGGGGATCTTCCCAACCCAGGGATCAAACCCAAGTCTCTTGCGTCTCCTGCATTGGCAGGAGGATTCTTTACTGCTGTGCCACCTGGGAAGCATTCTAAAAATAGAAGTTTTATATTTTTTACAGACATGTTTACTCCTGTTTTTAGAAGTTTTTTTTTTTTTTTTTTTTGTATGTACAACCCATCTGACCTCTCAGCTTGGATTATCTTAAATTTCACTTCCTCTCACAATTCATTTACTATGTTTTCTTTTTCCTGGTAAAATTCAGATCATTCTTACTTTTTTCCTTTAGTTTGAGTTTATTTGTTGGTGAGCTCTTTTTTACATAAATCAGGCATATGTTCTTTTTTTCCCCCTTGGATTTTTTTTTTTTTAATCTGTTCTGTCTCTCTTTTGGCATTTTACCTTCAGTTCATTTTCAACTTTATTTTCTACCCTTTCTATATCTTGTACCTTTTTCTCCATTACCTAAAATTAGTTAATTTTTTTAATGTGGCGATTCCTTTATTATCAATGGTGTTCAGTGATGTCTATCTCCAGTGGAGAGGTGTTCTGCAAGATTCATCATGGTGAAGTGTTGTATCACTTTAAGAAATGGAGTGTGCCTAAAAATCCTGCATTTGTTGTTTCCACTTCTTCATCCTTACTAAAGGAGTTTCATTCAATGCTGTGTGAATATCACTTTTTCTAAAATGCCACTCTAGATTGTGCAGGATTTCTCTCTGGGAAGATGAGTCTTCTAGAGAGGTTCCTTTCTTTCCTATCCCCCAGGATCTGAAACATGGCAGGTAATCTGTAAATATGGTTGAATGAATGAGTCTGTCTTTAAAATGTATTTTGTCTTTTCCTCGCAAAGAAAAATACCTAATTCTACCAGGAGAAGTTTGGTGAACACTCAAGGGAATGAGGGACAAAGTGGGCAATAACTGTTAATATTTGCCTTTTTCCTCTTGGAGGTGGAGTTAAACAACAGCTTTCTGAGGATGCAAAATATGCTTAAACAAGAAGGTATTAATTTTTATACTTCCAGGTAATTTCTTTAATTGTATTCATTCAAATAGCAGTGTAATAACCATTTAAAATTTTTCTTAGGAAAGAGCCAAAGCCTTAATCCAGTTACTCAATCCTATTACACTTTTCAGCCCTTGCCCACATTCTTTCATGGAGTTGTAATTTTAGTAAACCAGCCCTTCTCTGTATCTAAGTAGAATGTCTCAAGAAATATTCTTTTTCATGTTACTGGTTCATCATGGTGGAAACTCTTCTGGGTGTGATCACCAGAATAATGACATGATTCACTTAATTCACAGAAAATGAGGCACAAAGCATCCCCCACCCCACCCCCAGCAGTCATCGTGAAAGAATTTATTTTCAAGAGTACTAGGTACAGTTAAAAGTTGTATTCATGAAATCTGGGTCATGACTAGCACAATGCTCGTTCTCAAAAGTGTGCGGTCACGATTGCATCAGACAGGATATGCTTTATTTTTTTGAGGGAAATGTGGCTTTTCTTCAGAAATCCCAAGTTCAAGGGACAAATGAAAATTCCATGAAAATACCTTCCGTGATTTTAGGAAAGTGCAGGTGCAGGAGCGCGGGCCGCCACAGCCTAAAGTGGATTTGATTTCAAACGTGGATTCACTCTGTGCTAACAGAGCGGAGCAGGTCCTGAAGAAACCAAACTGAATTTCTGTACCTGTGGCCTGGGGAATATTTGGACGTTAAAGTGCCTCTAAAAGTTCAGCCTTGTACCTTGAAGACACAGCCGTGCTCTTTTCTGTGTAGTGATGAAGTGCTTCCTTGTGAGGAGGAGGCTGTGTGTTTTCCTAGGTTCTCTGGAAGCCATTTTGGTGGGACACTGCGAGCATTTCTCCCAGACTGCGCTTTGCTAGGGGCTGGGATCCGAGGGGTGGAAGGAAAAGAAGTTCAGTGGAACATGTTTTCGTTGAAGCTTATTGAATGCTGCCCAGGGTGAAGCCGAGGTCACTCGCCCCTCCTGTGTGGAACATTTTTTCTCCCCTTCAGCCTTTTCAAGCTGATACAATCCATAGTGTTTTGTTGCCCGTATAAATATCTATTCTGAAGAAATTCCCCTTGTGCTGTATCTTCTGGCACTGACAATCTAAGTGCGAAACCAGACAGATGTTTATCAGCTTCCTGGGAAGTTCAACAGTGAAATTTCCTGGAACTGCCAACACGGGCACAAATGGCTTTTAGAACTGCCAACTACTGCTTGAAATCTCGGCGGCCTCTGGTGAGAGACAAAATAAGTTGCCGTCCCAGAAAGGAAATGCTTTGGACTAGATGTGGGCATAAGCGAACAGGGATATTCAGAAATCCAGCCCGTGTGTCTCACACCTTAAATTGATGTGGGGGGAAACAGTTTGAGCTCAGTGCAGGCGCGTGGAGAGATGGAACGAAGATGTTTGCCTTTGCAGTCTACAGTGGCCGACGGATGGAAAGGGTAAAAGGCTTCCCAGAACGCTTTGATTTTGGAACGACTTTTTTTTTTTTTTTTTTTTAATGCCTGTGACTTGCCAAAGAGAATAATTTTCCCCAAACTTACTTAGAGATTTTATTCAAAATAACCAGTCTGTTCTTGGGATTAGTGAAGAGTAGATTTGTAAAGAGTAGGTTTTTTTGTTTGTTTGTTTGTTTGTTTGGAGGCCTGTGTTCGCTTTCTGTTTTGGAGCATATTCCTCTTTTCTGCTGGGTTTCAGGGTGAGGTTTGGAAACCTGCAGGGCATGTTTTCCTCTGTTGGTCTGCTGAACCTATACCTGATATCTTCTGTTATCCATTGGCCCTGTAGAATGTCACACTGTTTTGTTTTTAATCTAGTGCCTGAGTTGGGTTTTAATTTCCAACCCATGGAAACCATGTAGATTGATGTACAGAGAGCTTTCTTTCCTTTTTTGGTAAATTTAAAGAACAGTGTAAAACTCTCTTCTTTTCTAAATACTCATGTACCAGAATACTAGAATTGTTTAGAAATCTGGGAGTGCCTGGTCTCAGGTAATAAACAATGATCAACTATGAGGACTGCCAGGCTGACTTGGAAGCTCTGAGCTGGTCTTTGCTTTAATCACCGAGATACTAAATTATTTCTGCTATGCGTGTCTTGTTTCTATATATAGGTTTATCAATATCTGAAGTGATTGCTAATAAGCTGGATAGTGGTGTCAAAACCTGGGTAGGTTATCCAGTTCTAATTTGTGTTCACAGTGTGAGGTTGCTAATAAACTAATATGCTAGTAGGAACAGAAATCATTGAGTTTATGAGCTAGAGACACTATTAAAATTATAAATGAACAGTGTAGCATATGGCGGTGATGAGAATAAAAACAAGAATTGGAAGGGGGCGGGGGGATCCACAAAACAACCCCTGACAACAACTGGTTTGTTTCGAAACATTGATAAGGGAGCAAGGTTAATGAAGGTGAACTGAAGTCTCTCCATTCCAGAACATTCTCTCCCCTCTTTCTAGTCATTTCTATGGCTGAACTCTTTTCTCCTTTGTAACTGTATATAGTTCTTAATTTTCCAGTTGTTAATGGTGTGTATTTGTATCAATTAGGCCTGGTTTTTCTGAGGAAAGTGAGAAGTCTCAGGGTGCTGATAGATCAGTATGATAAGAGCTTGATTATTCTAAATTCAGAGGGACTATTTTGCAATAGGCAGGACATCTCAAGGCACCTCTGTGTTTTACTTTTCTACTTTTTCTTCAGCTCTCCCTCCACTCACTTGTGCACAGAGGTGTAACCACATTGGATAGTAATTCAAAAGGCTGTCTGTGCAGTAAATGAAGATTAATGAGAATTAAGTCTCCTTGATTAATTATAGTTCTCCAGAACTAGAGAAAAAGGACTTTTTGTTAAGTTGCAAATAGAAAGATTTGGGACTATTTCATTGTAAATGTTAATACAGCACACTGAAGGGAGGGAGACTATAATAATGAAAAATAAGCCCCCAAAATATCTGGTTGACATTTCTGCTAATGACACCAGAAGGAAAGCTATTGCAATCCATCCCTTGGACTGAGAGGGACTATGGGTCTAACACAGCACAGAAGCAGAGAAAAAGGACAGTATCAGGAGTGAATTAGAAAATAAACTGTTCTTTGAAGATGTCTTTAGAGAAAAGGTTTTTGCAGAGTATGATAGAAAAACTTTCTCCGCAAATCAGGATTTGAGTGATAACACTCGTAGGGCTTTTAAAGGATTTTGGGCATAATACATTCCTGCCTTTGGCAATTATAGATAACGTGAAAAATATTCTCACTTGTTCTTGATTCTATTTTGGAAGGATGTCAACACAGCCCAGAGGCCAAGGAAGAAACACCCTCAGCCACCGAGAACTAGAGACTAACATTTGCGGGAAGACAGACTGTGGGGCTAGAAGGACCCTCCAGGGGTGGGCGGGGGCCAGGGCTAGGGGTGAAACCTACGAGGTGGTCTCCATCACTCACACACATCATGCGTTCATAAACATTCTTCAATAATGGCTCACAAATGCCTAATTCTTCATGCAGTTCCTGAATATCATTCTCCTAGCAAGAGAAGAACACTGGCAATTCATCCATTATCATTTCCCTATGCCTCTAATGTTCAGTTATAGTATTCTACACACAAGGTTTTACTTGTTCTTATCCACCAAAAACTTTGAATTTCACTTAGGGAACCAGCGTTGGCTAGTAGCAATCGGAAACCTTTTCAAAAAAGGAAATCGATGAGCTAGCCTCCCAGAGCACACACTTGCTCAGTTCTAAGTAATATTCCAGGTGCTGCATCTATGTTAACTCATTTGACCTACGGCCCCATGGCGTGGTTCAAATTATTACCTCCTTTTTTAAAGATGAGGAGCCAGGTGTGGAAAGTTGAAGTAATTTGGCCACACTGATGCAGCCAGTTAGCCTAGAGCTAATGTTTCACCGTCTGTATCTGAACCATTGCCAGCTCTCCTATTGGCAAATCAGATGTACATTGGGCTTCCAGGTAGCTTAGTGGCAAAGAATCTACCTCCTAAGAAGGAGACCCAGGTTCAATTTCTGGGTCAGGAAGATTCCCTGGAGAAGGAAATGTCAATCCACTTCAGTATTCTTGCCTGGGAAATCCCATGGACAGAGGAGCCTAGCAGGCTACAGTCCATGGGGTTACAAAAGAGCTGGGCGTGACTTAGAGACTAAACAACAACATTGGAAATAGTTTTTTAGGTTTTTTTTTTTAATTGAAATGTTGATTTTAAAATATTGTGTTAGTTTTAGGTGTACAGCAAAGTGATTCTCTCTATATTTCTATATATAGAATCTATCTATCTATATTCTTTTCAGATTCTTTTCCATTATAAATTATTACAAGATATTGAGTGTAGTTCTCTGTACTAGACTGTAGGTCCTTGTTGGTATCTACTTTATATGTAGTAGTGTGTGTCTACTTGGGCTTCCCTGGTAGCTCAGCTGGTAAAGAATCTACCTGTAATGCAGTAGACCCCGGTTTGATTCCTAGGTCAGGAAGATCCCCTGGAGAAGTGATAGGCTACCCACTCCAGCATTCTTGGGCTTTCCTGGTGCCTCAGACAGCAAAGAATCCACCTGCAATGCATGAGACCTGGGTTTGATCCCTGGGTTGGGAAGATTCCCTGGAGGAGGGCATGGCACCCCACTCCAGTGTTCTTATCTTGAAAATCCCCATGGACAGAGGACTCTGGTGGGCTATAGTCCAGGGGGTCGCAAAGAGTTGGACATGACTATGTGCCTAAGCACACGTCTTTTGATCCCAAACTTCTAATTGATCACCACCCCCCAAGTTTGGAAATATTTTTTAAATGTTAATTTATCATTTATTTATTCACAACTCTACTCTCCAACTGTAGATACCAGCACTAAAAAAAAAAAAAAAATGTAGCACAGTACTATATGTTTTTCTCAATAATCACAGGGAGTAAAATGTATGAAATTACACCTCTTTAACTTGCCTAAGATAAATTGTTACTCGCCCAAATGAAAGACTGGGGACTACTTGGGGGAAGTGGTATCCATACCTGACTAGGCAGAACAGTGCTGCAAACCCAAGGACATCTAGAGAAGCAATTTCAGAAAGTGAGTTCTCTCTCCCCTATTAGGCCTTCACTTCTTGTCCTAATTTTCACCACCTACTTGCAGTTCCCATTGTGTTCTGCTCCCTTTTAGATTTAGAAAGAACTTATTTTCCCCTTCCTTTCCCTTTTTCATTAGGACTTTGCTAGACTGGTGGGAAATCAAAGAAATGCTTGCTTGTTTATCAAAAGAAGAAACGTGGAAAGAAACAAGCGTAAAAGCTTCTTGCCAAAAATGGAATAAAATTAGGCAGGCAGCAGAGCAGAAATATTTGAGAACATGGCAGAGCCCTCCCTGTGGAAATATTTCCACTGTAACAGTACTGTTACATCTCTGCTTTAGTCTAAGCCACTCAGAAACAGTTGCCCCTTACTAGGTTTCTAGGTGACATACTCAAGGCAAGGACGAGGTGAAATGCTGCTTTCTTTGTGTTGTGAGATAATGTCCAAACAAATCAGAGAGTTGTTTTCCAGTTGAATTATTCTCCCGTTCCTTCTTTAACCTAGGGAAAGGATGGGGACAATAAAATTTATTTCTGAGAGATGATAAAATTTATTTGCAGGTTATGAAATAGCTAAAAAAACCTGTTGTGCGTGAGCTTGTTCAGTGTTTGTAAAGTAAATTAGTTAAGCAGTTACTGCTGTTTTGCTTGCTCCATATAGATGCTTTTGTTAAACTTTAAAAGTGGAATTGCTGGTTTCTAAGATATGATTCAAAACTCTTCTGGAGCTGAGAAGTGTCTTGAGTGTGGAGAAAGTATCTGAGATCCCTTCTTGGTATCTCTTCTGGGAGAGGGTAGCTCCCAAAACTGACCCCGAAGCTTCCCTTCTCCCCCAACTCTTACAGTTTAATATTTATGGAGCCAAATGCCCAAGCAGCAGTGACATCTTCTTAATACTGTTTTCTAGTCAGTGTTTACTTTAGTTGTTTTGTTTCTGTGATTGCTTGTGCCAGAATGGAATTAGTTGTGTAAATTCTCTAGTAATGACAGGAAACACTCTTATCTTCAGGTCCCTGGGTTCTTTGTGTTTGTCTGATTGCAGTGTGCTTTGTGTGATGCTGACACCTGGGTACAGCTGTCTTCCTTATCTAAGTGTGTTTTGCAGTGAACAGAGGATTGTTGTCTAAACTACAGTTTGTGAATAATTAAATGAAAATACCTTGGGGGGAATTTACCATTTAATGATATTCTACTGTGAATACTACTATATTCACATGATCTACTGTGATCATGGCATCCGGTCCCATCACTTCATGGCAAATAGATGGGGAAACAGTGGAAACAGTGGCTGACTTTATTTTGGGGGGCTCCAAAATCACTGCAGATGGTGACTGCAGCCATGAAATTAAAAGACGCTTACTCCTTGGAAGAAAAGTTATGACCAACCTAGATAGCATATTCAAAAGCAGAGAACATTACTTTGTCAACAAAGCTCCATCTAGTCAAGGCTATGGTTTTCCCTGTGGTCATGTATGGATGTGAGAGTTGGACTTTTTTGTGAAGAAAGCTGAGTGCTGAAGAATTGATGCTTTTGAACTGTGGAGTTGGAGAAGACTCTTGAGAGTCCTTTGGACTGCAAGGAGATCCAACCAGTCCATTCTGAGGAGATCAACCCTGGGATTTCTTTGGAAGGACTGATGCTAAAGCTGAAACTCCAGTACTTTGGCCACCTGATGAGAAGAGTTGACTCACTGGCAAAGACTCTGATGCTGGGAGGGATTAGGGGCAGGAGGAGAAGGGGACGACAGAGGATGAGATGGCTGGATGGCATCACCAACTCGATGGACATGAGTTTGAGTGAACTCTGGGAGTTGGTGATGGACAGGAAGGCCTGGCGTGCTGTGATTCATGGGGTCACAAAGAGTTGGACACGACTGAGTGAACTGAACTGAACTGAACTGACTGTGAATACACCTTTAAGGTCGTCTTTGTTGTTCTTTGTTGTTTAGTTGCTCAGTTGTGACCCTGTGGACTGCAGCACGCCAGGTGTCCTTGTCCTTCACCATCTCCCGGAGCTTGCGCAAACTCATGTCCATTGAGTCGGTGATGCCATCCAACCATCTGGTCCTCTGTCATCCCCTTCTCCTCTTGCCTTCAATCTTTCCTGGTATCAGGGTATTTTCCAGTGAGTTGGCTCAGATAATCTAGGGGTCTTTTCCAGTGAGTCAGCTCAGATATCCAAAGGTTAAGTCTTACCATGTGTAATTCCCTATCTCTACCTGTCATGTGCTACAAAGATGGGGGTGCCTTTATGACTGCAAGTAGTTTCTCAAATTGAGCCAAATACCCTGAACGCAGAACTCTACTGCAACCTGCTAAAGGAATGGTCAGAAGAATATCTTGGTACAATGGTATCCACTCTTTATGGTAATTGATTCTTAGTTGTAACTTTACTGGAGAAATTTGTTGAAAACAAAGGAAGTCAGTAGGTATCACTTCCTTTTGACAATTCCCTGAACTTCCCCTTTTCCAGCATTAACTGTTCCCTCCTATATGTGTATTTCTGTAGCTAGTTGCTTGTAATAATCTGACACGTGCTCAGCCATGACTTTGTCTGTGTCCCCAACTGAGTGTGCGTGCCCCCAGGACCCAGGGACTGGGGCTTAGTTATCTGAGTCTCCCTTAATACCAGCACAATGGTGAATATATAGGAGGTAAACATGTGCTTGTCTTACTGAATTCTTTGAAGAAATCGGCAGGTGGCAAGATGGCTAGTGAGACTGTAGAAATACCAGCTAGGGCACAAAGTTAATGAATAAGAAATAAAACTAGGTCATGACCATTGCCACACTTATTTTTTCTCTAATAACTGTGACAAGCAGAGTACTAGTACCTAGAACCTAAATTCCCTTGGTTTTTGAGATCTTAGTGGGTTTTTTCAGAGGAATAATTCATTGCTGGGCTGGAAATGAGTTCCTTAGCTCATTGTGGGTGTGCCTGTCAACCATTCAGCATCTCTATTCATTACAGTTTGAGTCTCTGTTTATCCCAAAATAAGAACTTTTCTGGGCCATTTCTACAAAACTGCATGACTGCTAATGCAGTAGAGTGAAGAGATAAGATAAACTGATGGTCTACACACAGATGGAAACTTGATATTTAACAGCTAGCACTGCAGGTCATTGGGGCAAGGATGAGCTGACTGTTCAATAATTGGAACCAAGACATTTGATTACATATAATGAAAAGACAGTGAACCTCTAACTCATAGCAAAACCAAAAATCAATTCAAGGTAAACTGAAGATCTAAATGTAAAAAGTAAAACCTTAAAGCTTTTAGTGAAGAATATGTAGAAGTCTGTACTTATTTTCTCAGGATAAAGAAGAATTTCTTAGACAACTAGAGAAAGGGCAAATCATAAGGGAAAAGATTAATTTGATTACATTAACATGAAAATCTTTTGTACATGGAAAGGTACCATCAACAAAGTGAAGAGATCACTGCATTCAAGGATAAGGTTACTACTTTGTATAACTGACAAAGGATCAGGATAGAAGTAGAATCTCCACGGAGAAGGCAATGACACCCCACTCCACTACTCTTGCCTGGAAAATCTCATGGATGGAGGAGCCTGGTAGGGTGTAGTCCATGGGGTTGCTAAGAGTCAGACATGACTAAGCGAATTCCCTTTCACTTTTCACTTTTATGCCTTGGAGAAGGTAATGGCAACCCACTCCAGTTTTCTTGCCTAGAGAATCCCAGGGATGGGGGCACAGAGAAAGGTGAGGTAAGTCACTTACACAGAACCTTCCTTCCGGGTGTTTATTTATTCAGTTCAGTTCATTTCAGTTCCTCAGTCATGTCTGACTCTTTGTGACCCCACGGGCTGCAGCATGCCAGGCTTCCCTGTCCATCACCAACTCCTGGAGGTTACTCAAACTCATGTCCGTTGAGTCAGTGATGCCATCCGACATCTCATCCTCTGTTGTCCCCTTCTCCTCCTGCCCTCAATCTTTCCCAGCATTAGGGTCTTTTCCAATGAGTCAGTTCTTCGCATCAGGTGGCCAAAGTATTGGAGTTTCAGCTTCAACATCAGTCCTTCCAATGCATATTCAGGAGTGATTTCCTTTAGGATGGACTGGTTGGATCTCCTTGCAGTCGAAGGGACTCTCAAGAGTCTTCTCCAACACTACAGTTCAATTCTTCAGCACTCAACTTTCTTTATAGCCCAACTCTCACATCCATACATGACCACTGGAAAAATCATAGCCTTGACTGCACAGACCTTTGTTGACAAACTAATGTCTCTGCTTTTTAATATGCTGTCTAGGTGGGTCATAACTTTTCTTCCAAGGAGCAAGTGTCTTAATTTCATGGCTGTAGTCACCATCTGCAGTGATTTTGGAGCCCCCCAAAATAAAGTCCGTCACTGTTTCCACTGTTTCCCCATCTATTTGCCATGAAGTGATGGGACCAGATGTCATGAACTTAATTTTCTGAATGTTGAGTTTTAAGCCAGGTTTTTCACTGTCCTCTCTCACTTTCATCAAGAGGCTCTTTAGTTCTTCACTTTCTGCCGTAAGTGTGGTGTCATATGTATATCTAATATTATTGATATTTCTCCCGGCAATCTTGATTCTAGCTTGTGCTTCATCCAGTCCAGCATTTCTCATTATATACTCTGCATATAAGTTAAACAAGCAGGGTGAAAATATACACCCTTGAAGTACTCCTTTCCTGATTTGGAACCAGTCTGTTGTTCCATGTCCAGTTCTAACTGTTGCTTCTTGACCTCCATACAGATTTCTCAGGAGGCAAGTCAGGTGGTCTGGTATTCCCATCTCTTTCAGAATTTTCCACAGTTTGTTGTGATCCACACACTCAAAGGCTTTGGCATAGTCAATAAAGCAGAAGTAGATGTTTTTCTGGAACCCTCTTGCTTTTTTGATGATCCAGCAGATGTTGGCAATTTGATCTCTGGTTCCTCTACCTTTTCTAAATCCAGCTTGAATATCGGAAGTTTGGACAATTATCTTGTTTCTTTCTTCACACCTGACTGGTCCACAGACCCTTCCTAAGATGTGTGCACAACTTTTCTAAGATGGATCCCACCACAGAGGACTGCAGGCACATGTCCACACTTATTATGGGGTGGGGCCCCACCATTTTTGACCCCCAAGAAGCCTTATCACACATGTTCAGAGGAGGGAGTCTTTCCTTGACCTCAGATGGGGCACCTTATCTCTTTGCTTTAGCAGAGCTCAGTTTTTGCCACTAGCTTTGTCCTTGCAGTGTCTGGGTGAGAACAAAGCTTGAAGTTTTTCCACTTGACCAAACAGTAGGTGTCTAGCCCAGGGGCCCAACTGTCTCCTACCTCAGACCAACTCTGAAACAAGAAATAGCTGAGATGCAAAAGGAAGTGTTGGAGGTTTTGAGTCATGCTCGTATTTAAAAATATAGTAGGAAGGGCAGTAGTCAATAAAATAGGTTAAAATAGGCAGATGGGGGCGATTTCTTTCTTATGAGAAAATGACTGTAATTTCCTGGCTGACATTTCCTGAGCTGTTGGGGATTGTGTGTGTGTTCCCCTGACACTGTGGATCTTTGTTCTGGAGTAACAGGGACAGGCCTTTCCACTGGTAGCAAAAAGCGATAGCGAGTCCTGTTACTTTAATGCTAGTTGGATTTTAAACCCTGAATTGGTCTAGCTGCCTACCTTCTTAAAAAGAAATTATATTTAAACAAGAAAGAACTTGGGATACCACTTGATTGCCAGAAAGAAAGGATATTACATGGGTTGTATTAAGCCAATGCTTTTTGGCATGTGTTTGCAAATGCTGGAACATGTTAGTGAAATTGCATTTCTTAGACCATAATTATAAATTCCTCCATGGAGATTGCACTGTGCTCTCAGCACCTTGTTAAACTGTTGAAGGGCCATCAAATAGATACAGCTCACACTAGCTTTGTTCAGTGGAATGAGAACAGCAGTCATTGTCGCCTTGCCCTGAGAGCTGGTATGTACAGCATATGTAATTAAGTACACTAGAAGTATTTAATTTGTATTTAATGTAATTAAGTACATTGCAAATATTTCTTTGAATTCTTACCACATCCCTGTGAGGTAAATGTTGCTGTTTCCATTTTACAGATGGGAAAAATGAGTCTTGAAAGGATGGCCCAACTAGTCTACTGAGTGGCAGTGATGAAAAAGGCAGAGCCTGTTTAAAACAGGGTCTCTCTGACTCCAAAGCCAGATTTATTAAGTACTAAGCCTCGCCTCTGGTGCCACGTGTCTGTTGTGCCATTAGCAATGCATCCCATGTGGCCGTGTTTGCGACATCTCTGGTGGTCACGGCATGTGCCGCTCTGCTAGGCTGCATCCAGAAACAGGTGAAACAGACTATGTTGGCAGGAAAAGACAATTCCTAAACAGGAATTGCAGGCCCTTCATCATACAAAAAGTTAGCTGTCTTAGGACGTTTGATACTGAAGGTGAGAAAATGTGAGATGGCCAGGGCTTGAAGAATCCGACATTGAGGGAGGCATTGGGGATTGATTGGCAGGTGAAGAAGATGGAGACCGGGCTTGCCGAGGTCCTCTGGGAGCAGCGGGACTCCACTGGGCTAAAGGCCTGGCTGGTTAACAGAATTTTTCCAATTCAGATAAGGTATGGTATAGTAATCAGAGTTCTCCAGAGGAATAGTACCAACAGGATGCATATAGTTAAATGCATGCTCAGTGTCCTTGTGCCTGAGTCATGTCCGATTCTTTGTGACCCCCACAGACCGTAGCCCACCAGGTCCCTCTGTCTGTGGGATTTCCTAGGCGAGCATACTGCAGTGGCTTGCTATTTCCTCCTCCAGGGTGTCTTCCTGACCCAGGGATCAAACCCACATCTTCTGTGTCTCCTGCATCGCCAGGCAGATTTTTTTACCACTGAGCACCCTGGGCAGCCCTCGAATAGATAAGCAGAGAGAGATGTATTATGTGGGATTGGCTTGTTTATGGAGCCAGTTATGGAGGCTAAATTCCATGGTCTGTTATCTGCAAGCTGGAGGCCCAGGGAAGCAGGTGGTGAAGTTCTAGTTCATACCTGAGAAAAGGTCTGAGAACCCAGAGCATTGATGTCAGAAGGCAGGGAAAGATGGCTGCCTCAGCACTGGCAGAGAGAAGATTCATGCATCAGGCCCCCAGGTATTGAATGATGCCTACCCACATTGGTGAGGGTGAGCTGCTACCCCTTCCAGTGCTTATCTCTTTCTTTCTCTCTCTCTCATACACACATTCAGAAATTATGTTTTAGCAGCTACTTGGGCATCTTTTAGCCCCATCAGATTGACACACAAAATCAGCCATCACCTCTGGCAAGCATTTCATTAAACATGAGGGAAAAAAAGACTGTCTAGAAATGTGTACTTACTCAGGAACCTTGAATTTCATTCTCATTAAACTAGAGAAAGGAGAAACTATTACCAGCGAGGAAGTATATAGCACAACCCCTGAGAAATGACCTCCTCTCTTCGGAAGCAATAAAGAGAAAATGTTAAGTAGTGTTGATCAAACATTAAAGATTGTCGAGGGTTTTAATGAGCAAATGTTTTCAAACTGCTAAAAAAAAAAAAAGCATTACGGATGAATTGTAAATGATAGTCTTGTTATTTTTCTAAAAATGGCCACATTTAACATACCTCCTTTAAAACCTAATTTAGTGTACAGACACTAGCCATTTACATATCTTCCTCCAGGGGGTTTTGGGTATTGAGGTTCTAATTCTTTGCTTTCTGAATACCAGGAGCACGTACACTTGTGAGTTTCAAGGTTGATATATGATGCTTATGTTTATGTGATGGCTTCTGTTTAATGTTCGGTTCCCTTACAGTAGGAAGACTGAGAGCTATACATAAGAATTTTTTAAATTTCTAGATATCAAAATCTCTGGAAAGCTAAACTCTTTTGAGGTTTTCCCTCCTATTTTAGTTTATATTCCTCAGCAGGACACAAATGAAGCTTCAGTAGTGTTCAGTTTGACCTAACTTATCTCTGATCACCAGCATAGTTTCAAAATTTCAGCCCTTGAGCACTGTAAGTCAAGATTTATAAGAGATGAACCTCACTATCACCCACCCACCCCATCCTTAACGATGTACGCACGCTTGCACAGACACATACAGGCAAACCATGCCCCTTCTCACACTCCTGTTTTTCCTAACAAGTATATGTTTATTTAATTAACAAATCACTGTTTTACACAAAGAAAATGAAGGTTATTAGAGTCACAGGTGTGAAGTGTATTCACGGGTTTGTTAAAAATCACTGTAGATGACATAAATTCACTCCCTCTACTTTCCAAGTAGGAGCAGATATGTCAATTTAACCTGACTTGAGGGCAATTTAGTTTTAGAAAATCCTGTTGAATCTTTCTGAAGAGAAATAATAACTCTTTAAAAGAGTCTGATGAACCCTAAAAGTAACTTAAAATCTCTTTGCGGGGGAGGGTCATTTTGCATTTCTTCATCAGTTGTTAAAACATCCAAAATGTTTTTGTAAAGAACTAAGAAATGAAACACTATACATTCCTGCCAATGTGTTTGTCATGGGGTGATTTTTTTTTGTTCCAAGAAATCTTTCTTCCTTCTCTTCAATGTGACCTACTAGTTACTATATCATGCACGCATGTCAGAATGAGATTTGATAATGAAGTTATTTTAAGCATGTGAGGCAGAAATTGCTCTGAAAGTACTTGATTTCTGAGTGCGCGTGTGCATAAGTAAGCCAGGCAACAGAGCCAGCCCTGACACATGGCACTTCCAGCAGCGGGCCATGGGAAGGAGGAAGCGAGGCCAGGTATGTGATACCGCTTATGCCATGGCAACAAGCCTCTCATCGGGAGCACTCATGTAGGTTCGGAGCACCTGCTCTTCTCCAAGTGGGAGTTTGAGCCAGTGGCCTTGGAGTTGGGAAGCATTGCTTTACTTCATAGTGCGACTGGGGAAAAGTTCCTTTCTTTTAAGCTCTTAGTTTAAAATCAAAGCTTAACATTTAGAGCAAGTATTTGGCAATTAATATTCACATGTGAGATGTTACGATTTTTTGTTGTTCCTTCACTCACCCATGTCCAACTCTCTGTGACCCCATGACTGCAGCACGCCGGGCTTCCCTGTCCTTCAGCATCTCCTGGAGTTTGCTCAAGCTCATGTCCATTGAGTCGGTGATGCCATCCAACCATCTCGTCCTCTGTGGTCCCCTTCTCCTCCTGCCTTCAATCTTTCCCCGCATCAGAGTCTTTTCTAATGAGTCGGCCCTTTGCGTCGTTATGATTTTGCTTTCCCATATTTCATCTGTCAGCAGTCAGTGATGGTCCAAGGTGCTATCAGAAGGGAGCAGACCATACTAGAATGATGCATAATTCAGGCTATGTGTTCTAATAAAGCATTTGTATTGAATAGATATATCCTTATTCCTCAGCAACTTAAGAGACTACCAATTCTAGAGTATTTCATTTAGTGAAATTTTTTCCTTTTGTTTCACCAACTGAACAAGATCTTCTATGCCTGCAATTAATTTTTTTTGTTTCGGTTTTTAAAAAAGAACTAATCACACCATTAAAAAAAATTAAATGTTTTCATGAACCTTTGGATTATCAGTGGCTTCCTCACGTCACGAACACCCCATGATTCTAACTCCTTTGACAGTGACTATAAGTTAGTATTGACAGAGTTTAAGTAAAGCCATCAGAGGCCATTCTTTTGACCCCTTATTGCCACCTACCTTTTTTTTTTTAATAAAAAATAGCTTTAGTGATACGTAAGTCATAGACCATTGACTTTACCTATTTAGAATGTATAATTCCATTTTTAATATATTCACAGACTTATGAAAATATCATGTCTCTTCATAACTCTCTTTATCACACCCCACCCCGAAAGCCATACCCTTTGATAGATACTCCTCACTCCCTAGCAATCAGTAATTTACTTTCTCTCTGTAGACTTGCCTGTACTGGACATTTCAATATAAATATAATGATATAGTCTTTTTGATCACTGCTTTCATTTAGCATAGTGTTTTAAAAGTTCATTTCTTTTCATTGCTGAGTAATATTTCATTGTAGGAATATACCTTCACTGTATGTTACTTCATCAGCTGATGGACATTTGAGTCATTGAAGGCAGACTAATAGTACCTAAAGATGCCATGTCCTGCGGCATGGCAGAAGGGACTTTGCCAGTGTAGTTAAGGTTAAGGACCTTTTGAGATGAGGTCATCCAGGTGGTGCAGTGGTAGAGAGACCAGCTACCAACGTAGGAGATGCAAGAGATAACAGGTTCAGTCCCTGCATTGGGAAGATTCCCTGGAGAAGGAAATGGCAACCTGCTCCAGTATTCTTACCTGAAAAATTCCGTGGACAGAGGAGCCTGCCGGGTTATAGTCCATGTGGTTGCAAAGAGTTGAACTCAACTGTGTGTGCTCACACACACACACACAGACACCCTTAGTTAACTGGTGGACCTAATCTAATCTCATGATTCCCTCAAAGAGGAGAGTTTTTCATGTCTTTGGGCAAAGGAGGTGTGACTATGGGAGAAGAATCAAGGAGAGGCAATATTGCTGCCTGTGAAGACAGAAGGAGGAGGATCCCATGAGCCAAGGAAGTGAGTGGATCCTGGAAGCTGGAAAAAGGAAAGAAATGAATTTTCCCTAAGTCCTTCCAGAAAGGAGTGAGACCTGTAGCCTCTCATATAATAAACCTATGCTTTAAGCCATTAAGATTGTGGTAATTTGCTACAGCAGCGACAGAAAACTAATATAGGGTTGTGTCTACTTTGGGGCCTTCATGACCAGTGGCGCTATGAACACTGGTATCCAAGTACTTGTGAGGACATGTGCTGCCTTTTTTCCTGGTAGCTACCTAGGGGTGGAATTGCTAGAGCTCATGGTAACTGTATGTACTGATATAACATTTCAGGGAACTGCCAGATAGTTTTCCGGAGGGGCTGCCCCGTTTTACTTTCCTGTCAGCAAATACTTCCATTGCTCTCCATCCTCACTAACACTTCACATTTTAGTCTTTTTTATTTTAGTCATCCTAGTGTGGCTATCAAGGGATATCTCATTATGATTTTGATTTCTATTTTCCTAATGACAAATAACATTGAGCATCTTTTCCTGTGCTCATTAGCCATTTGTATATCTTTGTAGAAGTAGCTATTCAGAGCTTTTGTTCATTTTTAAAACTGCATTGTCTTTTTATTCTTTAGTTGTTTTTTATATTCTGGTTACAAGTCCCTTATTAGATACACAGTTAGCCGGTGTTTTCTCCCAGTCTGTGGGTTGTCTCCTCATTTTATTGAAGGTGTTTTTGTTTTTTTTAGCACAAAATCTTTTAATTTCAATGAAGTCCAATTTATCCTTCCTTTTATCTCATATGCTGTTAGTGCCTTACCTAAGAAACTGTTGCCTATGCGAACATCACAAAGATTTATAACAAGATTTCTAAAGTATTACATCTTACATTGGAGTCTGTGATCCATTTTGAGTTAGTTTTTGTGTATAGTATGGAGTAGGTATCCAGATTCATTCTTTTACATGTGGATATCTAGTTTTTCCAGGGCTTAGATACAATTAATTTTTCATTGGAAATGTTAACCCCTGTGGGTTATCTTTGGGTGTTTACGATATTGCTGGTGCTTGGGGACGGCTGCTGCTGCTGTGTTCCCTGTTTGGAACTTGCCCTGCTGGTGACAGCCTTTTCTCACAGGCTTCAGTGAAGAACATACAGAGCCCCCTGTGCCCAGATGGGTTGCAATACCTTGTCAAAATGTGTGAGATACAGGAAAGCAAACAAACACCCTTTTGGCAACTTTATCCTTTCCCCCTTTCCTCTAGATTTGGTTGCGTTCCTGACAGTATTAGATATTTTTCTACAGTATCATTGCCTGAGTTGCTATGATGTGGAAGCCTGTTGGAGTTGTTCAGTATAACCTTTTCCTTACTAGTTTAAAGTTGCTCAACTCCTTAGCTCCTTGGAAATTACCAAGTGCACCAGGGATCCAAAAGCATTTTCTCCCTCCTCCTCTGGTTTCCTTACACCCTGCTTCCTGTGCTGAGACAGATTTTTCTCAGCCTTTCTTGGGACTGCTCTGTGCTATCCCTAGTTTATCTGTGATAGGATGTCCCTGGAAAGTAAGTATAGTCTAGGAAGGTCATGTGGGTGTTCAGGAATTAACTACCTCTAATTCCTAAATTGAAGAGATCCTTAATCTATAAAGGACTGGTTCCCTAAAGTAGTGCTTCTCAAACCTGAATGTGCATGCAAGTCTTCTGAGATCTTATTAAAACAAATTCTTATTCTCTATGCAGAATCTCTCAGAGGTGCTGATGCTATTGGTCCATGGACCACATTTTGAGAAGTCAGGTGCCCTAGCATCTGAGATTCTAGGGGGAATTCATAGGAGCTGGTGAACTTTGAAGTGAAGTGAAGTCGCTCAGTCGTGTCCGACTCTTTGCAACCCCATGGACTGTAGCCTACCAGGCTCCTCCTCCCTCCATGGGATTCTCCAGGCAAGAGTACTGGAGTGGGTTGGAGGCATTTTAATCTAGACTCTGAGTTTTTCCTTAAAATTTCTGGCAACCAAAACAAAAATGTTTTTAATAAAACAAAGTACTACTCCCATGTACTTCAAAACAAGTCTATTCCAGATATACTTCAGCAGCTGCAGTCAGGTAGGAATTCAGTTTCTTAAAGAAATGAACATTTGTCTTTAATCAGAAATTTTGCTGTGACTAGTTACATAGTTACAAAGCCTGGATGGATATGCTCCAGGTGTTGTCAGGGTGATGTCTCTGGTCTTTTCGTGTATTATCCATGTCATGCCACTAAAAGGTGTATGTGATTTATGCTTTGAGAAGAGGGCCCATCTGGCTGTTTTAATCATAAATTTCCACAGGTGATTTATTAATCAGAGGTAAGAGTTGGATTCCTCTAATTGGTCAGTTTTACTTTTCTTTAGGTTCAGTTAAGCTTTCATAGCACTTTAGGCAGACATCATCTGATTCCTTTATCATGAAACTTATATCTAACCAAAATCCAGCAGTGGAAGACCTCCTGTGTTACATTTCTTGAGAGTGATTTTGCCTTAGTCCTTTCAGTAAAAGGCTGATCACTCTCTGACCAGGGTGTATATATATTAGATTCTTCCAGTTTTTGCTGGTAGTTACTTCAAAAACAAAGTTATAGCTGCATTTTAACCATCATAGTTAAAACAGTGATTTTTTCTTAAAAAAAAGACATGCATCTGTCTGCTGAATGCTATTATGAAGCCAGTTTTGAAATGTCAGTGAATTTCTGAAAGTTTAAAGCATAGTTTTTGGTTCTTTTATGATCACTGCAGTTTTCTTTTAGGTTCATATTTTATCTATTTTTTGTTATGTAAAACTTAGGCCAGGGAGGGAAGTGACTCACTTGTAATTCCACCTTTGCCTGATAATGATTATTTATCTTGGAGCTGGATTAGAACTGCAGTCATCCCTTGGTATCCCAGAACAATTGTTTCCAGGAGTCTCCGCAGATACCAAAATCTGCGGATGTTCAAATGCCTTATGTAGAATGGCAGAGCACAATGATAAGAGTCAGCCCTCTACATCCACGAATTTCAGTGGATACGACAGTCAGCTATAGTTTTATGTGGTTGTACGTGTGAGTATTGATTGAAAATGGCGGGGGGGGGAGGAAAGGAAGACTGTTTATTTGTATAAATGCATCAAGACTGCATAGTTTATGCTAATTTCTATAACTTAAAGAAAAAGTCTTTGTCACTTAGCTTCTTCTCTAGAAGGATGAAGCAAAGTTAAAAATTTGTAGGTTCCTCTTACTGGACTATATTTAAAAGTCCAAATGATTTATCTAATTTTTTTTTTTTTTTTTTGGTAAGTAAGAATCAGTTCCTTCTGGCGACTGGCTTAGGTTGAAATATTACAATTGCAATAGTAATAGTATTCATCGTTATTGGGGGTGGTAGTAGTGGTTGTTCCATTGTTTTAGCTGTGAAAGAGTCTAAGCCCCACCCTGTATGGGGCATACATCTTGGTAACTTGGTGGACTGTCTGCTTGGCTTTTGAACACCTCACTCCTCCTAGCAGCTGAAGGAATTATATCAGTGTGTGGTTTCAAACCATAGCGGAAAGAATTCGCCAAGCCCTGTCCCTGTGCCCTTGTCTCCATATGGTCATTTTTGTTCCATCTCGATGCTGTAGCATTTACAGGAATGCTGGGAACTCCATGCCTGACCTCTGCAGACAGTAATGATGTGAAACGCAATTGTATGTTTTTGTTAAGCTCTGAGAAACATGACAAATTGCCATCATCCACAATTCCCCTCTCTGCTTCTCAGAAAAGACAGTGTTGACCCAAGCATTGTGATAAATAACTTCTGGTAATAATGGTGAAAGCTGAGGGAGAGTAATGTTTTGCTTTGCAGCCATGCGGCTGCCTGGTACTTATGTTTGTAACAGTCAAGGAAATTTTTTTTTTCTGAAAATGAGCAAAAGTTGTGAAGCTAAGAGCCACATCCTTTGGAAATGGTTGAGTGAAATACTGAAATGAAAAAACAAGTACTGAAATATGCCAAAGCAAGCTCATACATTCGATCCATCATTGCAGGTCCCCATCAGAGAATCATGGATGGGCCACCCTTTGAATATACATTTTAAATGCAAAAGATAAGCAAAATAAAGAGTCTTTGTGACAACTCATACAAGAAAGATCATGGAAGAGACAGACATCTGGAGAGAACCACACCATGGCTGTGAGGGGCCAAGGCCCTAGCACACAGGTTTATCTCGTGATCTTAAGTGAGGAAAGAACGGGATGGATAGCTTCTTTAGGAAAGAGGATGATATAGTCAGTCTGTGTTTGAAGATGTATAATTGTCATCAGTTTGTAGATTTTCCTTCCATGCACTTACAAAGAACAGTAAAAGAAATCATTGCATCACTGGGATTTTGAAGTTCGGTTTAAAAAAAAAAAAAGGAAAACACAAAGCCAACCATTTGACTCTCCAAGATATAAATTTCACACAGTCTTGTGATTGAGAGTATATTAATAGGTGCTATCCATATTAATAATGAAGTAGTACTAATCTGTTGTACTGAAAAATAAATGAAGGATCAAGAAATACTCTCAAATATATCTTGTGACCCAAACTTGGAAGATAGTCCTGGAATGACAAATGATTAATTAGAAGAATATTGACCTCAGCCACCGGAAATTAAGGTATCAGTAAGATAAAAATCCTTGAGAAATTAAATAACTTCATTTTTTCCATCACAGTGGCATATTTTCTGATACCAGCTGTACTGTCTGTTACCAAATAACAGTGAAATATGATGTATAATTTAAGACTCAGTAAATCCCAGTAACCCTGAGCAGCTAAAAAGGAATGACATGTTGACATCAAAAACAAGGGGCACAGAGGAGGGAAGGGGGCCTATGCTGCCTATCCACCACAGTGTTTCTTGAATCCTTACCTGCATCCTCAAACCTGTGTCCTGGCAACCTCTTTATCCCATTTCTACTTCCTTGGTGGTGCTTTTTTGAAATTGATAGCTGGTGAAGAATCTTTCTGCAATGGGGGAGACCCTGGTTCAATTCCTGGGTCAGGAAGATCCCCTGGAGAAGGGATAGGCTACCCACTCCAGTATTCTTGGGCTTCCTTGCTGGCTCAGATGGTAAAGAATCCGCCTGCAGTGTGAGAGACCTGGGTAGATCCCTGGGTTCGGAAGATCCACTGGAGAGGGGCTTGGCAACCCACTCCAGTATTCTTGCCTGGAGAATCCCCACGGACAGAGGAGCCTGGCAGTCCCTGCATGGGATCACAGAGTTGGACATGAGTGAGCAACTCTGCATACAAGATATGAAGCAAGACAGCAGAGTTCTTTCAAAGACTGAAAAGATTTCATCCCTTGTTGTTTTTAACTGATGCCTTTAAAACACAAGGTTAAACATGGAAATTCTAGCCTACTTCAAAGCAATTCACTTTTTAAATTGACTGTTTAGTTTAAAATTTTTCTAATGACGTCTAATTGCCTTATAGACCTTCCTCCCCTTCCGGTCAGTGTACCTGTGAGCTAGGGTTCTAAATGAGGATATGGTCTTTCTCTTCTGAAAGGAACCAAGGATAAACAGAGATGACCCATTCTTTATTAAGTGGTCCTCATTTCCTGCTTCCAGGACTGTGACCCCCCAGCCAGGAGGGAGTAATTTCCCTTTGACCAGTGAAGGAGTGAGTGACTGTTAACAGTTGAAAGTGAAGGTCGCTCAGTTGTGTCCAACTGTTTGCAACTCCATGAATTATACAGTTCATGGAATTCTCCAGGCCAGAATACTAGAGTGGGTAGCCTTTCCCTTCTCCAGGGGATCTTCCCGACCCAGAAATCGAACCAGAGTCTCCTGCATGGTAGGTGGATCCTTTACCAACTGAGCTATCAGGGACCTACTTCTTTTTGTGGAACCCTTCAGTGGAAGTTCTCTTGTTCTGCATCTTTTAAGATAATTTGAATTTCACATGCATTAATGATTCTGTGCATTACTCCCTCATTATACCCATCTCCTGGCCATGTAGGTGTTTGCAGCTTTCAAACTGGGCACATAACTCAGGACTGCAAAGAAAAAAATTGCCTTTCAGAAGGAAAAAAAAGCTCAAATTCCAATTAATCTAGTGCTGGCTTCTCAAAATAGCTGTGTGCTGAAGGATCCATTTTTGAATCCCCCGTCTGCTTGGACCATTGCTTTAGTAGACAGAGTAAAAATGAATTGGTAGAAAAATGAAATGAAAAAAGACACATCCACATTTTTGAAAAAAAAAAAAAAAGATTCAACAGTCATAAAATTACTCCATCCAAGTTCTGCAAAAGTTTCTGAAGATTCATTGTCAGTTTCTTCTCTTATTACAGAATAGGACCGGAGAGCACACTCGTCTCTGTATTAGCCCACACTTGGAGTAGCTCTAATCTAGCACACTGATATTCAGTCACTTACAACCATTGCCATTCCATCTTGTTCTTTTAATAAGTTGTTGTTTAAACCTTTAAATAAAGTATTGCACTTAAGACAAGGCTGTGTGAATTTTACATAGGTGGAAATACATCTAAATTGCAAACTGAAATACACTGTTAGCCATAGAAGATTTTAACAATTATTTGGCAAATGCTAGTTTTTCTGTGTTTCACATTTCTTTAACTTCATTTCTTGTCACCCATTATAAATCTCACCCAGCCGGCTCTGCCTATTACGGTACCAAATGATGCTATCAAGTGTTTTCAATAACATCTACCTAGATACCTTACATATCTTAACATAGTTTTTACTTACATTATTTAATTGAAAAAAAGCTACTCTTTGTGTTAAAATTACTTTTAAAGCTGTAACAAAGTAGTTACATTAAATTCAAATCTCACTCATATCTCAAGCAGTTAAAAAATGTTTAAGTTCCATGAATTTCTCATTCAGATTGGGTACATAGAAGAATAACATTACTTATGCAGAATACCAAGGAGAGCGCAGCAACCCACTCCAGTATTCTTGCCTGGAGAATCCCATGGACAGAGGAGCCTGGTGGACTACAGTCCATGGGGTCATAAAGAGTCGGACACGACTGAAGTGACTGGGCACGCATGCATGCGTACAGAATACCAGTATGATGGTCCTTGCATACCAGATACGGTCTGCTGTTGGTGGTTAGGTGAGCTTCTCTCTTCCCAGTGCACGAGGCAGTGAAGTTTAACACAGAAAGAACTCAAGGGGTTGCACTTGCTGTCTTGCAGTGTTTGCAGAGCTGCCATGTGGGCAGGAAGGTTGAGGAGCCCTTTGTGACTGGAGCACACACGGACCAATGGGTAGAAGTCAACAGAGAGGCTGATTTCAGTTCATTGAAGGGGTTCCCAAAAAGCACACACATGTTTAGAGGGATACAAGGAGGAACTGAAGAACTCTTCTGGACTTTGAGCTCTGTGAGGTCCTGTGTTGCACATGAGCCTGCTGGAATGAGCATGAGAATAGAATACAAGCTTGGGATGCTCACTCCAGTAAATGGAAGAAGGCCTTGACAGTGGAAGAGAGACTGTGAGCACAGGCATATGACTGTACCCATGTTGTGGAAACAGACTGATCTGGGTGACTTAAGGTGTTGTCCGTCTTCGAAAACCTGAGATAGCGCATCCTGGTCTCTGTGATGGAGACATCCCACTCCTGCTTTCCCTCCTCTGATTCCTTTCTTCCTTTCCCCCCTCTAGTTATGAAATAGCTTAAACTGATCAAATCTACCAGATTAATATTTTTCTATGTTTTCTCCATTTTCTCTCTCAATGTTATGGATACAGCTAAAGCTGCGTCGGGCTTCCCTGGTGGCTCTGCGGTAAAGAATCCACCTACCAACACAGGAGACCTGGGTTTAATCCCTGGGTTGGGAAGATCCCCTGGAGAAGGAAACGGCAACCCACTCCAGTATTCTTGCCTGGAGAATTCCGTGGACAGGAGGAATCTGGTGGGCTACAGTCCATGGGGTTACAACAGAGTGCAGCACAACTTAGTGACTAAACAACAAATCTGTATCACCACCATTTCATTCTTTTCCCTTCTTTCCTTCTCAGAGGTGGCCACTGAATTGTTCAGAAACTCTTTGACTGTCTCTTGTGAGATTCCTCTCGTGTGAGGAATTTTATGTTTACTTTCTGACTGTTGCACAGCCAAGGCAATTCTGAGTTGTGATGGTTTTTAACATCTCTGGTGTAAGCAATAGAGGTAGAAGATTTGAGGGCTTTGCGAAAATTTATGTTGTTAAAATCAGCCTTTAATAACTATCATATATATGTGTGTGTTTTCTATCTTGTGATCTGTTAACATATACAAAACTGTGAGCTGCAACGGTTACTGTGATTAAAGACGCAGATTTTGATACCAAGAATGCTATAGTCGCCTGCCTTATGGTAATCAGACCCAGAAGGGACTAGAAGGTGATAAACATAATACATTCATTCATACAATTAGTTTAGTCACTTCTTTCCTCTATTAGTTCAGTGTTTAAAGGAATGCCCTGTGCCAGCCACTGTACTAGGCTTCAGGGATACCAGGCAATAGACAGAAATCCCTGCTTTCATAAAGTTGACAGTCTAGTTATGCTAAAACATGTCAGATGGAGAAGAAATGTGTTCCATGAAAGACTGTGAAACAGGGTAGGGAAATAGGCAGTGTGGATTGAAGACAGACTGCTGTCTTATTTGGGGTGGTCAGCAAAGGCCTCTCTAATATAAAGACATGTGAGTCTTCCTCCCTTCCTCAAGGAAGTGATGGGCAGGCTCTGAGTGTGGAGGAAAGTGCCTTTTAGGGATCAGTAAGTGAAGAGGGGTTGAAGGCAGGAATGTGCTTTGTGTGGGGAGAACTGCTAAGCAGTGTGTATGAGCCAGAGGAGATGTGATCACAGCCCCTCAAAACAACCCCGGACTGGAGCTATAGCTATTATTATACCCATTTTTACACAAGAGGAAACTAAGGCCTAGTTAGGGGACTTGCTCAAGGTCACACTTGCTGTGGATGACAGCGCCAAGACTAGCCCGTCTCCTAAATTCCAAAACACCACCCTTTCCTAGACCACAACTTTATGTACAAAGACATGGTCTGATCTTACCTTTGTAGCTCATTGTTCGGAACTACATAAAATCCTGGGACATCAGTTTCCGATGGATAAAGCCGTGGAAGGAAGATTCAGGGTTGTTGTGAGAGTCACACAGGATGACGTGGATGGGGCCCTGTGGACCTCAGTGCTGTCTGCTCCCGACGGGCTGCCAGGACTGGTCAGCGTTCCAGGCTGGCAGGCCTCGAGTTTGTAAATAGACCTTACTCAAGGCTAAACCCGTGTAACCGGCACGGAGCATCTTTGATCCTTATAGATGCCCCATGTTCTGATTTTCCCGGAATCGTTGAGTCAGGTTCAGTGTAGATTCTAACAAATTGAGACATACTTCAGTGACTTTGCCTCTCTTTTCTGCTTGTCCCTAAAGATCCCACAGAAATGCAAATATAATTTGATGCGTTTAGCTGGCACAGACTCTACTACTGTGTATTTTACCTGTCTCTATTTCAGGTGCATTTTCCTTTGTAACTTCTGGTTTCCTTTTATGTTCTGCCAAATCCCATTAACATTGTCCTTGAGCTGTGTAATCTTGAGTTAGCTACTAGGGATGAGGATGATGGGGTTTGCCCAAAGTGGACCCTGACAACTGGGAGTGATGAGCTGCTTTGTGCCAGCACTATGGCCCAGCCTAGCCATACTCCTCCAGGGCTACTGGGGTCCCCTCAAGAGAGCTGCTGGCCTGGTGGTCCTGGCACAACCTAAGCTTTTTAGGTCTGTTTGGTTGGAGTAGTAGGCGAAGGACCATTTGTAAGTAGGCAGTCTTAGAAAAGTGCTTTCCAGGCAGAAGGGACAAAAAGAGATGCAATTCAAGGACGAAAAAAGGTCAGTGTGTCTGGAGCACAATGGGAGTGGAGAAGAAATGAGATTAAGTTGCTCGGTGGGTCTAGAGCCCATAAGGCCTTGTCAAGCATGATCTGGAGCTTAGATTTACCATGTGGATGACAGGGCATGGAGGAAGTTTTAAGCAAAGATGTAACATGACATGTTTTATATTCCTGCTACCATGAAGACAAATGGGGTCACAGTGTATACCATTTAGGCAACTGGTGCAGGGTTCAGTTGAGATATGATTGGCTGTGGCCAAGTGGAGGCCACAGAAGTGATGGAAAGTGGTGGATTCAGGATATATGTTGAGGTGCCACTAACAAGTCAATTATGGATCGATTTGGGTGAGACGGGTAGGAAAAGAATGGAATCAAGATAATTCCTACTGTTGTGCTGTGAGTTAAATTAGTTATACCATTTACTGTAAAGGTGAAAGACTCTAGGAGGTGTGGATTAGGAAAGACTGGAAAAGGGAAGAGATAGCAAATCAGTGATGCTATTTGGCAGTATTATGCTGGAGAGACCTGTGATGGACACCTTGGTTGGACTGTTGGGTCGTTGGTTGCAGCCCAGAGCTCAGGAAAATGTGGGCTGGAGAGACAGACTTGGGATGCTTTACCATTAACGTGATGCTTAAAACAATCCATTGGATGGTTAAGATCACATAGGAGGAGAGTATAGCCAAGAGATGGACCTGGGATGTTCAACATTCAGAGAGCTAACAGGAGGAGGACGAGTCAGAAGAGGGAATAGAAGGAAGCACCTGCCAAAAGTGGGAAAAAAGGATCTGGTGAACTTTTTAAAAAGAGATACTAATCAGTGTCGTTTTCATGGAAAGAGTGTTACTGGTATAATTCCTTCAAATACAAGAACATTTCATGCTAACTAACTTTAGTTTTTTTAATTTAAAAATTGCATTAGTTAACTTAAATTAATTACATTAAAATTTTAAAGCAATGCCTTTTAATTCTTAAAAAATTTGTAAAAGTATAGAGAAGAGAAATCAATTAAAATTTGAAGACTCTTAGAAATTCCAGTTTCAAATACTAACATTTTAGTGTGTTTTTCCAATCATCCTCATGCTTCCAAGGCATTTTTATATAGCTGAGGTGATGCATAAATATAGACAACTGTGTATGATGCTGTTTATATGCTACAGTATAATTAAAGCAATTCCTTGTATTATAAATTTCAAAATAAAAATTTCATTTCTGCATGTGTATTTTTAAACTTATTTTCTAGATGCTTCCAAATCTGTATCTTTGCTATTCTTGAACAGTTTCTGATTTCTTTGTTTTTCTTCTCGGGAGAAAAAGTGAAGTAGACAATTCATCTCCTTGACCTAGTAATTCCCTACTGTATCCGTTGTCTGGGCTCCCCAGGTAGCATAGTGGTGAAGAATCTGCCTGCTGATGCAAGAGATGCAAGTTGGATCCCTGGGTTGGCAAGATCCCCTGGAGGAGGAATTGGCAACCCACTCCAGTATCCTTGCCTGGGAAATCCCATGGACAGAGGAGCCTGGCGGGCTACCGCCCATGGGTCACAAAAGAGTATGACACAACTGAGCAGCTAAGCACACGTACATATCAGTTGTCTGCAAAGAAAAAGAAGAAACGTCCGTCAAAGCTGCCTGCTTAGAAATTGGGTTAGCAAGGTTCACTCTAGTGAGGGATTTGAAAACCTTGTGATTCAGCCCTATCCTTTGTCTTCCTGTAGTGCTTACATTAAAATTTGTCACAAATAGTCCATCTTCAGATTAGATTTCCTAACAAAGCAATCCTTTAAAATATAAAAATCCAGTGACTTAAAAAGTAAGATGGCAGATAAAAAAGAGAAATATTGCTGAAAAATACAGTATTCTGTATTTGAAATTCTGTAAGATAGAAATCTAAATATACTTTTTGCACACAAAAGATCATAATCAATGATAGTTGAGACAGTCACTCTTTCTGACCTGTTGATTGGATTGCTGTACATAAAAATCATTAAAATAGCATCATAAAAGAAGACTAAATTAAAATGTACAAATATACCTGGTTTTTAAATTTTTATATATTGTGGAATATCATTAATATGTCTTTAATCCTGTGTATTTTTGGTCTAATGGGGCAATTTATATGCAAATTTTAAATATACTATTCATGTTACAGTATTAATGTTTGAATTGAGAAGGGTAGAGACCATTCTCAGATCTCTAAATAAAAGGGTGATAGAATTACCATTCATGGACTTTTTAAAGAAAATCTGATTATTTGGAACAGTGGAAATGCATCTTTAATCAGGATACATTCACCTTTTAGAGAAAGTATATAATAAAGAAATGATCATTAGAAAAGGTTGATGAATGTTCTGTGAATGTGTCCGTTTTTTCTACTCCAAGTTTTTACTCTCAAGTTTCCATCACCATCTCTTGCTACAGTGGATAGGAGGGTTTCTGTGGCCCACAGTTTATCTCCCATTGCATTTAGGCTCCATCTTCTACAAAGGGCGTCTGTGCACATGCTCAGGTGTAGGAGCCAACAGCTACTTGAGCTTCAACCACAAGCAGACCCTCTGCTGTTCGCCCAAGGTTTTGTTGAGGAACTGACACACAAAATGTCTTAAGCATTTATTTGTTGGAGTAAGTGAAAACCAGCGTTCTAGAAACAACAGTGATTCAAGCTGGAAGAGGATTGTACAACATGGAGAACTAGCCTGGGGCAGCTAGCCTCACGGGCTTTCTTCCTCCTTCGGCACTTCTGCTCCATGGGTCGCAGAGCCAGAGTTCCATGTTGTTTGTAGATCAGAACAGCAGACTTCCTGTAGTTTCTCTAGGTTTGCTTCTTAGATGGACTGGAACAAGAGAGCAAAAGACCAGACGCATAGAGTGGGGAGTGCAGAGCAAGACTCAGATTCAACAAAACTGCACTGAACGTCAGCTGCATCCCAGGCACTTCGTGATCACTTTCCCATGTTCCTCATGTAAGATGACACTCCGCTACATAGACTACATTGGCCCAATTTATTGATGTGCAAATTAAAGCTTAGAAAATGTAAATAATCTGACTCAGGCTTCCTTGTGTACAAAGTGCAAGTGTTAGTGGCTCCGTCGTGTCTGACTCTTTGAGACCCCGTGGACTGCAGCCCGCCAGGATCCTCTGTCCATGGGATTCTCTAGGCAAGAATGCTGGAGTGGATTTACCATTTCCTTCTCCAGGGGATTTTCCCACCCCAGGGACTGAACCTGGGTCTTCTGCATTGCAGGCAGATTCCTTACCATCTGAAATTTGAACTCAAACGTTTAGATGTTTGAGCCACCTTTGAGACTTTCAAATAAATAGCCCCAAAGACTGGATGGGTAAATGTTTTAAGTCTGAATCCTGTTGAAGATGGTTTTTCATCTGTCTCTTTTCTTCTTTTTAAAAATGTATTGAAGTATAATTGATTTACAATACTATAGTAGTTTCTAGTGTACAATATAGTGATTTTTATATTTTTATAAAGGTTATGTACCATACAGAGTTATTATAAAATATTGACTATATTCCCTGTGTTGTAGATTACATTCCTGTGATTTATTTTATAACTGCTAGTTTATACCTTTTCCCTAATTAGATTTTTATTGAAGTATAATTAATATGCAATATTAAGTGTTGTAGATATACAACATAGTCCCAAATTTTACAGGTTATACTTCATATATAGTTATTATGAAATATTGGATATATTCCTGTGTTGAACAATGTATCCTCGTAGCTTATTTATTTTATGCATAATAGTTTGTACCTCTTAATTGCATACCTCTATACTTCCCCTCCCCCTTCCCTGTCCCGAGTGGTCACCACTTGTTTGTTTTCTGTATCTGTGAGTCTGCTTCTTTTTTGTTATATTCACTAGTTTTATTTTTTAGATTCCGCTCATTTGTCCCTTTTCCGATCGTCAATTAAAAAAGAATCCATAAAACCGTGGCAGATTCCGAAAAATCACAGAATTCTCTGTTTGGAAAGAACAGCCTTATGTTCGGGGAACAGAGGCACAAAGAGAACAAGTGATTTAGCCACATCCACACTGCCATTCATGACAAAGCCAAGACTCAAAACCCTTAGGCTGAGTCTTTCGACATCCTCTTAATAGCCAGTATTCAAATGACGGGTAACTTTCCAGCCACTGGTTATAGTCAACTAGATCTGCTTTAGATGCATCGAGGGAGTGTTAGAGCACTGACTCCCTATCGCTTAGATGGGGTGCTTGACCTAACTGTGTAGGTGTGAAGTTGTAGTGGGATGTAGACACCTACATTATTCCATAAAACCAGTTCAATAACTGGTGGGGGGCAGTCAGTGTTTGGACTGGACATATGGGATTTGGGGAACATATTTTATTTCAGTTCCTTAACTCTGTTGGTTCTGTATGAGTGAGTGACAAGGTCACTCACAAGCCTGCCGTTCTGGTGCTAAGCGTCTGGCAGCCTTTGCCTGTGCCCTGAGGCCAGCTCTTGAGTTGTGTGACTGAATGTCATTGTTCTTGCTCCAACGGACTATATCAAAACCTGGTTGGGATGGGAGAGAGAAACACAGTAGGAACGATAAAACTAGTATATACATGCACTGGCTTTAGATATATATAAGTTCTCATTTAAGGCTAGAAAATGTTCTATGAAGTGAGCACTATCCCCATTTTTATAGATGGAACTCTGAAACGCGATGATATATATAGTTTGTCCACATTTATAAGTGGAGTGAATGGTGAAACTTTGCTTTAAATTTAGGTTTTTAACTTTGAAGTTCATGTTCTTTTTTTTACCCTTCTGTGTTACATCCCTAAGGTGGTGCAGGTAACAAAATAAAGCATTCTTATTCTGTAGGATTTCTTTTTCACAATAGAGACATTTCACATTGGTTGGTCTGGTCATCTCTGACTGAACTTTTAAGCATAGTAAATTTTGGGGTTTCATTTATGTACCGACTGTGATACATCACTCCAGTGTTTATAGAGAACTTAAGAGGGTAGGTGCAGGGAGAAATAAGTGAGGGAGACTGAGGTACAAGCTTTGAGTTACAAAATAAATGAGTCACAGGTATGAAATGTACAGTATAGGGAATATAGTCCATAATTATGTGATGTCTTTGTATGGTGACAGATGGCAACTAGATTTATCATGGTGATCATTTTGAAATGTATAGAAATATTGAATCACTATGTGGTATACCAGGAACTAGCAGCGTGTAGGTCAATTATACTTCAAAAACAAACTCATAGAAAAAGAAATCAGATTTGTGGTAAACAGAGGCAGGGGGTGGGGAAAGGAGAAATTGGAGGAAGGTGATTAAAAGGTATAAATTTCAGTTATAAATAAGCACTAGGGATCTGGTGTATAATATGCTAAATATAAGTAACATTATATTAGTATAATATGCTAAATGTAAGTTATATTTGAAAGTTGTTAAGAGTAAATCCTAAGAGTTCTCATCACAAGGAAAAAAACTTGTTTCTATTTCTTTAATTGTGTATCTATATGAGATGGTGGATGGTCCCTAAACATTGTGATAATCATTTCACAATGTATGAAGTCAAAGTATCATACTGTACACCTTATACAGTGCTATATGTTAATTGCATTCTGATAAAACTGGAGGAAAAATATATCTATAGAGAACTTTCTCTAATAGACTGTACAGAAAATCAAGATGAAAATTCTGTTCTCAAGTTAAATAGTATAGGAGATAAAACGTAAAGTTAAATAAGCATAATGTAAAGCAATGTGTCCAAGGATCACTGGAGAGACGCTGCCCAGGCACTTGCACCGCTAGAAAGGAGCTTTTAGACAGGAGCCCAAGTACCAAAGTGTGCCTGTGCCTGTGTTACCTTGAGTCTCTGAGCATGTTGTCCAATCCATGCTCAATAGTGTTTCAACAAAACACCAAAAGCCAAGAACCAAATATCAAAATGCAAATGCCAAAAATGAGAGCTCTAACAGACCTGGAAATCTTATAGGAAGACCAATACAGATGTGATAATTCAGAGGAGTTCAACCTTTAGAAACCTTGGTTAATGAAACATTTTTTTTTTTGAACCTCTGATAAAATGTTTACAAGTTTGCTTGCTGGAAGCTACTTTTCAGTGGTGCTGGTAGATATCTTTCATGGATACACCAGAGTTCAAATTAAATGCAAAAGCTATTCAGAGTTAAATAAATTATTAATTCCTTTGCTTAGCTCAGTGTGATCTTTGGTGAAAATTCTAGGGTGGATCTCCTGGTTGAATTTAGACCTGCCACAATCCCAGGTATTTATACAAAGGGCCCATGGAATTATTTACAAACAGAAAAAGGTCTCAATGAAGCAGTAATCTCCACAAACTCTTCTACACCTTTCTCATCAAGCTCCCTCACCTTGGGAGATAATATCACATCTAATCTCTTGATTAACTTCCTCATATTTTTCTCCCTTGATTGGGAAAAAAAAGGCCTGATTGAACTCAACCAAGAGTCCCCCAAGACTAACTGGGAGGTAGACAAGTAGTGTAGATAATCAGTACTTTACCAAAAGATTTTAATGAATATTTGATAAGCAGTTGTTAGCCATCTAGAGCACTGTAAAGTTACCCAAAGGATAGCAAAGTGGCCCTCACTCTTGGGATGCTTAGAGAGCATTTGTGGTAGGCAGAATAATGGCCCCACTGAAGATGTCCAAACCCTCATCATCAGAACCTATGACTGTGTAACTTTATATGGCAAGAGGGACTTGGCAGATATTACTAAAGACCTTGAGAGGTTATTCAATTATATAGGTCAATTATTATAGGTCCAACCTAGTCATATTCCCTAAAAGTGAAGAACCATTTCTGGCTTTGAAAATGGAGAAGAGGAACCATAAGCCAAAGAATATGGGTTGCTTCTTGAAGCTGGAACGTGCAGAGAAACATCCTCTAGAAAGAATGCCAACACCTTGATTTTGGTCCAATGACAGACGTTTAACCAACAGTAAGGTAATAAGATTGTGTTGTTTTCAGAGGCTTAAGTGAATGGTTATTTATTACATTAGCAGCAATAGATAACCAATGGAGAATTTTTAATTTAATTAACCAAGCAAATGGCTATTTCACTATAGAGTAGAGATCTTTCTGGGAAAGAGTTCGCACCAGGTCGCAGCTGGTATTAGAAAGTTGTACCAGGAGGTATGGAGCTGAGCCTTCAAGAATGAGCAATAATATAGTAAAGGGTATAGTACAGTAATATAGTAAAGGGTGGGCACTGGAGCCTTGGGGTAAAGAGGGCATCAGGGATATACAAGGCATCCTTGGTATCAGTAACTAGGCCAGTCTTGCCAAAAAAAGGTTTATATAAGATCATATTCATAGGTGAAGGAGGAAAGAAGCCTTCAAGTTAGATTTAAGGTGTAGAATATTTAACACTTGAAGTTTGAATTTGTCTCATAGAATGCTGGTTTTCACACTGTGTCATTTGGGACTTGAAGATACGTCCAGGCAGCATCCTTCCCCTCCTCCTACCAGAGCAAGTCTGTTCTTACCTGTTTGGAGTTGGGGGGTGGGTAGAAGGGTTTATGAGTGTGTGTGTGCCCACCATTCACCCCTGCTCTTACCTGTATTATGTATAGGGGATCTTGTTCACATTTTGATCAAAAAAAGATCCTACTACTTTAAATCTGTAAGTGAGGAAAATTAAGTGGTTGGTGAAGCAGCACAGTGGACTCCTTCTGCAGCCAGTGCCTTGCTGCTTAAGACTGTTTCTATTTAGCTCTTTACACTTTTTAAAAATAAATAGTGTCTAATTTTATTATTATTTTACAATCATTCTTGCAGACTACGTCTTGATATTCTGACTTGAAAAATGATGTCTTTATCTTTATAAAGCCTGTTACAGTCAACATTACTTTTCAGCAAATATACCCATACAAAAGGGACCATGTTGTTGTTGTTGTTGTCAGTCACCCAGTCGTGTCTGACTCTTTGCAACCCCATAGACTGCAGCACACCAGGCCTCCCTGTCCCTCACCATCTCCTGAAGTTTGCCCAAAGTCATGTCCATTGCATCGGTGATGCCATCCAGCCATCTCATCCTCTGATGCCCTCTTCTCCTTTTGCCCTCAATCTTTCCCAATATCAAGGACTTTTCCAATGAGTCAGCTGTTCGCATCAGATGACCGAAATACTGGAATTTCAGCTTCAGCATCGGTCCTTCCAAAGAGTATTCAGAGTTGATTTCCCTTAAGATTAACTGGTTTGATCTGCTTGCTGTCCAAGGGACTCTCAGGAGTCTTCTCCAGCACCGCAATTCGAAGGCATTAATTCCTCAATGCTCCACCTTCTCCACAGTCCAGCTCTTACAACCCTACGTGACCACTGGGGGAGACCATAGCCTTGACTATACAGACCTTTGTCAGTAATGTCTCTGCTTTTCAACACACTGTCTAGGTTTGTCATAGCTTTCCTGCCAAGAAACAAACATCTGATTTCATGGCTGCAGTTACCATCTGCAGTGATTTTAGAGCCCCAAAGAGGAAATCTGTCACTGCTTCTATGTTTTCCCCCTCTATTTGCCAAGAAGTAGTCTGAGTGAACTCTGGGAGTTGGTGATGGACAGGGAAGCCTGGCGTGCTGCGATTCATGGGGTTGCAAAGAGTCGGACACAACTGAGCGACTGAACTGAACTGAACTGAATGGGACCAGATGTCATGATCTTCGTTTTTTAATATTTAGTTGTCTTTCCCTCTCCTCCTTCACCTTCATCAAGAGGCTGTTTAGTTCCTCTTTGCTTTCTGCCATTAGAGTGGTATCATCTGCATATCTGAGGTTGTTGATGTTTCCCCCACTTATCTTGATTCCAGGTTGTAACTCATTCAGTTAGAACCCTGTACGGAACAACTGATTGGTTCAAGATTGAGAAAGGAGTATGACAGGGCTGTGTGCTATCACCCTATTTAATCTACACGCTGAGCACATCATGAGAAATGCTTGGCTGGATGAGTTACAAAAGGGACCATAAATGTTGTTATACCTGGCTTTTGTTTTTGCTAGATTTTATCTTTCCTTGTCTATGGCATATATTATGGTAACATTTTTATTTACGTCAGGTATAGTATTCTAACACATAAAGGTACCCATAACCAAAACCCTATCATTGGACACTCAGATTTGTTTTTCTAATTTTTACTTGTAAGAAGCAATTTTACAATGGACCTTCTTGCAGCTAAAGCACTACCCTCTCATTAGCCAAAAAAAAACAACAACAGGTATTTCTTGCCTATAATCAGATTTTCAGTTTTTGAATGTACAAATATCAAATTATTTAATATTAAAAAAATTTTAATCTGTCCCTCAAAGCAAAGGAAATAAAAACAAAAATAAACAAATGAGACCTATAACTTTAAAACTTTTGCAAACTTATGAAACCATTGGCAAAACAAAAAGACAACCAGTTGAATGGGAACAGATGCTTGTGAATGATATGACCAATATGGGGTTAATATCCAATATATGTAAACAGTTCATACAACTCAGCATCAAAAAAAACTTGATTAAAAAATGGGCAAAAGAGGACATGCAGATGGCACATGAAAAGATGCTCAGCGTTGCTAATCATCAGGGAAATGCAAATCAGAATCACAATGAGATACCACCTCACACCTGTCAGAATGCCTGTCATCAAAATGAACCCAAATAACAACTGTTGACCAGGATTTGGAGAAAAGGGAACTCTCGTACACTGTGGGTGGGGTTGTAAATTAGTGCAGGGAGAACAGTATGGAGGCTTCTCAAAAAACTAAAAATACTACATTACCCAACATTTCTGTTCCTGGGTATATATACAAAAAAACAAAGGCACTAATTCTAAAAGATACATGTACCCCAGTGTTCATAGTGGTATCATTTACTGCCAAGTTATGGAAGCAACCTAAGTGGGCATCAACAGATGCATGGATACAGAAGATGTACATATACAGTGGAATACTCCTCACCCATAATTAAGACTGACATTTTTGCCATTTGCAGCAACATGGGTGGACTTGGAGGGCATTGTGCTAAGTGAAATAAGTCAGACAGAGAAAGATGAATACTATATATCACTTATATGTGGAATATAAAAATTACAACAAGCTAGGGAATAAAACAAAAAGAAGTAGACTCACAAATATGAAGGACAAACTAATGATTATCAGTGGTGGGAGCGAGGAGGGGAGAAGTATCAGGGTTCAGTTAGTTCAGTCGCTCAGTCGTGTCCGACTCTTTGCGACCCCATGAATCGCAGCACGCCAGGCCTCCCTGTCCATCACCATCTCCCGGAGTTCACTCAGACTCATGTCCATCGAGTCCGTGATGCCATCCAGCCATCCCATCCTCGGTCGTCCCCTTCTCCTCCTGCCCCCGATCCCTCCCAGCATCAGAGTCTTTGCCAGTGAGTCAAATCTTCGCATGAGGTGGCCAAAGTACTGGAGTTTCAGCTTCAGCATCTTTCCCTCCAGAGAAATCCCAGGGTTGATCTCCTTCAGAATGGACTGGTTGGATCTCCTTGCAATCCAAGGGACTCTCAAGAGTCTTCTCCAACACCACACTTCAAAAGCATCAATTCTTCGGCGCTCAGCCTTCTTCACAGTCCAACTCTCACATTCATACATGACCACTGGAAAAACCATAGCCTTGACTAGACAGACCTTAGTTGGCAAAGTAATGTCTCTGCTTTTGAATATGCTATCTAGATTGGTCATAACTTTTCTTCCAAGGAGTAAGCGTCTTTTAATTTCATGGCTGTAGTCACCATCTGCAGTGATTTTGGACCCCCCAAAAATAAAGTCTGACACTGTTTCCACTGTTTCCCCATCTATTTCCCATGAAGTGATGGGACCGGATGCCATGATCTTCATTTTCTGAACGTTGAGCTTTAAGTCAACTTTTTCACTCTTCTCTTTCACTTTCATCAAGAGGCTTTTTAGCTCCTCTTCACTTTCTGCCATAAGGGTGGTGTCATCTGCATATCTGAGCTTATTGATATTTCTCCCAGCAATCTTGATTCCAGCTTGTGTTTCTTCCAGTCCAGCATTTCTCATGATGTACTCTGCATATAAGTTAAGTAAGCAGGGTGAGAATATACAGCCTTGATGTACACCTTATGAAAAAAAATCACATATGTGAAACTTTTGAAAATTGGAAAGTACTGTAGAATTTATAGAGTCTTTCATTAATAAAGAGAAAAGAAAAATCAATGTCTTCAGTGTTGTTCATTATTTTACTGAGAGATTACACATGTGCAGTGAAATGCGTACATCTCAAGTGTACTGCTTAATGGTATTTTACACATGTGAACATCTATTTGAAGACCCACCAGACTAGAACACGTTCTTGGCATCTCCGAAAGCTCCTTTGTTCCCCTTCCCAGGCAAGGCCTTAGCCTTCAGATGTAACCTCTATTCTGGCCCTTCTCACCATAGATTACTTTTGCCTATTGATGAACTTCATAAGTGGAATCATACAGTGTGGGTTCACTCTGTTAGGTCTGGTTTCTTTTGTTTAGTATGCTTTTGAGAATAATCCACATTGCTGCTTGTGTTGGTATATAGCACCTTTCTACTGAGGAGCAGAGATATGCGTGTATAGATATGCACTACTGTGTTTATCCCTTCTCTCATTGATGTGTATTTGGGTTGCTTCCAGTTTTTGATCATTTTGAATAAAGTTGCTTCGTGCATTCCATGCTCAGTTTTTGATGTGAGCTCATTTCTCTTGGGTACACAGCTTGGAGTGGAATTGCTAGGTCATAGGAATGTTATGCTTAATTTTATCAGAAACTGCCAACAGTTTTCCAAGTGCTTGTAACACTTTACACTCCACTTGGAGAGGTATAAATATTTTCATTGTTCCCAATCATAGCCTTCACATGGTATTGCCAGTCTTATTTATTTATCAGCTCATTCATTAATGCATGCATGACAACATGGTGGGCATGTTGTGGGTTTCTTTTTTTTTTTAATCTAAAAGAAGTGTATGTCTAAAGGATCTTAAATAGTTGTTCGTATCAGACTGGATTTGAGAAACAATTGTAAAAAACATAATGAAAGAAAATGTTAATATACTCTACACTTAATCTTACTTTTTAATAGGAAAAAGACAAAAACAAAAAAACTATACAGCCAATTAAATAAATTATTTTTCCTCTATTTAAAATAAGACTAGTAATTAGATTCTCAGCTTTGAGATTTGGCTTTAAAATATAAATGTTTTCCTTTAAGTCATAAATTTCAAGACTCAGTCTGTCCTCAGATAATACAGTTTATGCTGCCACAAGCAGAATTGCTCCTTCTTCTCCCAATTAAGCAGACATCCCGATCTTTATTGCCTTCATCTCTGCTTTAAATGTTGCTGGTCATCATTTATTTCTGATATTTAGTGAAAGCAAGGCAGTGGGGAGTCCTGCTTTCTTTAGAGAAGACATACAGTATATTTGCCTCATAGGCCAGGCTGATGCTTCAGGATTGGATGGAGAGATAATTCATTTTCATGATTTTTATGGTAACATTGTTGAATCCTATCATTTTCAGAGTCTGGTATGGACTTCATTTTTTCCTCTTTCGATCCCATGAAGACAGGTCCAGAAATCTCTAAATAGCACACTGAAAAAATTAGGCATGACTAAGCCACAGTAGCTCAAGGGAACAATTTTGCAAAAGTTTCTCTTGTCATTTGGCCCAGTTATTCCGTGCAGAGCTCTCCCAACAGGGGTCTGATTCTCTTAATCTGTATCAGATGCGAGGAGGAAAACCTGGAGTTGGTTTTGGACTTCATGATAGATTAAAAAATCAGCAAACTCAGTTTCTTTCTTGCTGTTGGCAAATTTTGTTTTGACTCTTCTGCAGCTCTCCTATAGCTCAGAGTTCTGTTGAAGTCTCTTCTACAGACCCTGGGGTGGTACCACACCCAGTAGGTGCTTTGATAAAGGCATTTCCATGAGAGCATCATCCCACCAGCGTTGGAATGTAGCTCTGAAATAGAACTGAGAGGAAAGAACTTGAGATGTGCTAAACTTAGGACTTCAGGGAAATATGTCTTAATATAGATCCTAGAAAGATAGAAAATGAAAAATTTTATATTAGAAACAAAATTGAGCAGATGCACTAAGATTGTATGCATACATTTTAACCTTTCTTGCAAGTTGGTAATTTACAATCTGTAAAACATAGTGCTCTGACTTGTTGTTGTTCAGTTGCTCAGTCATGTCCGACTCTTTGTGACCCCATGAACTACGGCACGCCAGGCTTCCCTGTCCTTCAGTATCTCCCTGAGTTTATTCAGATTTATGTCCATTGAGTCAGTGATGCCATCCGACCATCTCATCCTCTGTTGCCCCCTTCTCCTCCTGCTTTCAATCTTTCCAAACATCAGGGTCTTTTTCAGTGAATTGGCTCTTTGTGTCAGGTTGCCAAAATAAAATGCTCTGTTTGCCTATTGGGTAATTTGCTGTATGGCAAGTTACTTAAATTCTCTGTACTTCTTTCTTTATGAGAGTTGGTTCTAATGATATCCAAGGACCTCTCAGATCAGAGGTCAATAGGTGGCTGCATAGTATGTCTTTAAGACCATCACTCAGAATTCTTAGTTAGATATATGACGTCTGAGTAAGTTACCCATTTTCTCAGTGCCTTTTGTAAGATAGTGATAATTATAACACCCCCTCTCACCAGTTTGTACCATGATTCAGTGAGGCAGGAAAGCAATTCAGATTCCTCCTGGCACAGAGCAGTTTCTCTTAAGGGTTAATTAAGTTATCTTTGTATTAGCTATGCTAATTTGAACTTTCAAAAATCATTTCCGAAAAATATTTTTTTCTAAAATCATTTCCTAAGAAGTATCTTTTGACATTCTTACTGGGATATGAAGGAAAACAAATCAGTATTGGCTTTTTATTTTATACAGTGCTTTAATTTAATTGAAATAAATTTCCAAGTCAAACTATACAAAATATCCAAAGATATTTTTGGAAAATACAAGTTAATAATAAGAAAATAATTAAATGACTTACATACTCACCACCTAGATATAATCATTTTTTTTAAATTCCAATCAAGCTTTGATTTTTTTTATTCATAGGTTAATATCATTTATTTTCTAAGTTATAATCATTCTTTATAAACCATTTTGATTCCTAATCTTTTCATTAATCACAGTCATAAGCATTTTCCTGTTATTACCTAGGATTAATTAAACAGCATCTCACTGGTTGCATAATCATTTTGAATAGATACTTCATGATTTATTATCTTTTGCCAGATTGTTGTACATCATGGTTGTTTATGATTTTTCAGCCCCATAAATAATGGTACAGTAAATATCATGTTTAAGCTTAAGTTTACAGAGTCTGTTATTTGTTTGGCTAGATTTCCAAAGGATATAAGTATTTTGAAGAACTAGAGTTTGCCAAGTAACTTTCTAGAACTGTTGCTAATAGTAATATATGATGTCTATTTCATCATATTCCACCAGCTTTGGTTATTATCATTTTTCTGATCAGTACCAATTTGTAGGCAACTTTGGTAGTACTGTAGTACTACTGTTTTTATTTGTGTTTCACTGTTCAGTGTCTACATATTTGGTCATGGATTTGCTTAGTAAAGATATTTGCTTTTTTTAGGAAATAGCTGTTTTATGTCCTTTATTAAGAACGTTGGTACTTTTCCTACTAGTTTGTGTGGGTTCTTTTAAAGAAAAGAATGCAGCCTATGTATGAAATATTTGCTAAGAATATTTCCTCTTGTATTTTTGCCTTGTGTTTTGATTATTATCTTTCAAAACCATACAAAACTAGATGACGATGTAGACAGGTATCTTTTCTATTATCATTTCTTCTGTAGTTTCTAAGCATAGAAACTCTTCATTTTGTGGAGTTTAGGCAGTTATTCTAGTTCTGGATCCTTCTGGTTTTTCTGAGTTTGGATGTGCCTCTCTCTATCTTTATCTAACACTTAATGCTGTTATATAAACCTTAATGCTTTTAAAGAAAAAAAACCCACTTTTGATTATTTCCTTCATTTTCTTTTTCAGATGAGCCATTGGTATAGCCTAAACTTAAACCTAAATCCCTTGACATTTTGGTCCTTGGTTAGAAAAGCCTGTAGTTTCAGTAATATTCCCTGGTGGTGCAATTATACTAACGAGGATCACTGTCAAGCAGTATTTGTTAAATTCTCCCTTGTTCAAGGCAGTGTCTAGTCACAGCAGACAGACTTCTTGCTCTAGAAGAAACTGTGGTCAGAGATGGAAACTTGCAATACTCAGTAAACTCTGAGAAAACCTCTGATGTGAGTGATCTAGCAAGTGACTTACCTGCTCTGGCATCATTTTCCTCATCTGGGAAATGAGCGAGTTGAACTAAGTGATTTCTAAGGAGCTCTGCAGCCTTGAGATTGCTGAGTTTAAGGTAAAGAGATGCACTTGTACACAGACAGCTGTGTAAAGGTGAAGCGACCTCTCTCTGTTGGTTCACCATCTGTTTTTCAATTTGCAGCATCCTGGGCTTTGCTTGTTTATACTTGGAGAGATAGGGAGGTAAGGACTGATAAGAATAATGAGGAGGAATTGTGAGTATCAAACTGTCCAAAGGCATACCTCGTGCTTAGTCCTCTCCAACTGTTTGTGACCAACTCTGTAGCCTGCCAGCCTCCTCTGTCCATGGGATTCCCCAGGCAAGAATCCTGGGGCGAGTTGCCATTTCCTCCTTCAGGGGAATCTTCCCAACCCAGAGATCGAACCTGTGTCTCCTGTGTCTCCTGCACTGACAGGTGGATTCTTTACCACTGAGCCACCTGGGAAGCTCTATTCCAAAGGCATGTTTCCTTTTATACAAACCTCCACATCAGTTAAGTGGTCCTGGAAAATTGTTGCCAGGAAAGATGGTGGTGATTATTCACACTTCTCTATCACCTCTTAAAAGGTTTCCTTGGTTTCTTAGCATCATAGGCAGTACACCTCCCCATTGTCTGTAAATGTCCTTGCTGTGCTGTGCTTAGTCACTCAGTCATGTCCGACGCTTTGGGACCCCGTGGACTGTAGCCCGCCAGGCTCCTCTGGCCATGGGGATTCTCCAGGCAAGAGTACTGGAGTGGATTGCCATGCCCTCCTGCAGGGGATCTTCCCCACCCAGGGATTGAACCCAGATCTCCCATGTTGCAGGTGATTCTTTACTGTCTGAGCTACTGAGGAAGCCCAAGAATACTGGAATGGGTAGCCTATCCCTTCTCCAGGGAATCTTCCCGACCCAGGAATCGAATTGGGATCTCCTGCATTGCAGGCAGATTCTTTACCAGTTGAGCTACAAGGGAAGCCCATAAAGGTCTGTGGTTCTTTATCAAAACCTTATTCCCAGATGTATTTTGAAATTGTACATAGTATATTAACTAAACATTATGATATCCCCAAATGGGCCTTGGGGGCGGCACCCCTAATGAAACATTAATATTTTTGCAACAGGATTCATAAAGATTCACAGTCAATTGGATAAATAATGGCTATAGGTAACCCCACTTCATTCTGTGGCAGGTTTGCCATCAATTGAAGTAGAAAACCATCTTTTTGTTTCCAAGGCTTTGGGGGTTTTGAAAAATGGACAAGGGATTATGGATCTGAGTTACCCTTTAATTCACCAGACCAGTCTCAGCTTCTCAAAGCTCAGATCCACTCGTGACCCCTCTGCAGAAGCTGTCCATAGCAGTTCCTGGCAGAGACACTGGAACCCAGGCCCTATCCAGCATTATTGAAAGGCCTCCCATCCTGTCTCTTATCTGGTAGCTCCCCCCCCACAAGCCACTCACTTGGGCCCCAGCTGTACTTATCTGCTCCAACAAATTCCAGACTTACACTCCTAGGGCCTCTTGTTTAGCTGGTTCCCTCTTCCAGTGACATACTTGTGTTCCACTGCCCTTGTTCCCAGCCCAGTTCTTTTTCTGCTGTTCATCCTCACTGCCACACAAGCTTCCCTCCAGGAAGTCCTCCTCGATTTCCCTGTTTGGGATGACACTCTCTTTTGTTCAGACTCTGTACTCCTTGTCTTTATTATGGCACCTAGCAAAGACTGCCTGGCATTAGACTAACTTGTGTATATTCTCTACTCAATTATGAAGCCCTAGAATAGTGGTCCTTAAGCCTTATGTGCATGAAATCCTGCTTGTTATAATACAAATTCCTGGATTCCCCCTTCTCCTAGGAGATTCTTTTTCAGCAGGCTTGAGTGGGATCCAGGTAACTGAACATTAATAAGCCCCTTGGGGCTTTTCAGGTGGCTCAGACAGTAAAGAATCTACCTGCCCACAATGTGGGAGACCCAGGTTCAATCCTTGGGTCAGGAAGATTCCCCTGGGAAAGGAAATGGCTACCCACTCCAGGATTCTTGCCTGGAGAATTCCATGGACAGAGGAGACTGGTGGGCTATAGTCCATGAGGTCGCAACAAGTCAGACTCGACTGAATGACTAACACACACACAAACCTCTAAGCCACCAGCGAAGCCCCTCTAATACTTTAAATGGCTGTATTTCATCTCCTTGACTGTGAGGAGCTTGACAGCAGATTCTGTTCTTGAAATAAGAAGCTGCCCCAGGGGCTTCCCTGGTGGCTCAGTGGGAAAGAATCCTGCCAATGCAAGAGACGGGGCTTTTATCCCTGATCCAGGAAGATCCCGCATGCCATGGAGCAACTACTGAGTCCATGTACCCTGGAGCCCATGCTCTGCAATGAGAAGCCATGACAGTGAGAAGGCCGTGCACTGCAACTGGAGAATAGCCCTCGATCACCAAAACCAGAGAAAAGCGTGTGCAGCAACGAAGACCCAGCACACCCAAAAATAATTAAGGAGAAAAAGCAGCAGCTGCCCCAGGACTCCGGAATCAGAACCTAAAACCAAAGTGTGCCCTTAACAGCAGTCCACATACAAGTGCTGCCTTTGTTTTTCTTGTCTCTTCTCCTTTATATAACTCCATTAGAAATTAGACTTATAACAGATGACAGTAATTAGGGGTTAGTGTCTAGTAACAAGTGTATAGGCAGTTCCTTGGTAGAGCAGAACTGGAGTCAGCCATGCCTTTAGGATCATCAAAGTGTGGGAAACAGCCATGGCCAATGCAAAACCAGGTAAAAAGTGCCAGCAGATTGTCAGGAAGTTAATCTGAGGATTCTGGATTTTGAACTTGAAGGGCTGAAGAATTCATCTATGACATCCTCTGCTCCATTTCAGAAGTTCTCCTGCCCATTGATTTCTGATGTTGGAGACAGCCTACCAAAGATACGCAGATTCTTCTCTTTTGGTTTCTGATAAGAATGATGTTGATAAACAGAAACATTAACGTAACTGATGTTCAGTGAGGTCTACAGAGGTTCTGTGTGCTGGAACTGTGTTCATCACTTTACATAAATTATCTCATTTTAATCCTCAAGACAGCCCTGAAAGAAAATATATTCTTTGCCTCATTTACTAGTGAGGACCCACATGCCCAGAGAGGTTAGGCAAGTGTGTCCATGGTAACACAGCTAATGAGAAGTGGGGCAGGAATGTGAGCCCATGTGAGCTGACTCCAGAGCCCACATTCTATCACTGCTCCAGCTGCCACTTTTAAAGTTCTCCCTGTCTTAACTTACTATTGTAGTTGGAACAGTGCCTTATCTCTTGTGCATTTGATAGAATTTTTATTTTTTCAATTCTATCTTTGAGTGTGTAGTGTGTGAATGAGTATAACTTCAGTTCTGTGTGTATCTGGACTGCTATGAGACATCATCTGGCCCGTGGGCAGCTTGCCCAATATAAGGACACACCACTGGGAGTGCCTGGATGCTACTACAGCTCTTTGGAAAAGAGAAGGAAGGCTTCGAGAGCACTTTCCCTGAGCACAGATGCAGTGTGCCCAGGCTGTGATTTAAGTCAGAGAGAGAAAGAGCAACAGTCCATAGGAGATATAAGCCCATTACACTGAAATCACTTCTGATGACTCTTAATGGGACAGATAGAAAGGGATAAAGAGCATAACATGAAGGAATTTCCTGTGACTTCTTAAATTAGTTGCATGGCTGTAGTCAATCAAATGGCCATTTCAGAAGGAAAGAATCTGGACACTTTTATATTCTGTATCTTGCTCCTTTGCTGTTGATATTGGAAAATGCCACTATGTTGACCAACTATAAATTAGACTGATTTCAGTGAGGAAAGCATTTATTGGAGACATTGAAGGTGCTTGACATATTGACAGTGGTTGGGATTGAGATGAAAATAGATATTGACTTGGCATTATTTACTTAGAATCTTATTTTAGAGGTCAGAACTAATACCTGAGAGGCAGAGGAAAATCGCCAAATAGGCTCAAGGCAAATATCATAAAGCTACTGGTGTATGAGGTAGAAGGAGCTGGAGGAAATTTCATGAGCATCAGTTTGAAAAAAAAAAAAAAAAAAGAGCAGCTTTAGAAAAGGGAGCTTTTAAAGTTTCAAGGAAGTTATGCTAGCAGGAAGCTATATTCTCCTTCTGCTTGTTAGCTGCCAGTTTGTAGCACAAGGCAAGAGTTGCTTAGGCTGGAGGAGGGGGGGCCCTGCCCCACTAGCCTATAGGGAAGTTATTCAAAGGTGCACAGAGTTGTCAGATGTGAGAAAACAAATACCCCATAAAGCATACACATGTGGGCAAAGCCAACTCTCAGACTATGGATATAGTCCAAAGAAAATGCCACATGCTCTGGGAATTTGGTGACGTGGGATCTGTTTAGAGCTCTTCTAACCAACATTAACTTCCTGTTCCTAGGAGACAGGCCTGCCCTGGTTCTTCTCCTGCAGTTAAGTAGACTGTCTCTGGTCCTCTGCCCACTCCACCCTGCCAGACTGCCAATTAAATATTTCCACCTGACCTGAATCCAGGCACCACACAGCACCTCCTGGCTTCCCTTCAGTGAATGACTAACTATATCAACTTCTATCTCTTTCTCTAAGCTAGAAACCTTAGAATTGAACTTGGTCTTCTAGTTTTCCTTTTCACCTTTTACATTTAAGCCAGTTACCAAGTCCTCATCATTTTTGCTTTGTTTGTTTCAGACCTACATCTTCTCTCTTGTAAAACACCAAGATGCTTTCCAAATTGATCTTTGTCTTTCTGTCCCTTTCCGTTCAGGAAGTCTTCACCTCTACCAGGAAGGTTTTACTTCTCAAATGCAAACTTAATCATAATAGTCCTGCTTAATTTCTGAAATAAAGATGAAATTCTCCAACATGACTTAATCAGGTCCATGCTGCTTTTACCAAAGAGATATAGATCATTTTCTTTTTCTCTGGTTTGATGCTGTATGCATATTTTTATTATCCTTGACTGTGATTTTTATTCTTATTTATATTTTACCATTATATGATCTTTTTGTGTAAGATATCATTTGTCCAAAAGACAAATGGTATGGTCTTTTTGTAAGATTTTATATTTTATGGTCTTTTTGTAAGATGTCATTTACTGCAAAAGAGAAATGAATGGATTGAAGTGCAAGCCCAGATTTTACTGTAAAGCTAGCTGTTGCTTAACTGAGATTTATGTTTTTATATTGAATGTCATTAAGGAGGTCTACTCGCTCACTTCCGAGTTTCTGGAAAATATTAGTGGAGGAGGGCATATACTTCATTCCCATTTGAACCCAGGGGAATGAAGTATGGGACTAGTGAGTATCCCTGCCAGCACCAATTGCTGTTTGTTAGGATTCTCTGTTGGTGATTACTCACGAGTTTAGTTGTAACTGGAGATTACACACCCATCTTAAATACCCCTCATTTTGCACACATACAGTTTTGTCATTGTTGTTATATATACTATTCTTTCTCACACTCTAAGTCTTTGAGGATCTTTCTAAGTGTCAGAGGATCTCTGACACCTGGCAAGTCAGAACATGGTCTCTGAAGCTAAATGGCTTTGTTCTCATCATAGGTCTGCCATGTCCTATCTGTGTGATCTTGGACACATTCCTTAATTTCTGTGTACCTTTATTACTTCATCTGTAAAGTGAATTTAGGCTTCCCTGGTAGTTCAGGGAACCTTTATTGACTATGCCAAAGCCTTTGACTGTGTGGATCACAATAAACTGTGGAAAATTCTGAAAGAGATGGGAATACCAGACCACCTGACCTGCCTCTTGAGAAATCTGTATGCAGGTCAGGAAGCAACAGTTAGAACTGGACATGGAACAACAGACTGGTTCCAAATAGGAAAAGGAGGACGTCAAGGCCGTATATTGTCACTCTGCTTATTTAAGTTATATGCAGAGTACCTCATGAGAAATGCTGGACTGGAAGAAACACAAGCTGGAATCAAGATTGCCGGGAGAAATATCAATAACCTCAGATATGCAGATGACACCACCCTTATGGCAGAAAGTGAAGAGGAGCTAAAAAGCCTCTTAATGAAAGTGAAAGAGGAGAGCGAAAAAGTTGGCTTAAAGCTCAACATTCAGAAAACGAAGGTCATGGCATCCGGTCCCATCACTTCATGGGAAATAGATGGGGAAATAGTAGAAACAGTGGCTGACTTTATTTTTGGGGGCTCCAAAATCACCGCAGATGGTGACTGCAGCCATGATATTAAAAGACGCTTACTCCTTGAAAGAAACGTTATGACCAACCTAGATAGTATATTCAAAAGCAGAGACATTACTTTGCCGACTAAGGTCCATCTAGTCAAAGCTATGGTTTTTCCTGTGGTCATGTATGGATGTGAGAGTTGGACTGTGAAGAAGGCTGAGTGCCGAAGAATTGACGCTTTTGAACTGTAGTGCTGAAGACTCATCAGACTCCATTGGACTGCAAGGAGATCCAACCAGTCCATTCTGAAGGAGATCAACTCTGGGATTTCTTTGGAAGGAATGATGCTAAAGCTGAAACTCCAGTACTTTAGCCACCTCATGCGAAGAGTTGACTCATTGGCAAAGACTCTGATGCTGGGAGGGATTGGGGGCAGGAGGAGAAGGGGACAACAGAGGATGAGATGGCTGGATGGCATCACGGACTCAATGGACGTGAGTCTGAGTGAACTCCGGGAGTTTGTGATGGACAAGGTGGCCTGGCGTGCTGCAATTCATGGGGTCACAGAGTCTGACACAACTGAGCAACTGAACTGAACTGAACTGGCGGTTCAGGAGACCCAGGAGATGTGGGTTTGATCTCTGGGTCAGGAAGATCCCCTGGGGGAGGGAATGGCAATCCACTCCAGTATTCTTGCCTGGAGAATCCTATGGACAGAGGAGCCTGGTGGGCTACAGTCCATGGGGTCGCAAAGAGTCAGCCACAACGGAGCACACACATACCCCCATGCCATGCCAAAGTGGATTTAAGAATGGTTAAGTTCTTCAAACTTAGGGTTACCAAAGGGGAAAGGAGAGGTGGATAAATTAGGAGCATGGAATTAACATACACACCTTACTGTATATAAAATAACTAGCAAGGACCTACTGTATAGCACAGGAAACTATACTCAATATCTTGTAATAACTTATAATGGAAAAGCTCCAGTACTTTGGCCACCTGATGGGAAGAGCCGACACATTGGAAAAGATTCTGATGTGGGAAAGATTGAAAGCAGGAGGAGAAGGGGATGACAGAGGATGAGATGGTTGGATGGCATCACCGACTCAATGGACGTGAGTTTGAAAAAGCTGTGGGAGATTGTGAAGGATAGGGAAGCCTGGCATGCCACAGTCCATGGGGTCACAAAGAGTCGGACACAACTGAACAACAACAACAATGACAAATAATGGAAAAGAATCTGAAAAAAATATGTATATATATGTATGTGTGTATTTATATATATATGTAGTTAGAGCTGTATTTTATCATGTGCAAGGTCAGGTTCTCTTTCTTCTCTGTTAACATTTCTACCATTGGATCATAATTAACCATCGGGGACAGCCAACATCTCTGTCAACACCTGAGCCGGTAGGCTGCCCTACACCATCACCTGGAGGCTGAGATCCTAGCGCACCTTGCTGCTGAGAGTGCCATTTCTGGGCCCTGCTTCTTATTGCACATCTCCCCAAAGAGCTCTTCAGAGCAGTGGGATGTGAAAAATGAGGCTCATCTTGCTCCTTTTCCAGGACTGTGGGAGTTCTATTTGCAGTAATTGATAGTTGAGAATGTGCAGGGTCCACTCAGCTCCCTCCTGCTTCCCTCCAAGCCCCTGCTCAGTGATATCTTGGCAGCAAGCCTCACATCTATTATCCTCCCTGGTGGCTTCTGAGGCTCAGCAGCTTTTGGGGCCGTGGGCCAGATGGAGCCATGTGGGAGCCACAGAGCCACTCAGGGCTGTCAGGATGACCTGAGTCCAATGTAGGGACAGACACCTGCTCTGACAGTCTGCTCCAAATGCTCACAGAGGGTTATGTGGCCCTGGAATGGGCCCTATCCTTTGCTTGGCTCTTCTGGAAAGGACTGTCTGGTGTGGTATGGCTTGCCCAGAATCAGGATCGCCTTCTGAGGATGCAGCCCCACGTTTTCTTTCTTTCTCTGATTTTCCCATTAGAGGATAGGAGCATCTGACCCCTTTTCCAAGTCCTCTGGCAACCTCTGAAATTTCTAAAGCAAAGTAAACAGACAGATACACAAATACGTAATACAATTGATTTAACTTAAAAATAAATCCTAAACTCAGGATTTGTACATAGAACTTTTCTTTCTTTTCCCTGTCTCCTATCCTCCCTTCTTCCCTCCCTCCCTCTCTTGTTTTCCTTCCCTTTTTCTCTGTCTACTTACCTCTTTCTTTCTTTTTTATTTACTCATTTATGCACGAAGTGTTCATTGACTGCCTGCATTGCATTAGACACTGTAAACCCTTAGGTGAGCAAAAGATACTGTGCTATAGTTGTAAAGACCTAATGTGCAAAGGGTGTGGGGAGGAACACAGTCAAATAATCTCAAAAATATGTAATTATACACTGAGAGTAGGTATCAGGAAAAGTACTGAGAACCATGGGCATTTATAAAGGGGGTCTGATCTGATTTGGGAGTTGTGCAAAGGCTATCCAGAGACTATGACTTTTCAGCTGTCTCAGAAGGATGACTCAGAGTTAACAGGAAAGGAAGGGGCAGGAAGGCCATTCCAGGAAGAGGAAAATTCATGCTTAAAGGTCATGAGAAACTGTGCATGTTCAAGACATTAGAATTTTATGATCTAGATATCAAAAGAAAAGAAATAGTTTTTCACGAGATTTATCTTTTAATTTGGCATGGAGATTTTACTCCTTCTGTTAGAAGGACTCCATGATTGGTGAAGGCCATCTTTTATCCTGACTTGTTTTTAGGCCTTATCTGGAGCCCCAATTACCACATTGCACAAAGGTATCTGTGCATAGAAGTTATTATAAACCTTTCCTTAGGAAATTCCTTAAGAACAAGGATATAACTGAGAGAGGAAAGTGAGATACAAGGAACAGATTCAACACAGGAGAGAGGTAAAGGGAAGTCCCGAAATGATAGTATAATCACTGTGCTAACGATAGCCCAGTCATTGCAGCATGCTAAGCACAAACAGCTTGTCCACCTGCAAATGTTGTAAATCTGCCCTGATTCTTGCTTGCTAGCTTGGCTAGGTATAATATTCCAAGTTGGAATGAGTTTCCTTTGACATTTTTAAAGATGTAGCTCCATTGCATCCTAGTTTCCAGTATGGCTGTTGAGAAGTACAAAAGTTTCCAAATTATTGGTCTTTGCTATATGATGTCTATATTCTTTTCTTTTTTTTTTCTGAAAGCTTGTAGAATCTTCTTTTGATCCCCAGTGTTATGAAATTTCACAATAATGTGTCTCAGTGTGGTTTCTTTTCATCTATTATACTTGGACTCAGTGGCCTCCTTTAGTATTGAAATTCATTTCTTTCAAATTTTCTTCAATCCCTTTGAATGTGATCCCCTTCCCCCCCTCCTTCTCTCCCTGTCCCTCGCCTCTTTTTCTTTCTGAAACTTTGTTATTCATATGTAGAGAACATTGTGATAGAGAGATGTAATGAATTACCTTACATCCATTCTAACTTACTTTTAGTTTACCTCTGGGTACTTCAGAGGCTGAAAAATTAAATAATACATATTTTCAGACTCTCTTGCAGCTAGTGTTCTAGATATGATTTAGATTCAACTGTTCATCTTCCTATTCTATTAGCAAACATGGTCATGAAGGCTTTTTACCCTGGGACAGCATTAGCAGACATCACAGTGTTTGACTATTAACTCTGTAAGGGTAAAGAAGCAGGCTGCTTGCCACTCACTTTGCTCATATGGATTGTGGCAAGCACAGCCTGACTTTGGAGCCAAAAGCAATAGTTGTGCCTCTGATTTTGGCAACAGTAACATGCTTCTGGATTTAGCAACTGTGCATGCAGTTTGCCACTTAGGAAAGGAGTCTCCTGATGTTACAAGTGATGTCAGCTCCCTTTGTGACTTGGTTCTTTAGTGCAGTTTGGGAGTTGTACAGAAAACTCAACCCCATATCTGTTTCTTTAGCCCTCCCAGTGATTATGTCATTTAATGTGTTCTAAGAAATAGTTTTGCTAAAAACTAACAAGAATGGATTTTATTGTCTACAAAGGACCCTTTGCAGTAAGACACTCCTGGATTTGTTTCTCTAATTTCTTTTTACTTTTTTTTTTTTTTTTGCTGGCTTCCAGCTCTGTTTTAGGGGGAGATTTCCTTAACTTTAACTTCTACCCCTACAACTGAGTAATTGAGTTTTTAATTCATATATACGTATGCATATAATATCTAAGTACGTTTTTCTTCTCTGAGTGCTCCTATCTTATAGTGTCCTCTTTTTGTTTTCATCAGTAGATTATTGAGGGTATTTATGATAGATCTTTTATTTTAAGTTTTCTTCTTTCAGCATAGTCCTTGTTTTTTCCAAGCTGCTATTGAGTGTCTGTTTGGGTCTATAACTTTGATACTAAAGACTTGGCTCAGTGATTCTTGACTATCTGTGCCTAGAAAGCCATTTAGAAGCCCTGAACATGTTGCTGGATGCTGTTACCTCTGGGCTTCCTTGAAAAGTGGTCCAGCTGTGTGCTTTCATCGGTGGGGGAACCCCTGATGTTGCCATCTTTATAGTTTGCTTCTTATCCAGGTTAGATTCCAAAGAGAAATATTTCTAATAGTCTTCAGTTGGTTTGGCTACCAGGATCCTGGATGCTGAATATGAAAACTGTAATGGAAGTCTAAGCATGACTGTGTAAATATTCTCTATGAAGAAAAAAGCAACAGTACCTATGTGTAGTACATTGTCTCACCCTAAACTATGTCCAGTACAGAGAAGCTTGGGAAAGTCAGGCACATATCTATAAGAGCAGAGAAGGGGATGGGCCATTTGAATGCTTCTAGAATAGTCTTTCAATCATTCCTTCTAATATGTTTAGCTCCATCTTTAGTCTTACTTTCAAATGTACCTGATGCCTTAAAATTCTCATCTTTGGGAGGGGAGGTTGTCTATCATAAATTGGTCTTTTTTAAAAATTTAGTTTCTAGCTTTTCCCCACTGCCACTTTAAGTTTCAGCTTTCTTGGTGTCACTAGCCATTTGTAACTTGCAAAGTTTTGATGTATATTCTCTCCCATTTTCTGTTTCTTTGTGGGTTTATGTGTTTCAAACAAAACTCCACTACTGTCATTTAAAGCAGATTAAAGACAGACTGTTAGTACAGGTGTATGTGCGGAACCAAGATCCGGACCTGCGAGGTAGTTAACTTTTCTGTGACTCACGAGGAATAGAGGATATTGATTTGTTGTCCATATCTTCATTCAATTAGTTATTAAGCATAATTGTGTACTGTGTGTTTTTTAACTGTGTGTTATTAGATTTAAGTGTGTGTATGTGTGTCTAAGCTTAAAATAGAATGGAGAATAGCTGAGACAGAGAGAAGTTCTGTGTGCCCTAAAATATACACCAGTTTCTTTCCTTCACTGTTGGTAGGAATTGCTTTAAGCTGTACTAGTACCAAAGATTCATTCTTCACAAGGACTTGAATATAATCAATGGAAAGCATCTTCAGTTCACATCTCTGCCTTAAACCTTTAGGGTAGGAAAAGGAATGAGGTTTTGGTTTCCTTTTATTATGTTTTATGTGATGGGAATTTATATTTGCCATCCAGACAGCATACATGTTTGGCATTTACTGCTGGGAAGTTGTGGCAAATCAGAAATGATTTGCTTGAGTTCAGCAAAACCTTTCACATCAGCAGACTCTCAGCGTTATTCCTTCCTGGTGCCTACAGCAAAGATTTAATAAACCCTATTTGCAAAACAACAAGAGAGAAAGGGGAATGCCTCAATGGAAAGTCCATTAATGTTTTAGACCATTGACTGTTGAATCCAAATATAGATTTTAGGAAGGAGAGTTGAAAGCAGGTGAGGAGAGTGAATTTCCTCTAAAGCATAAACCTATTTATTTCTTACTAAGAGGAAAGAGATTGAAATTGAACTGTGGAAGGGAGAAATTGACAGCAGCGAGTTTTCTAATAGTCATGATGTTTGTTTGAAATTTCTTGGTTCCTAGTGATAATAGATTAATGGGTTCAGTGTTTTGCTGATTTTGAGGAAAAAAATTAGAATAGACACATAACTTCCCTTTTAACAAAAGGTACACTTAAAAAAAAAAACCTGTTAGGAAACGAAGCACAGAAGGGAAGATAAGGGTATATTGAGCACAATAGTTTAGTGGAGTTTTCCCTGAGGCTCTACTGTCAAGCACTCCCAAGTTTGTGGAAGTAGAATCTCATTTCAGCCAAAATGTGTTCGTTCATACTTTGAGCCCTGGCATCACTTAGGGCATGGAAGATATTAGATGAATTAGAGTCTATCCTTCATATTAATTGTGTATAAACATGGTGTAAGGGCTTTCCTATTTTCACTGAATGTGTTTGGCTGTCTCTTCGGGGAAGATTTAGGGAGTAGAGGGATAGCTTAATGGCTATTTGGATAAAAGAAATAGCAATTATTTTTTACTAAGAGTTGGAAAAACTGTATTTTAATCCAAATTTATCTGTGAACTAGTTGCTTGACCTGAAGCAAGTCTTTCTCAATTTTTTCTTGGTAGTTTGGTTTTTTCTCAATTCTGAGTTAGCATGTGGTACAAGAATAAAATGAGACAGAATCATGGTGGTATTACCTGGGGTGTCAAATAAACGTTCATGAGGTGCTGGATGAAGCATAATTATTTAAAGGTTAAAGCTAAATGACAAATCATAATAGTGAACTGAATTGTTGGCATTCCATAGGGCAAGTAATACCACCAATGTTCCAGAATAAAATAATGAGAATGTCTGATATGAACTGTGGATGCAGTCCAGGTATCAGAGATTTCCCAGAGATGATTGTTATCATAACAAAGGTTTATTGAGTGTATCATACATATCAGGCCCTTCAGGTCATTAAATACATTAGCTTATTTATGAGCCTCATAACAATTCAGATTTATAGTTAACGATTATCATTCCTTAGTTAACTACTTAGTTACTTAGTTAACACTGGACTGGAAGAAACACAAGCTGGAATCAAGATTGCCAGGAGAAATATCAATAACCTCAGATATGCAGATGACACCACCCTTATGGCAGAAAGTGAAGAGGAACTAAAAAGCCTCTTGATGAAAGTGAAAGAGGAGAGCGAAAAAGTTGACTTAAAGCTCAGCATTCAGAAAATGATGATCATGGCATCTAGTCCCATCACTTCATGGGAAATAGACGGGGAAACAGTGGAAACAGTGTCAGACTGTATCTTTTGGGGCTCCAAAATCACTGCAGATGGTGATTGCAGCCATGAAATTAAAAGACGCTTACTCCTTGAAAGAAACATTATGACCAACCTAGATAGTATATTCAAAAGCAGAGACATTACTTTGCCGACTAAGGTCTGTCTAGTCAAGGCTATGGTTTTTCCAGTGGTCATGTATGGATGTGAGAGTTGGACTGTGAAAAAAGCTGAGTGCCGAGGAATTGATGCTTTTGAACTGTGGTGTTGGAGAAGACTCTTGAGAGTCCCTTGGACTGCAAGGAGATCCAACCAGTCCATTCTGAAGGAGATCAACCCTGAGATTTCTTTGGAAGGAATGATGCTAAAGCTGAAACTCCAGTACTTTAGCCACCTCATGCGAAGAGTTGACTCATTGGAGAAGACTTTGATGCTGGGAGGGATTGGGGGCAGGAGGAGAAGGGGACGACCGAGGATGAGATGGCTGGATGGCATCACTGACTCGATGGATGTGAGTCTGAGTGAACTCTGGGAGTTGGTGATGGACAGGGAGGCCTGGCATGCTGTGATTCATGGGGTCGCAAGGAGTCGGACACGACTGAGCGACTGAACTGAACTGAAGTGAATTATCATTCCTATTTTGTAGGTTAAGTATCTCAAGTAAAATCATCCAGATAAGAAGTGGCAGGTTGGGGACTTAGACTCCCAAGCAAAATGTTCTTAACCACTGTGCTATGTCAAAATCTGGCAACAATTGAAGATTGTATAAAGAGTAAAATATCAAAAACAGCTAATGCTTCTTTTCTCTCTTTTATGAACTCTAAGCTATTGGAGCTAGTAGAGTGAGTATGTAGTTGTTCAGTTGTGTCTAACTCTTTAGGACCCCATGGACCATAGCCCGCCAGACTCCTCTGTCCATGGGATTCGCTAGGCATGAATAGTGGAGTGGGTTGCCATTTCCTTCTCCACTGGAACTAGTGGAATATTCAGCAAATTATATACAAAAAGCATTTGTCAGACTGTCCCTACCCTGTAGGAAATTCTCTTCTGGTTAAGGAGATCAGATGTTAGAGCAATATATGAGTAAATAGTGTGTGATCACAGATGAAGAGGCTAGGCACACTTATCCTAAAAAAGAGCAAATTCATGAAGATTAATTTCACATATCTAAGGATAGTAAGTGAAAGTCAAGTGAGATTTATTTTCTGAGACTCCAGAGCCATGTTTTGTCTATTTCTATTTGTCTATTTGTCTTTCACTCGATGAGTTCAAGTGACATAGATATCGTGAAGGGAATTCACCTAGCCAGGGCTCTTCAGGGTCCTCTTCAACCTGAAAGTACTTAGAAGTCAAAGATATTTTGAAAAGATCAGTCTGAATGGACTGAAGAGGGAAGATTTCAGGGAGAAGGCAAACCTTGAGCTATGAGAATTAAGTGTCTTTCATGTGCTGGTTAATAGGTCAAGCGGCTTTTACATGTCTAGAAACCAGAAGTTTCTCAAGAAGAAACAAGTTGAGAGCTGTACTAGGGTTCACCATCTTGGGAAGATCGTCTGTTCTCTGACCCGTTCTTGCATCTCCACTGTGAAGGTAGAAAACTTAGGGTGCTAGTCTTAAGGCCTGTCCATTCCAGGCATTCACAGGGTTCCCAGGCACCTCTCCTGTAGCAAGCCTGCCCAGCCTAGCAGTCTGCCTTGTGCCCTTTAGATGTGCCAGATTTTGAGTATAGAAATCCAGCTTTTTGCTCTGGATACTTATTTTGGAGGCATAGAGACTCACTAGAGAAAGACCAGCCTTTTTTCAGCAGCACCCAGAAAAGATGACAAACAGCTCAGAAAACATCTCCATTCAAAGACATCAGTTGTAGTTTTTTTTTTTTTTTAAGCAATACTTCGCATCAAAGTGAAGAACAAAAATAGCACAGAAACTTGTGGTCCTCCAGATTTCCAGGGATACCACACAAAGTTTTATTTTACCTTGAAGAAGCAGGTTAAAGCCTTGAGACTTTTTCCTTCCAAATGGGTACACTGTTTCTGCTTTTGATTTACCATGGCAGGACCCTGATGGAGAAAGCAGTGAGTCAGTCGTAGAAAACTTGGGAAGGGAGGTTTGTAACTTGCATTACCAACAAAACGGTGGAAGACATACTTCCTTATGTTTTTTTTCCCTGCAAAATTTTGAAGATATTTGTTTCTCATGTAATTTTTGACACAAAGGCAAAAGCCCACATCAAGGTATACAGTATGGAGACTTAAAATTCAGTATCTCATTTTTAAGTGTACTTTTCACGGGGTAAAACTATGAACATGGATAGTTTCAAGATAGTATTAAAAATAAATAGTATAGATCTGCATGCTTATTGGATATATACATCTTTTTGGAAAGTTGTCATTGACAATTGATTTCCCAGGAGAATTCCCTCTGATGCCAATGCATTCTGTGTGGATGTCTGGGGAAAAGACATAGAGATTCAGTGTTTGAAATGCTGTGTCAGCAAGTATTCCTCATCCCTCATCCACTCCTGGATCAAGTGGGCAAAGCATTGTTGCTGCTGCTGTTGTTTTTGCCTTTGGCAAGGGGAGCTATCTGAGAATCACCGTCCTTTGGGAAATTAATCAAAATTGGATTCATTCAGTATGTCACTGAAATTTAACATGAAGATTTGTTGATTCAGAAATGGAGATATAGGTGCCTCCTGTTCTTGCATTTCCATTATGAGTAGAAGATGGAAATTAGAAGCTGCAACCATTCCTTCAGATCATTTTAACCAAAATTTTAAAAAATTATATTTGAAGATATAAATATGTTTTGACAGGAGAAAATGGCTCTGGGTTTTTTTCTAGTATACCTTTAATAGAATATATGAATCTGCAGCCTGCCTCACTCCACAGAACGTAGGCACTGAGATCTATTGAATCTCAGTGGCTTACTGAAGCCTTCTCTTTTTCTTCTGTATAAAAAATGGCCTTTTCACAAACAGAGCACAACATTACGTGCTAAAAAGTGATTTTGACTCTATCTTAAACAGGAAGACAGCCTTTAATAAAACAAGGTTTGTGTTTTTTAGTTGTTTTCTCTCCTTTTAAGCATAGCTTGTAATTTAGTTCTATCCTTTGCCAATTATTTAAGAGCTTGTGTTGTGGGAAGTACGAATTCAAAATATTTTGAAAGTTCCAATTCAAAATATTCTTCCTAAGGAGCATGGCCTGACATTTCTATTCACTTTTGCAGAAGAGTCCCAGGGCTGTGTCGACACTATGTTGTTGTTCAGTCGCTAAGTCATGTCCGACTCTTTGCCACTCCATGGACTGCAGCATGCCAGGCTTCCCTGTCCTCCACTATATCCTGGAGTTTGCTCAAGTTCATGTCCACTGAGTAAGTGGTGCCATCAAATCTCATCCTCTGTTGCCCCCTTCTCCTCCTGCCCTCAATCTTTTCCAGCATCATGGTTTTTTTCAATGAGTCGGCTCTTTGCATCAGGTGACCAAAGTATTTGAGCTTCAGCTTCAGCATCAGTCCTTCCAGTGACTACTCAGGGTTTATTTCCTTTAGGATTGACTGGTTTGGTCTCCCATAGTAGACACTATGGGAGAACAAATATGGTCAAGGAGTCAGCTCCCCAAACCAGACAGCACAATGGAGACTCACGGACTGATTCCAGGCCAGCAATGGTAGTGGATCATTTTTCTGTAATAAGCAGAACTTGTTCTGGAAGACTTTTAAAATGTCTAACAGCAGCCTTTAAAAGTACTTAACTCACCTTGGAGACTTCCGGGGGAGGGGAGGGAGGGCATAAGGAGTTCCTGTGTCTCGTTAATTTGCTTAAAGCAGACACCTTAGCAGTTACAGGTATTTGAGGTTTCATCACTTACGATCACTATCTTCATGGTACCTGACATCACTTTTGGGATATCATTGATAGATCCTGAAAGAGAAAAAGGCAATAGGTTAAAACTAGGGAAATCTGAATGAAGTGTGGACTTAATCCAATAATAGATCAATATAGACTCATTACTTTTGACAAATGGACCCCCTAATGTAAGATGTTAGCAACAGGGAAAACTGGTTGCGGGGTACAAAGAAACTGTATTATCATCACAACTTTTCTATAAATTTAAACCTATTCTAAATTTTAAAGTTTATTAAAAAGTAATAGATGCTTGTAGAAAATTTGAACCGTACAGGGAAATTTAAAAACATTGACTTGCAGTTCTAAGACTCAGAGGAACACTGTATTTTTGTATACTTTCATATAGAGTTAAATATGTATGCTTTTATAAGCAGCTACTGCTACTGCTAAGTCACTTCAGTCATGTCCAGCTCTTCGCGACCCCATGGACTGCAGCCCACCAGGCTCCTCCATCCATGAGATTTTCCAGGCAAGAGTAGTGGAGTGGGCTGCCAGAACCTTCTCCACTTTTATAAGCTACATATACATATAATTCCATAATTTCCTTTTCTAATGGACAGCTTTCCAAGTCATTAAATATGTTGTAGCATTATAATTATTGCATAATATTCCATTATAAGAAATCAGGCCAGAATATACTTAACCAATCCCTAATTGTTGGAAATGAAAGTTATTACCCACCTTTCATTATTATAAAAAATGCCACAATTTAGCCATGTAACTGTAACTTTGTACACATTCACTATTATTTCCTCAGGAGCTGTTTCTGGAAATGGTATTGCAGGCTCAAAGAATAGGCACGTTTCAAAAACTATCAGTAGCTTTTTGGAATATAAATTTGAATTATGTAAAAAGTGGAGCTGATTACACGTGAACAAATGAACAGTTGTATTGATGATGGAGGGGTGGTCTGGAACCATTTAGGAAGTAGAGAAAGAGCTGATGCAAAGGTTCCATTTATTTATCTATTTTGGGTGTATTTTTCTTTTGAGGCTTTATTGAGAACAACTGTGGATGGAGTAGGAAACTGGAAGAGAAAGACTAAATAAACAAAGCCCCATTGAGGCACGTGAAAGGGTTGAGTAGGTGCTGGGCAGTGCAGGCTGGGCAAGAAGTAGGGCTCAAGAGATAGATGGGAACAGGCTGCGGCTAGGGTGCTCATCTCAACCTCTGGGTCCTAGGAGGACACACAGGCATGAGAGTCAGGGATCTCAAGGTCAGTTAGGTTGGGACTAGGTCCACTTTCCATGGGAAGGCCCTTGTCATGCTGCATCATCCAGAAGACGGATGAAGGGTACATACTGATGGGCAGTGGCTGCTTTAGGTAGGAACTGTCTTGAGATAGGTTAAGATGTGCCAGCCAGAGGAGAACCCTGCCAGAGTACGGAGGAGAAATCTAGCATCCCTGTTTGCACCTTTCTGTCTGCAGGCCACTAGCAGCCAATTCTGAGCCAGCTGGAATGAACCTTTCCTGTTTGCGGAGATACTCAATTGTCTGTACTGTGCACTGTTGCTCCAGCTGACTTCTAGCCCCTGCAGGCACAGTTCCTGTCTTTCCTACCCATTTGGTAGCTGCAGTCCAGGGCAGTGACTGGACTTTCCTGGCTCCTGCCCAAATGTACTGGCCCAGATTATCTGCTTTCAAAAATGTGTCCTTATCAATGCTGGGAACAACACCCCCCCCCCCCCGGTAATTCTCTGTTCTGTCCCCCACCTTCAGGGAGTTTTGGGAAACTCCTTGAGAGCACACGTAGATGCTTCATGTCAAGAGTGGCTCTTAAAGGGATAGCAGTGTGAGTTGTGTCTCTGTAATCAGAGATGCTCCATGGGGAAGTCATCTCAGCTGTTTTACCTTGACTTGTCATTCTTCATGTTTTGTCCTATTGCAGTCATTCTCCTGCTGTAAATTCTCATTGCCTTTTCATGATGCTTTGAAAGGAGGCTCAAACACTGCCTGGCATTCTCTTCTTGGTCGGTTTCCTCACAGGGCCTCATGTTCCTGCCATAACCTTGTGGAGCCTTCCAGTGTAAACTGTGCCTGCTGCCGGGAGCACTGGCCACCCACCACGGCCTGCTGAAAAGTTCAGGAAGCAAGTTCATGAGCAAGTTCAGGAAGTCAAAGAGTTCAGAGGACAGTGTAGAGAGTACTGCTTCTGGAATAATGACCCACAGTCATTGAGACAGCCTGAGCCTTTCCCCCTGGAATGCCTACTCTTTTCTTCTGTTCAGATTTTCAGAAAAATCTAGAATGAGATCAGGTCTCTGGACAGCTCTTGGGTGGTAATCTCACCTGCTAAGTTCAGTGTTTGGGGAAGAAAATAGGTGGAAGGAAAGAGTGTGAGAACAATGGTAGCAAAGCAATTGAGTAATATCCAAACAGTGTCTTTGGTATGGAGATTCACAAGGCGATGAGAAAACATCCTGTTAGTGGATGAATGTAGAAGAGCGTGTGAAACGTGACTCATCTAACCTTTCAACACTGGAAGAGCACACACTTGGCTCTGCTCATCTCCTCTGCCCTCCGGGCATCCCTGCTCCCCACTCTGTTCTTCACAGGACTGAGGTGTACAGAAGTAGGCTCATCATAATTGTTAGTTCATGACATGTCCTCGTCATCGATCCATTCATGACCCACTTTCATGTATTTGGTCATTTTTAATAACTATTTCTTCTATTCTTTGGACTTCCCTGGTGGCTCAAATGGTAAAGAATCCACCTGCCAATGCAAGAAACCCAGGGTTTGATCCCTGAGTCAGGAAGGTCCTCTGAAGAAGGAAATGGCAACCCACTGCAGGATTCTTACCTGGAGAATTCCATGGACAGAGGAGCCTGACAGGCTACAGTCCATGGAGTCACAAAGAGTCAGACACAACTGAGCAACTAACACACTTAATAGGGACTGGGCTATTTCCAGATTTTTGCTCTTATGTTTAACTACCTGTCATTTTCACACCCAGGGCTGAACTTCCAGCACCAGATGGCAGGGAGCAGTGAATCGCACAGCTGGACTGAAGGTCCCAGCACTCTGTGGTCCTGTCTCTTTCTATTGTATGTTTCCCAGCTCTGACATTCAGAGGTTCTGCCTTTCTTCCGAGATTCTCCTCTGTGCACCTTGAACATAACAGCTGTCCTTTGGTAGGACAGACCTCAACCTTACCTGTGGCAGAGGAGAAGCGTGGACATGAACTAAGCATTATTGTACCCCAAGGGGTTAGAAATAGGTTTTATGTTCTCTGGGAAATGTTCAAAATCTTTGATCTTGTTCCTAGCCACCGCATTGTTCTCTTCAATATTAGAGGAGGATTCCTGGTGGGACCTAGGTCAGGAACTTTCTGCCAGTTTCTCTAAGGAATATCTTGAACAATATAGTGAATTAGTAAGTCTGGTTTTTTTTTTTTTTTTCTTTTAAGTGTTTCCCAGTACCCTTTAGCACATCACTACTTAGAACACGATGCGGAGATAAGACAAGTATCAGTACCACCTTGTCATTTCTTAGTCTTTCACTCACCAGTGCGGCTACACCCTTCTCAGCGCGCAGGACTGTCAAGCCTGGTGGCAGAAGCAGCCTCCACCAAATGAATGAAGACAGAGCACACACTGAGAGGGTGAAAGGGAACAAGAACCGGATTGTGCAAGTGTTGCCCCCTGTCAGGAGTAGGCTGGGACCGGGGCAGCCAGACACCCCCAGTGGCGAGTGTGCCCCTCTCCAGAGCCCCTCAGGAGTGCCTAGCAATTGTATGGGCATCAGTATCCCTGGAGAGGGAAATGGCAACCCACTCCAGTATTCTTGCCTGGAGAATCCCATGGACGGAGGAGCTTGGTGGGCTACAGTCCACGGGTCGCAAAGAGTCGGACACGACTGAGCGACTTCACTTTCATTTTCAGTATCCCTGTGGGGCTTTGTATTGTTCGCAGGGGCAGTTCTGCCAAGCAGGATCCTGCTTCTGTTTTGTAAAACGGGTGCTTCGAACTCGGAGAAAGAAAGGCAGGACATTAAAGGGAGAGGAAGAAAATGGATTCTGCCAAATTCTTTGTACAGTGTCTCCTTTCTTCCTCATCTCCCCTTAAAATAATTGGTTTAGGATTATAATAGAATTGCCTTCAAACAAACCCAGAGAGTCGGTTATCTTGGGTGGAGGGAAGTAAGTAGAAGTGTACCAAATGAGATCACAGAGTACAAATGAAAAGAAATATTGATCTAGAGTCAAGAGCCAGCCTGGAACAGGAAAGAGGACAGGAAATGTGTGTGTGTGGGTGTGTGTTTTAGATCATACTATCTTGATAACTAAACATTTGCCCTAGTAGCAAAATGGATTATAGGAAAAAGCATTAGGGTCAGAACTCCTCCACTCCAGCTCTATTCTTTTTTTTTTTTTTTTAAGAAGGAAGACTTCTATTCATATTATATAAAAGCAAGCTATAGAGAAGATATCAATGGCCATAATGAACTGATTCATACATATTATTTTCTTATAATATTTAATGACTGTTTCTTTCATAAGGGTGATAAATTGAATGGATAGAAATTGCCTTTCTTTTCTTTAAAAGGAAGCTGTCTTCTGCCCTACTGCAGTGGTGTGGCTACTGTGGTGTAAATTTACTTGCCATTAGTTTTTCTTTGTTTTCTTTTTCGAGAGTTCCGTGCTTTGATTCTATTGTAGACTCTCAGTAGTCGCTTCTCATGTTTGTCAGTTTCAGCACTGAAGCCTGCGGTGGTCCTGATCGAGCACGTGTAATGAGAACTTCAGGTGCTGTGCACTTTTTTTTATAGTCATTCTATTTTGTTCACCGTTTCATTTCAGTAAGAATAGGAATAGGCATAATAACTCTCTTACTAGTTTGTATAGCTCACATAAATCTATTCAAACAGATATCAAACCACCTCCTAAGGAGAAAGCAATTATTGAATTTGACTCAGGCAGGAGGGTAGAGGAGGAGGGAAGGAATGGAGTAGATGGACACTGAAATGGAAATAAGATGTCTCAATATATCACTCTAATTTTTTCGTTTGTTTAACCCCCAGTTGAGGGGTTTTCTTAATACAGTTTTTAAAGGTTTCACTCCATTTACAGTTTTGCAAAATATTGGGTGTATTCCCCATGTGGTACAATATATCACTGAACCTACTTTATACTCAGTAATTTGTACCTCTCACTCCCCACCCTTATGTTGTGCCCTGGCCACACTGGTAACCACTATTTTGTTCTCCCTGTCTGTGAGTCTGCTGCTTTTTCAGTTTTATTTACTAGTTTGTTGTGTTTTGTAGATTCCACTTGTAAGTGATATCATACAGTATTTGTCTTTCTCTGACTTAGTTCACTTTAGCATAATGCTTTCCAAGTCCATCCATGCTGTTGCAAATGCAAATTTTCATTCTTGTTTATGGCTGAGTAGTATTCCATTGTGTATATACCACATTTTCTTTGTCCATTCATCTCTTGATAGACACGTAGATTGCTTCCATTTATGGCTCTTGTAAACATTGGGGTGCGTGTGTCTTTTGAAATCAATGGTTTGGGGTTTTTTTCTACTTTTGGATATATTTTGAATTATGTGAATGTTTTTACCCACTTAAAATACAAATAAGTAAAATAAAATTTTGAAAAAAAAAAAATAAGGAATCAACAGGCACTGCCAGCATTATAAACGGCTTTGATGTCTTTGGTCAAGATCAACATGAAAGTACCATTCATTTGATTGACAACCATCTAGTTGACTATTTTCCGGGCGCCTGGTGAGGGGACAGGTTCTAAAGTGCTTTTGGCAGTTGAATCATGTCATAGCGTTCAGACTCATTGGTTTCCCCTGTGCCTGCAAAGTCACTTCCATCATGTCGGACTCTTTGTGACCCTATGGACTGTAGCCCGCCAGGCTCCTCTGTCCATGGGATTCTCCAGGCAAGAATAATGGAGTGGGTTATCATTTCCTTCTCCAGGAGATCTTCCCAACTCAGGAATCAAACCACGTCTCTTGAGTCTCTTGTGTTGGCAGGCATGTTTTTTACCACTAGTGCCATCTGGCGGAGAAGGTGATGGCACCCAACTCCAGTACTCTTGACTGGAAAATCCCATGGACAGGGGAGCCTGGTAGGCCTGTAGTCCATGGGGTCTCTAAGAGTCGGCATGACTGAGCGACTTTATTTTCACTTTTCACTTTCATGCATTGGAGAAGGATATGTCAACCCACTCCAGTGTTCTTGCCTGGAGAATCCCAGGGAGGGGGAGCTTGGTGAGCTGCCGTCTATGGGGTCGCACAGAGTCGGACACGACTGAAGCGACTTAGCAGCAGCAGCAGTGCCATCTGGGAAGCCCTGATATCTCCTGTAGGTGTAAGCAATCCCAAGTGCATATTAGACCAAACATATTCCTGCTGAATTGAACTAAACACTTTTAAGGTGGAGTTTTGTGAGGAAAGGAAGGCAAGCTTAAAAAGTAAAATATTTTGATAACTCCTGGCATGTAAGAAAATTAAAGAAAACCAACCAATCAACATCTTCTGCTCAAAACACTAGTTAGTTGTGTGTTAAATTATAGTGCCAAAATTCACTCACTTTTCATTTGCATCTGATTTATCATTGCTCTCATTTTTAATGTCCTTAAACATTACCTGTTGAAGCTGTTAGAATCCAGTAAGTGCCTTTGCAATCTCAATTAAATAACCATTTGGGGCTCTTAACATTTTAAAATGAGATGAACCCAGCCCTGCAGCTGAATGGGTAATGGATGGCAGATCTCAAGGGAAGTAGGATTGTAAGTATTCTCGCTCAGAAACATGGTTCCCACCTTTTACACAGGAGCACAGCACACCTTTTTTGCTTCTCCATCAAACTCTGTGTCTTTGTCCTGAACTAGTGTGAGTGATAACTGTGGGTACCCTTTCAAGAAGAGGAAGAAAATTGAAGGCAAGGAGGAGTCAGTCATTGGAACCTGGGCAGGGGCACTGGAATCATTTCCTTTTCAAGAAAGTAATCTTTCCTTTGTGTTGAAGCCAGGAAACAAGACCAGGAAGCTTGGAGCTGTGCTTTTGAATATAAATGTGTATTTAACAAAATTACTTCCTAAACATTGAGTTTGAGGTGGATCCAGAATTTTCTGGCCAGGAAATGGGTTGTTTTAAGATGCATCCCAGGTCAGGGTAATCTAAAAGAAATCAGCTGCTCTCTGGGTGGTCTTACTTCTGGTTCCCAGTCAAGAGGGCCCATCTTTTTAGTTACGGAAGCACAAGGATGGTTTTAGGGCTGAATCAGATCTGCTTTGCTTCCCTTGCCTTGATGCTCATAAGCCTTATCCATCCTTCCGGCTACGGCTCATAAGCCTTATCCATCCTTCCGGCTACGGCTCAGATAATACTTCGTTCATAAAAAGCCATCTTGCGTCTACCGAAACCCACCTCTCTCCCCACTCCCCTGCTCCATTCAGTGTGTGTTCTTTCCCTCCTCCAGACACCTAATTACACGCCTGCTGGTGATAAGAAATCCACATCACGGTATTTATCATACCCTGCCTTGTACTTGAGCACTTAGGGACTTGTCATTTCTCTTCTGAAAGGCAAGCTTCCTGAGGAGTAGGGCTGTCCTTGAATCACCTTATCCTTCTTTCCCCCTTCACTCATCTCCTCCCCTCCTCCCTCACCACTTATCCATCACTTTGCCTTCAGTATGCACGCAGTAAATATTTGTTAAATGAAGGTTATTTGTGCCTTCAGATTTTCTCAGAAGAATAGAATAGTCACACTCCTTTCTGATCCAAGTGTTGGCAGTTTAAATTCTTTTTAAGCCAAACAGAAAATTTACATAAACATCTCATACTCAGCTGTGATTCCTTCCCTCTAGGGGAATTTAGGAAAGTTAGGAGCGTAACAATTTGCCACTCCTCAAAGAAGAGTTTTCTCACACCGTGACGCTCCCTCCCTACCAAGAGACCACCCCTCCCCATGCCTCATCCCTAGGGTTCCTCAGCCCTGCAAAGGAAAACAGCAAAACAGCGGGACTGACAGTCTCTTGGATGAAGAATCTCAGACTCTAGAACACCAACTAGATGTCCTTTTGTGTTTTCAACATTTTAAAATGACTGGATAGTTTGTACTTTCCACTCTCATTAATTAATTGATTTAATTCATTGCGTTCACAGAAAGATCAGTCTTACTATTTTTATCTGTGCAGTGTTTTTGTTTCGTGTTCTATCTGTGAGACACCTACGCTTGGGAGAGCGGGCATCGTAATGCACATTCGTGTCTCAGAGCCGTAGCATGTTAAAGCCGAGCGGTGCACACCGCATTCTCCTAGTGTAGCTTCATCCTAGAAATGGTGAGATTGAGACCCACACAGCCTAACACGCCCATAGACAGGTAGGCAGAACAGGCACGAGGCCAGAGCTCCCTGACTCCCCTGGTCAAGTGCTATCTCTTGCTGAAGCTTCCCCTCCCTCAGAAGCATTGCTGGCACACGGAGAGCTCCAGGCCAGTGCATTACCATAAAGTTCGTTCCCACAGAGAACAGCTTCTTCTCTCACAGAGGGATCACTTAGTTTCTAAGCTAGATCCTGAGCCTGGAATGCTGTTCTGGTCCATGATGGAGCAGTTGAGGAACTGCAGGGTGGTTCACTGGAGAACCATTTTAAGGTGGTTCACGAGGTGTCAGGAAGCAGCATCACCTCCCTCTCAGGAGACAACAGACTGAGCTATGACTCTCTTAAAGGAACTTTCCTAAGGTTCCCAGCAGGGAACATGTTCTGTATTTTCACACAAATTCTCTTTTACTTCTCTGTCTTAGCAAACAACCCTTTTCTCATATCTGAAGAAGTAGCCATTTTGGTTAACTGTACTCCTTCAATTAAGATGACCTTTCTGCCATGACAGTGCGTGAACCATACTGGATTTGTGCTTGGCTTATATTTGGTGAACAAAGCTTGTTGACATTAGGAGCTCACGTGGGCTATGTTTCTCAGAAATCTGTCAAGCATGGTGGCCAAGATGACGTGCATGAGATGGAACCTGTGACATATACCTGTCAGTCGGAGTGGGGCTAAGGGCTTTCAACAATCCTCTTTTCCACATGCCTGAACAGCAGGAAAGGAGGCTAGTCTCCTAACAAATTCCATTATAATGCAAATCTGACATCAGGGTATAAGCATTGGACACCAGAATCTGAATGGCCCTTCTCCTCTACTCAGACTTTGATATACAACCTAGAGCCTGCCCTTCTCAGTTCAGACCACTAGCCAGTGAATCTTCCTTCCTCAAAAGGAAGAGAGGAGTCAGCATTTTTACCAAGGACAAAACAGGTCCCTCCCCCCATCTCTCTCACTCAAAAATTGCCATTACTCCCATTCTGAGTGCTCAGTATATGCTTCTTTTAGTTTGGGATCCTATGAATGCTTCCCTATCTCATTTATAGGGCAGCAGAATTGACAGAGATCTTCAGCACTTACCCATCAGCAAGAATAGGTACTTCAGCTGTCCACGGGGGGTGCGTTGGGCTACAGATCTCTAGACACATCATCTTAGAAACAGAGTGCACACAGGAGTCCAGGCGGATGTGGCTGTGTCTCCTGTGTTCGGACACTGTCCCTATGAGTTCTCCCCTCACACCCTTACTGTTCCTGGTAGCCAGCAAAGAATGAAATGGACTTTCATCTGCAGAATGAGCCTCCTTCCCAGGGAGCCCTCAGGGGAAGGGAGAAACTTAATGATCACGGTCCAGCACAAAGGAAGTAAACAGACAATGGTACGCAGAAGGCAGTGACCTTTCCTGTGCTTCCTTCTATGGCGATGCCATGATGGCTCCCATCCAGACATGGAAGTCACTGTTCTCATCTGTCCTTTTCACCAGAATCCCAAATCAGTCAGGCTGCGGGCATTTCTACCTTGACTCTCTTCTCTGTGGAAATGTGGCCTTGGGACATCCATTCTTGCCCTTGAGAGCGTGACTCTCCTGAGTGTGTCCTCCTACTCCTCACTGAGGGATTCCATTGCTTCCTTTATTTATGGTCTCCTTTAGAAGGTGCCTCCCTTGAACACTGGCTTGGCTCTTCTGGCCTGTTAAACCATCCATAGTCACTGAGAACTACCTACCATTTCTTGCTTGGGTTTTGTTTTGTTTTTTTTTTCATCTAAATGCAACCTGAAAATCCTTGAGATGCAAGAAATGTCTCCTGTTTTTGCCTGGAGTGCCAAAAAACTAATTATCAACAACAAAATCCCACTGCAGTATTATCAAGGAATACATTGTCATTTGAGGGAGCCTCCTGAATCTAGAATGTTGCTGATTAATCACAAGTGTGACTGGAGCTTCTCCTTCCACTACCTGTAGGGGGAAGATGCTTCCTAAGCAAATGAGTAGAATGGTAAAATGTGTACAAAAAACAGTTGAATATATTAATTAAAAAAAAAAAGATAACTGGCAGTTTAGGACTAATCATTTGCTTGCAAACTATGTACTTCCTTTGTGTTCCTAGGTTAGATTTAATACATCAGAACCCTAAAGTGAATGTTACAGAGAAATGCCATGGACGTTTTGGGAAGAAACATCTTGTGCCAAGGAAAAGTCATGTGGCTGAGGGTGCATCTGGTGTTGGCCTGTGAAAGATGGGAACAATTTAGAGGTGCAGGAGGAGGCCTAAAAGTCTCCCAGGCTGAGAAGTCAGAGTGAGCAGAAGCATACAGGCAGGTGGGCTAGGCTGTGTGCAGGGCCCTGAGAGGAACCTGGCGCTTTGTGGGGCCGAGTTCCTGGTGGAGTCAAGACTCCTGGTGGAGTCTTGAACGTGCGGAGTAGAACATGAGAGCAGAGAGATGGGGACCAGCCAGGCAGTCAGTACCCAGGGATGCTTTGGGTCCATTGCACTGTATTCCTTAAAGAACCAAACATTTATTTTTCTGAAAATAAGTTCCACAATCCACACTTGAGGTATTAGGGCTTCAGAATGACTTACCATAGGTAAGTGACAGCAGTGTGACATATGACAGCAATGGGAGCAGCTCCCACATAGTACTATTTGCATAGACTTCTTGCTGTGCTCAGTTCCATTTCTTTGCAGCCCCATGGCCTGTAGCCCTCCAGGCTGCTCTGTCCATGGAATTTTTCTGTCAAAAATCCTGGGAGTGGATTGCCATTTCCTCCTGCAGGGGATCTTCCAGAGTCAGAGGTCGACCCTGTATCTCTTGCCTCTCCTGCACTGGCAGGCAGATTCTTCACCACTGTGCTACCTAGGAAGCCCCCATACTACACTTGATCTTGGCCAAAAGGCCAAGAAGCAAGACTTCCTGCTAACTGTGAGGATCTAGAGATGGTGGCTGGGAGTCAAGAGGGCAACCTGTGCAATACATCTGGCCTGGACACTGGCTTCTCCTCATAGAACCCTCAGGGACATCATGGACCTCCTTAGCAGAGCAAGCAGATAGAAGAGAAACATTCTATTCCTGTAACAATATCAGGGCTAAAGTACCCTTGATGACATGTGTTAGTCACTTCCTCAAAGTCTTCGTGGAATTGGCACAGTTTTGCTAGGGTTTATGACTCTGTGCTGACTTGTGATCTCATCTATCTATCTATATAGGGTTACAAGTGACAGAACTCCAAAATGGTCGTCTGTTATCAATGACCACAGATATGAAGTTATAGCAAGACCAGGAGGGAGAGGGACCAGGAGTCTGTGAATGTGCTAATAGACCAAAAATTGAGTCTAAAGACATAAATCTTTGTGGGAAACTTGGCATAGTTTTGTTTCTCTATTTGTTTGATATTGCTAGCTTCTGGAGAGTTTTCCGTCTTCACAGAAGTGTCAGAACTCGTGGGTGGTAAGATTCGCTGAAGGCTCAGTAAGGGCTGATTAGGGAATGGCTCTGCTGACCAAGGGGATCTTGGCCTGTGGAGTCAGATGGGGGAAAAATCAGTCCAAATTTGTACCCAGTCTAGGAAGTCGTCCTCCATTAGGATGTTTGGGGAGATAATCAGGCAGTTGATCCCTATAGCCATTAGGGGAACAGGAAGAGGCATCAGATTATAGGTAAAGCCCCTTCATGCAGATGCAGTACCTGCGTTACCTGCTGTGTCCCATAGAAGCAGGTGCTCAAAGAGTTACTGCCTCTGATGAGCAAGGTGAGTATTTTTGAGCCCGTGGTCCTAGACAATGACGTTTGAGTGGACTGCATCTTAGGTTATGGGAAGATGACAGAGTTTCGGAGTGAATGATCTTGACATTTAAAAACTGGGACCTGGTCTTATCCCAGTCCCTCTGGGTACCATCCAGTAGTGAACCTTGATTGGAGAGCAGCAGTGCAGTGCAGTGGTCCGTGCCCTGGAGGTGAGATCTTTTATCCTTTGCTTCTGCAGGTAGTAAATATCCAGCTGCTCACGGCACTGTAAGGGTTCAGGTGACCTTTGGGCCACTCACATCATCATCTGGCACATTCCTAATGTACAGTTTGGCAGAGCAAGACCTGCAGCACACCCCCATCCTTTCCGTGGCCGTTGTGGAAACCATGGCAAACTACCCATCACACCTACACAGAGAGTCTAAGTGAGCTTTAGTTCTATCAGACTAATGTCCTAAACTGAACAGAGCTTTAGCTTGTACACTAAAAGAATGCAAAATATTGCTTTTGAAGGGGTCAGTAGAAGTTATAATTTTTTTTGTTTTTTGATGATGTAAGGAATTCACACATTTGGCCCCTGGTGAAAGGGGCTAAATTTAGTTTTACAACAAATTTAAGTTAACTTGCAATGCACTATCAGTGATCTCTGCTCCAAATTTCAGTCCAAGTAGAGTGAGGTTTTGGTGCCAAATTAATTTCATGCAAAGAGTTTGAGAATTCTAAGTTAGTCAAGTCTACTGACTGGCCTGCATAATCCTTCAATCTGTTTTTTTGTCACCTGACATTAGCTATGTTTGCTCTTACTATTCATTTTTTAGATTAATTTATTTGTTTTAATCAGAGGATAATTCCTTGACACTATTGCGATGGTTTTTGCCATGTGCTGTGTGTGCTTAGTTGCTCAGTCGCGTCCGACTCGTTGTGGCTCCATGAACTGTAGCCCTCGAGGCTCCTCTGTCCATGGAGATTCTCCAGGCAAGAATACTGGAGTGGGCTGTCAAGCCCTCCTCCAGGTGATCTTCCCAACCCAGGGATCGAGCCCAGGCGATACACCCACACGAATCAGCCACAGGTATACTTGGTTCCCCTATTCTTGATAATGCCTTTACTTTCCTAGTGAAGATGCACAGTAACATCCAGTAGAAGTAAGGAACTGCTCTCCACAGAGAGTGAACTGAAGGATAAGGGAAAACTCAGCTATATCCCTAAGCCCCTGGGCACAGGCTCAGTGACCACGTTCAGCATTTACTGAGAGCAGCTACGTCTGTTTCTGTCACGGAGGAACCCACCCAGGACAGCCCAGGGCAGTTTGGCTTAGTCAGGATTGCCCTTGGTCTAGGCTGTAGGTCCGAGAGAGAGGAGTAGAACCATGAACAAGCAAGTGGAGACCTGCAGACTTTGTGAGCAGCTGAGTTTTGAGAAGAGCTGACATAGCCACCATTGTGCCTCATCTCCCTAAGGCTGTTTGTCTGCCGTTATGTTCTGGTTTCTGTGGAGATGGTCAGTGGGAAGTTGTATGGAGGAGGGTGTATGTTATCGCTACTCACGCGGCACCAGAGGATCAGGCATCTTACTCTTTTTGTTCTGAATCTTCATCAAGGCTGTGCTATTGAAAGATCCCCTGGGATTTTCCTTAGGAAGGACTCATTTGACACAAGTGGCATCATTTATTTCGGAAATGATTCCTAGGCTGTTCCATAAATACTGATGAAGTGCTTAACAATGTGTTCCACCTTGGAATTTGCAGCAGAAGTCACGGAGGTGCTGGCTTTCTGTGCAAGAGAAGCAGCTCTTTACCACATGTCAGAATTTGTAATCAGGTGTGCCTGGTTATTCTTTTTTTTCCCTTCTCTGACATTGCCTTAAATGACTCCAGACAGAAAAAGAAAAACAGAGACACAGCTAAAAAAGAGATTAGAGTAAGTGAGATATTGCTAACCACAGCCATCAGGACCTACAGCAAATACTTGATTATCACTGATCAGAATGGAGATATTTCATGTGATGCATGAATGATTGAATTAGAACTCGGTTGGTTGCCCTCCTGGAGTGTGCAAAAACATCATCTTTTATTTGCAGGATGTTGTTAACGTGGTAGGTAGATAACACATACAGATATATAAAAGTACAAATCAGAGTGATCTTTATTCTGACAAGTACAAAGTGTGATGTTTAATAGACAGTACACAAGGCATAAGAGTAGGGCAGAGTCTGGGACTTGGTGAGTGACCTTGAGGATTTCCTCTGGGGGGTCAACAGCTGTGGAGAGTGGACAGACTGTCCCCTTTTCTGTATATCTGTCTCATTGCCATCTGGTCTAAGTCACTGTCACCTGTCTCCTGGACTACTGCCCTGGAAGCTCCTAAGTGATTTTCCTGCTTCCATGCACCCTCCTACCTTGACCAGGACCTGCAACAGTTAGCCAGTATTTTTTAAAATGTGAATCAGATTATATTCCTGCTTCATGCTTACAAAGCCTTGTCCACCAAGGTCTTCACGATCTGGCACTTGCTTGTGTCTGTGACTTCACTCATTCTTTCCTCTTCTTAGTATTTTGCAGCCTTTCTCATCCTTGAACATGTCCAGCCCTTGAGCATCTTTGAGCTTTGTCATTAGTTGTTATACCCAAAAGGCTTGTTTTGACCAAAGAATGCTGGAAGGATTGTTTTGGGTGTGTCTAGATTATAGGGAGTGCTGCAGTGAAACAAGGAAGATGATGACAGAAGAAAAGCCATTGGGTAACATTGTTTGGAGACTTTTTAAATTTTTCCAGGGGCAAATTCTGGAGAGTGATGAGCAGGTAGGGAAGCGATGATCTCAGCAGTGAATGTGTAGAAAGCAGGAGAGGACTCAGCACACATAACTCTTCTCTCTCACTACCACATTTTTCAAAAAAAAAAGTAGATGGAGCTTTAGGACTGGCCTTACCAATAGGAGATTCTCATAGGAAAAGAAAACATTAAGTGTGCTCATAGGCAGAGTAGGAGAAGTCTGAAAAGAGGGAGTGATGGAAGCTTCAACTAAAAGTAGGGTTGATTGGAGAAAGTTTCCAAAAAAAGATGAGCAGAAGAGGAGACCATGAGCCCACTTGGAGAGCTTTGCAAGTAGATTTTTATAAAAGGAAGTAGCAGAATTGCAGTGAGTGACCCAATTCATATGTTGAAATATTACCCCCCAATGTGATAGTATTAGGAGGTGGGGTCTTGCATTTGCACCCTTACAGGGTGCAAACCTGCACCCCCTGCATTGGGCACACAGAGTCTTAACCACTGGACCACCGGGGAAGTCCCTGGTTTACTGTTTATTACATACTGTGTATATGAATCTTAAGTGTATATTTCAATGAATTTTTTACATGTGTATAAAACCAGACTTCCCTGATGGCTCAGCAGGTAAAGAATCTGCCTGCAATGCAGAAGACACAAAAGACATGGATTTAATCCCTGAGTTGGGAAGATTCTCCTGTAGAAGGAAATGGCAACCCACTCCAGTATTCTGGCCTGGAAAATTCATGGACAGAGGAGCCTGGTGGGCTACAGTCCATGGGGTCACAAAGAATCGGACACAACTGAGCAACTAACACTTTCATATAAAACCATGTAAACATCAATTATATCAAAATATAGAAACTTTCCAGCACCCCAGAAAGGTAATCACCTCCATCTATTTTGACCACAGTTGCCATAGATTAGTTTTGTGACTGTATAGCTTTATTGAGGTATAACTGATGTGCAAGTAACTTCACATATCTGAATGGTACAGTTTAGTAACTTTTTCATGTACGTACCTGCAGAATCATCACAATCAAAGTAATGAGCCTATCCATTACCCCCAAACGTTTCATTGTACCCCTTGTAATCCCTCCTTGGCCCCAGGCATTCCCATACCAACCCCCAAATATGTGTAGACAGTCACTAATATGCTACTAATATGAACTGCTTCCATATCTTGGCAATTGTAAATAATACTGCTGTGCATGCTAAATCATTTCAGTCGTGTCTGACTCTGTGACCCCATGGACTGTAGCCTGCCAGGCTCCTCTATCCATGGGATTCTCCAGGCAAGAATACTGGAATCGGTTCCCATTTCCTTCTCCAGGGGATCTTCCCGACCCAGGGATTGAAACTGTGTCTCCTATGTCTACTGCACTGGCATCGGCAGGCGGGTTCTTTACCACTAGCGCCACCTGGGAAGCCCCAATACTGCTGTGGGGTGCATGTATCTTTTCAAATTAGCATTTTCTTTTTTCTTTTTCAGATATATACCCAGAAGCTGAGTTGCTGGATCATATGGTAGCTCTATTTTTAGTTTTCTGAGGAACCTCCCATAGTGGCTATACCAGCTCACATTCCCACCAACAGTGTGTAAGAGTTCCCTCTTCTCCACATCCTCCCCAACAATTCGTTATTTGTAGACTTCTTGCTGATAGCCATTCTGACAGGTGTGAGGTGAATTCTCATTGTGGTGGTCCAGTAAGAACTAGAAAAGTAATGCCAAGTGGTTGCTGTAATTTAGCAAGGGGTGAGAGATATATCAATATATTTAGGTCTTTAATCCATTTGGAATTTGTTTTTGCATGTAGTACGAGAAAATGTCCTAATCCCATTCTTCACGTGTAACTGTCCAGTTTGCCAAGCACCACTTACTGAAAGAGATTGTCTTTTCTCCCTTGTATATTCTTATCTGTCAACATCTTAATAATATTGAGTCTTTTAACCCATGACCACAGTGTGTCTGTCCACTTGAATCTGTAGGTCAGTTTGGGGATTATTGCCACACTTAACAATATTAAATTTTCTATTCCTGGAACACAAGATGTTTTTATCTTTATCTAAGTCTTCTTTCATTTCCTCCAATAACGTGTTGTGGTTTTGATTATACAAGCCTTGTACTCTTTTGGCTAAATATGTTCGTATTCTATTCTTACAGCTGTTGCCGTGAGTGAAACTGATTTCTTTGTTGGCTTATTAGCTACTGTGTTGGTGAGGATTCTCCAAAGAAACAGAACAGATAGGATGTGTGTCTATATTAATATTATATAAATATTTATAGTATATGTGTTTATATTTATGCAGGGGATTCACTCATGCAATTATGGAGGCTGTCAAGTCCAAAATGGGCAGGGTGGGCTGGCAGGCTGGAGACCCAGGAAAGAACTAATGTTGCAGTTCAACTCTGAAAATCATAATTCCTTCTCGCTCTGGGCAAGTCAGTCTGCTGTTCTATTCTGGCCTTCAGCTAATTGGATGAGGCCAACCACGTCATGGAGGGCCATCGGAGTCCACCAATTTAAATATTAATCCAAAGACACCCTCCCAGAAACGTCAAAAAGAATGTTTGACCAAATATTAATGCTTGGGTGCCATGGCCTATCCAGTAGCCAAATTGACGCATAAAACTAACGTCATAACCACGACTCTCTGATTTATTTTAGTGATTGCCTTTGCGTTTGTGGAATATATCTTTGAACTTAACGTGCTTCCCCTTCAAGTGCTAAGACAGTAATTCATGTGTAAGAACCTCCCAACAGTTCACTTCCCTTACTCTCATCCTGACTTTTATGCTGCCGTGGCCACACGCTTTACTTTTCCACATGTTATGAACTTCGTGCCCCATTGCCATTTGGAAGCGAAACTAGAGCACTGTTCAGCCTAAGCCTAATTATTCCTAACTCATGGGGCAAGGCCCTTCTGTGTATTCTCGGGGCCTCCTCAGTCTTGAGGTTTTCCTGTCTGGCTGCTGGGAACAGACACTGTGTCTAGCCCTACTGGATCATGGAGTATATTCCCTCTATTCATTCTGAGTGGTTCTTTCTTTGGCCTCAGGGAATTTCCTCACACACCTGTGGTGAGAAGTACTCAGCTAAATGCTTAAGGCTGAATCCCCACAGGTCTCGGAGTTCTGTGCTTGTGAATTTCTCTCTCTTCGTTGCTCTGTCCTGAGAATTTTAAGGACCTTGGTCTCCCTGGGCGCTCAGCTCTCCTTGTCTTCTCAGTGCAGAGAGTCCGGCAGTCCCTGCCTGGGTTCTTCCTCCTCGTGCTACAGCCTGGAAAACTCTCAAACCAGGAAAGAAGGGCAGTCATGGGGCTGAAAGTGAAAGTTGCTCAGTCCTGTCTGGCTCTTTGTGACCCCATGAACTGAAACCTGCCAGGCTTCTCTGTCCACGGAATTCTCCAGGCCAGAATACTGGAGTGCGTAGCTACTCCCTTCTCCAGGGGATCTTTCCAACCCAGGGATTGACCCACGTCTCCCACATTGCAGGCAGATTCTTTACCATCTGAGCCATCAGAGAAGCTGGCCTCACTCCTTTCCAGTCTCTCAGGGACCACTCTCATTCCCTGTTTCATTCACTTTGTCCATTTTGGGTTGCTTCAGGCAGAAGGGTAGATGTAGCCTTCATTTCTGTTTTGTAGACATGGGGTTAGAATTGCGGGGTCTTATAGTATATGGGTGTTTAGCTTTAGTAGCTGTCACTTAGAGTTTACCAAAATCAGCTAATTTGAATCACAGATAATTTTCACTAATGTAATTGACATTCACTTTACCTAAAACTAGCTCAGTTGGTAAAGAATCCACCTGCAGGGCAGGAGACCCTGATTCAATTCCTGGGTCAGGAAGATCTGCTGGAGAAGGGATAGGCTACCCACTCCAGTATTCTTGGGCTTCCCTTGTGGCTCAGCTGGTGAAGAATCCGCCTGCAGTGCAGGAGACCTGGGTTCGATCCCTGGGTTGGGAAGATTCCCTGGAGAAAGGAAAGGCTACCCACTCCAATATTCTGGCCTGGAGCAATCCATGAACTGTATTCCATGTCCACGGGGTCACAAAGAGTAGGACACAACTGAGCAACTTTCACTTTACGTAGAACATGTTGCTAGATCTTATTCCCTGCACAGTAAAGAGTGAAAGTGACAAGTTCTTAGTGACATCATTCACTTTCTCTAGAACTTCAGTGATATAAGCCCTCACATCAAGTGTACTATTAAAAGTATTGAGTAAATGGTGGTAGTGAAAAGGGTGGAAAGCAGAGAGAGCAGATAAATCTGTCGTTACTTGACTGATAGTTGTCATTGTATTTGACAACATACATTTGCTAAGTCACGGCAGCTCTGATTTCTCCAGAAACCTAGTGATATTATATGTTGTTATTATATGTTCCTGGTCCATTCGCACATTCTCTGTCACTCTCTCAAGTCTCCTTGTGGGCGGGTGTTACTCTTCTCACATAGAAGGTGACCCGTATCTACATAACATCCTTCCATGGTTCCTTTAGACTAAACATAATGTGCTCAACAGTGGAGTTGCGTCAGGCAGCAGAGCACTGGGCCCTCCCCTCACGTGGGTGCGGGGAGAGGGGGATTGTGGTGGGGTGGTGGTACATAAGGGCTTCTGCTTTACAGCTGCTGAAAGACTAAATGATTCTATCTCTTCTCACTGTAAGGGGCATTTGAGAACTAAGAATGCTTTTTTAACACCTCTCGCTGGTAAAATATGTATTGAATTTCTACCAAATATGACATTTCCATAAAAAGAGTTGCCCCTTGGTCAGTACCTTTTCCGTATATGACAGATAATGTGAAAGGGAAGTGTCATGTTAAAAGCATCTCTTTTTTGAGTTTCATTCACAGTCTTTGAGGTGCTTATAGAGTAATTTAATTCATTCTTGAGTCAGGTAGCCTCTGCTTTGATGCCTTTGTCTTTAGATCCTCTGTTTGTAAATCTCCTAAGAATAGATCAAAAATGATGTTTGTATCTGTTTCCAGAATTTAGGAAGTAAGAACAGAATGAGGCTTTATGGCTGCAGTTAACCCTTTCTGTTTTCTTCATTGGATACCACAGTATTTCGTATTGAATTTAATCTCTTTCAGAAAGCCATCAGCGTTCTCACAGGTCAAGGCATTTATTTCCCTGGCTTGGGTGCATGTGTTTGTTTGTTTCAAGGTTACACTGTATAAATCAGACATGTTATACCCTTTCCATATAAAATACAAACTTGCAACAATAGCATTAACCAAGTTTTATAATTCATTGTATGTTTACCTTTTACCCAAAATGCATGCAAATTGATTTTTCCCCACAGGTATATGGGGAAAAGTCTGAGGAACCTAAAAATTCAAGCACAATGGAAACCTTGAGTTGCTGAATCTCAGGCCTGAAGTCGTGTTTTCAAGAAGGCTGAGACAAACAGAATTGCAGGAGAGATGCTGCTAGAATAAGGATGCAGGGAAGAAAAGGTTGTTTTCAATGGCTTGAACCCACAAATTTTTTTCCTTCTAGTCCCCTAATATTTTTGTAAGTTCTTGGTTATTACCATTTCCTCTGCTCTCCTTAGTTCCCAGGATGCCCCTCTTTTCTAGAAAAAAAGCAGTTCACATTCCTTACAACCATGGCTTGATCTTGAAACAGAGCAGTTGAGCCTGATGTAAGTTTTTGGCTTCTTCATAGTTTCTGATGTTCTTCCTCTGCTTCCTTTGGTCGGGAGAGCCCTTTGTTGATTTGCTTGTTCATTTATGCATGCTATCTGGACTGGCACCGGCATCGGTTGACAATAGAATGGACATTGTTGCTGCTTGTCTGGAGAGGGCAGCACCCATCTTGAGACAGGGAACTCACACCTTCTGGAGATTATGTTTCCTGATTTCAAGCTAAAGATTTAACTCCCCAAGACTACCTATGGTGTGCCTGAGCCTGTCATTGACTTGAGATGTAGAATACCCTTTCACAATAAAATCTACATATTTCTATAGTTAAAGTAACATTGTCAACAGGGTAAGAAGGTTATAATTGGGAGAGACTAGATTTTGTTCGTTCTTAAATCTTGATCACAAAGTTCTTTGGTTTGTTTGTTGCTTTTTTGGCTGTGCCACAAGGCTCACAGAATCTTAGTTCCTCCACCAAGGACTGAACCCAGGACCCGCGAATGAAGGCATCAGGTCCTAACCACTGGACTGCCAGGGAATTTCCAGGAAGATTTTTTAAAATGGAGCTCATGTTGACGTGAGACATTGAAGTTGTACATTGCAAAAGTAATTCTGTCTCCTTGTGGATAATTTGCAAATATTAATGCTAGCTAGTATAGCTACTTCCTGCTGAGTTAGTTTAGGGGTTTGCTTGCTCTACAGATGTGTAGCTGTCAGTTACTTTGGTTTGATGCTGCACTTTCATTTTAAAAGCATCTTTCCTGAAGAATGCATGATGAAAGATGTTCTTATTCTTCTCTTTTTACTGAAGGACTCATCCAAGTTTATTTACAAAAAAGGAGTTTCCCATACAGTTACTTTTGGTATCCCTTTGGAAAAATTTCCTAGACTTTGAGTCTCCTCCTCCTCCAGTCTGGAGATCAGAACATGATGTAGGTACAGCCCTAAGAACTAGTGATACCAAATAAGGAAACATTGGCATGGAAAGCTCCTTTCTTGGTGATTATCCCTCCTGTAGACCATAGTAGTTTGCCTTTAAGAATCAAGCCTCAAAGCCCTGTTCATTGTCTCTCCCCTTCCCTCCCCTTCAGGGTTAGTGGAGTAGGAACTCTAACAGGGCATCCTGTATTTGTCTTTACTGGCTTGATGGTTGTGGCTGAAATGCCACCATTTTTGTTGTTGTAGATGTTGTTTACTTGGATTAAAATGTTCTTCCTAAAAACAATCAGATTTAAGACTACCCCTTCAGGCCCATTTGGGTCCTTTCAGGAATCTGGCCAGTGAGCTCCCAGAACCTAAGATGGAAGGAGAGGGATAGGGCCTGAAAAACACACTTGGCCATTTCATGAATTGGTGCCATTTGGGAGCCTGTGGAGGCTAAATGACTGTGTCCCTAAATCATGACACATTTTGAGAAGTAGTTTGAGAAGCAAATAATCAACCCTGTGTGGAGAGCACTGGGCTTCGTTCCCCACTAACTGTAGCAGTGATGATGGGTCCCTGATCTGAAAGTATATGGGATAACAATCTGGATATTTTTGCTTCTAAGTTTTGTAAATATTCAGCCATCTCACTGGATAAAATTGCTGATGCAGCTACTGTCCTAAATAAATAAATTATGGAGAAATTTATTTCTCCATAGATACTGTGGCCGTATATTATCACCCTGCTTATTTAACTTATGTGCAGAGTACATCATGCCAGACTGGATGAAGCACAAGCTGGAGTCAAGATTGCCAGGAGAAATATCAACAACCTCAAATATGCAGATGATACCATTAGGCAGAAAGCAAATGAACTAAAGAGCTTCTTGATAAAAGTGAAAAAGGAGAGTGAAAAAGCTGGCTTAAAACTCAACATTCAAAAAACTAAGATCATGGCATCTGGTCCCATCGCTTCATGGCAAATATATGGGGAAATGGTGGAAACAGTGACAGACTATTTTCTTGGGCTCCAAAATCACTGTAGATGGTGACTGCAGCCATGAAATTAAGACACTTGCTCCTTGAAAGAAAAGTTATGACCAACCTAGATAGCATATTCAATAGCATATCACTCTGCCAAGAAAGGTCCATGTAGTCAAAGCTGTGGTTTTTCCAGTAGTCATGTATGGATGTGAGAGTTGGACAATAAAGAAGGCTGAGTGTCAAAGAATTGATGCTTTTGAACTGTGGTGTTGGAGAAGACTCTTGAGAGTCCCTTGGACTGCATGGAGATCAAACCAGTCAATCCTAAAGCAAGTCAACCCTAAATATTCATTGGAAGGACTGAAGCTGAAACTCCAATACTTTGGCCACCTGATGGGAAGAGCCGACTCATTGGAAAAGACCCTGATGCTGGGAAAGATTGAGGGCAGGAGGAGAAGGTGGTGACAGAGGATGAGATGGTTAGATGGCATCATGACTCAATGGACATGAGTTTGAGCAAATTCTGGGAGATAGTGAAGGACAGGGAAGCCTGGCATGCTGCTGTTCATGGGATCGCAAAGACTCAGACATGACTGCCTGAGTGACAACAAGAGTGAAATTCACCTGGAATTATCATACATTAGGGTTTGGGAAAAGCATTAAGAAAAACAGTTCCAAGTAATCATTTTTCATCATGTCCTCTTAGCCTGTCTCTTCACCACATCTGCACCCAGAAGTCATGCTCAATCTTGCTTTTACTTCCTGAATCACATCTCAGAGAGTTTCTTTTTCTTTTCCTTTTTTTTCCCTTTATGTCTATCACCTCTGACACAGTCAGAGAGCAGCCCTGATGAGATTCTGTGTAGACATCACTTTTTTTCCTTGTTCCAAATTGTTTATTTCACATCAGCACTCTTATTGAATTCAAAACATCTGACCATTAGACTCCAGCAGAGCAGAGGGCTAAGGGCACACCACAAAATGCTGACTTTCCCTCAACTACGAGATAAAGAGGGCTAAGCATGATGACACTTTTAAGTATTTTAGGTACATACGAATGGTAAATTCTGCATTATAGCTGCCTTAGCCTCAACATCAGACTATACTGAGGATATCAATGCAGTTTGTTCTTTAGCACCTTTTTTTTTTTCCAAAATGACTACGTAAAGTTAGAAGATTCAATTTGAGTTTAATGTTAAAAAGGAACTTTCAGGTAGAGGATATAGAGGTGGTGAGTCGTTATTTTATTTAAGTGCTGATTATTTGTTTTCTTTAAAATAATATATTAGGATTGAGACTAGATCTTTTGTGTTTGGGCAAAATTGATTTTCCTGTTTGGGGCAATTGAGAAATGATACTATGAATAATGAGATTATAGGGGAAAGAGTGACTTAAAAAAAAAAAAAAAGCAGTTACAAAACCACTGGACCTTGAAATGGAGAATCAGCTTCTTAATCCCTGGCAGAGTACGTGTTCTTCTGCCATTTTGCACCACATGCAAGTAACTTGTGTTTCTGGTTTTCATGTCTGATGACAGCCTGTGTCCCCCTCTTTCACCAATTCCTGACTTAATATAAGACCAGTTCTGATCAGACTAGATGGTGCTTTACTATTGGCTGGCTTATCTGGTTTTGATTACATAGAATTTTCTAAATGGGCAAAAGCAAAGCTGGTGGTCTCCACTCTGACTATAGCTGAGTGTCTTATTTCTGAATGATGTGTCATGACTGGACCATTTAACTCTTTAGGCCTTCAGTTCATGAGAAAGAGATTGTTATACCACTTGAGTAATGATGGTAATGATATTCTAGACCTAAGAGTTTCTAACACTGCTTCTTAACTACAGCTGAGATGTAGATCAAGTCTCCAGAAAGGCTAAAGAGGAGGCATGGAGGCAATGAAAACCAAATTCTTTTTGTCAGAACTGGTAGTAGAAAGACATGCACTTGGTTTGCCCTGTGCTTCTGTCTTCCTCTGATACCACCACAGAAAGCAATGATGGCCAGGAATGAGTGAAAAGAAGCATTAGGCTTGGACAACCCCAAAACTTGACTTACGGAGTGAGTCCCAATGCACATGACTCAGTGGTCTTAGAGATGTTCTGGAAATGGCTTCTCTGTTGTGATAGTCTTTAACACCCAACAAAATGTGACGTTTGACATTGTAGCAAAAAGCTGTAGTGGAAAGAGCAACAGACATAGACTCTTAGCTCATTGTTGAGGTCACAGGTTTTTTTTATTTATTACCAATATTGCTTGGGAAAGTCAACTCTTTCTGTGCCCCAGTTTCATTGTCCAGAAATATAACACGTGATCATAGCAATAACCCTGCCTCTGTCACAGAGATATTGTCAAGTTCAAGAGAAAAAAAAAGAGAAGCTATGTTTAAAAAGCTTTAAAAAATTTAAAGTGCTTGTGTCTATAGGATCCTACATCACTACTTCCTATCTTTGTGGGGATTTATCCATATCTTCTGTGTTTTAGGTATTTAAGGGCGTCCCTGGTGGTGCAGAGGTTAAAGCGTCTGCCTGCAATGTGGGAGACCTGGGTTCAATCCCTGGGTTGAGAAGATCCCCTGGAGAAGGAAATGGCAACCCACTCCAGTATTCTTGCCTGGAGAATCCCATGGACAGAGGAGCTTAGTCCACGGGTCGCAAAGAGTCAGACACGACTGAGCGACTTCACTTTCACTTTCTGTGTTTTAGAACTAGATGGACCTGATAACAATCTGATTTTCATTCTTCACAAATATGTCAGAGAAGCAAACATTGAATATTTTACCCAGGCGTGAAATAAACCTGTTGTGATATGAACAGAGTTCAGTGAAAAAAGTAACATGATGGGGAACCTCCTTGGATACGACAATCACAGAAGGTTTTTCAGTGGAGATGACATATAAGCTGAAGTCAGAACAGTGAGCAAGAGACAACAATGAAACATACTCTCAAACACACACATAGGAAAAGGGAGTTTCTATGAAGGGAATAGCATTTGCAAAGGATATACAGTGGTTGCTGTTTCCCAGGAGGAAAAGATGACTGGAGCCTGGGGGACAAAAGGGAGAATGGAATGAGATGAGAATGGTACAAATACTTAAGGGCTAGATCATCCAGGACTTTGCAGGTCACCATAAGGGACTTGAGTTTTATTCTAAATGCGTTGGGATGCCATCAAATTTTTATTTCACTGAGGTATAGTTGACATGCAATATAATAATTCAAGATTTATATACATTACAAATTGATCACCATGATAAGTGTAATAACCATGTGTCACCATACGATGGGGAAACAATGGAAACAATGACAGACTTTATTTTGGGGGGCTCCAAAATCACTGTAGATGGTGACTGCAGCCATGAAATTAAAAGGTGCTTCCTCCTTGGAAGAAAAGTTATGACCAACCTAGACAGCATATTAAAAAGCAGAGATGTTACTTTGCCAACAAAGGTCCATCTAGTCAAAGTTATGGTTTTTCCAGTAGTCATGTATGGATGTGAGAGTTGGATTATAAAGAAAGCTGAGCAGCAAAGAATTAATGCTTTTGAATTGTGTTGGAGAGGAGTCTTGAGAGTCCCTTGGACAGCAAGGAGATTCAACCAGTCCATTCTGAAGGAGATCAACCCTGGGATTTCTTTGGAAAGAATGATGCTAAAGCTGAAACTCCAGTACTTTGGCCACCTGATGCAAAGAACTGACTCATTGGAAAAGACCCCTATGCTGAGAAAGATTGAAGGTGGGAGGAGAAGGGAACAGCAGAGGATGAGATGGTTGGATGGCATCACTGACTCAATGGACATGAGTTTGAGTAAACTCCGGGAGTTGGTGATGGACAGGGAAGCCTGGTGTGCTGCAGTTCCTGGGGTAGGACATGACTGAGCGACTGAACTACCTGATCATACAAAGTTCCTGCAATAATATTGACTATATTCCCTATAGTGTACATTACATCCCCATGACTTATTTTAAAACTAGAAGTGTGTGCCTCTTAATCCCCTTCACCTATTTCATCCAGCCCCTCCCTTTGCCTACCCTTTGGTGACCACCAGTTTGTTCTCTGTATCCATGAGTCTGTTTCTGTTTTGTTTTGATTGTTAGCTTTGTTTCTAGATTCCACATATAAGTGAATCTTAGAATATTCATCTTCCTCTGTGTTATTTGGCTTAATATAACACCCTTTAGGTCCATCACTTTTGTTGCAAATGGCCAAAGTTTGCCATTTTATGGCTGTGTAATACTCCACTGTATATGTATACAACATCTGATTTGTCTGTTCACCTATTGATGAACATGTAGGCTGCTTCATTATATTGGCTATAGTAAGTAATACTGGAATGAACATAAAGGTGCATGTTGCTGCTGCTGCTGCTAAGTCACTTCAGTCGTGTCCGACTCTGTGCGACCCCATAGACGGCAGCCCACCAGGCTCTGCCAACCCTGGTATTCTCCAGGCAAGAACATTGGAGTGGGTTGCCATTTCCTGCTCCAATGCATGAAAGTGAAAAGTGAAAGTCAAGTTGCTCAGTCGTGTCTGACTCTTCGCAACCCCATGGACTGCAGCCCACCAGGCTCCTCCGTCCATGGATTTTCCAGGCCAGAGTACTGGAGTGGGGTGCCATTGCCTTCTCCATAGAGGTGCATATGTCTTTTCAAATTAGCATTTTTGTTTCCTTTGGATAAATACCCAGAAGTGGAATTGCTGGATCATATGGTAGTTCTGTTTTTGGATTTTCTGAGGAAACTCCATACTGTTTTCCACAGTGGTGGCACCAGTTAACATTCCAACCAGCAGTCCTGTTTTTTGCACATCTACACCCACATTTGTTATCTGTTGTTTTTTTGATAACAGCCTGTGAAGTGATATCTCATTGTAGTTTTTATTTGCATTTTGGAGAAGACTCTTGAGAGTCCCTTGGACTGCAAGGAGATCCAACCAGTCCATTCTGAAGGAGATCAGTCCTGGGTGTTCTTTGGAAGGAATGATGCTAAAGCTGAAACTCCAATACTTTGGCCGCCTCATGCAAAGAGTTGACTCATTGGAAAAGACTCTGGTGCTGGGAGGGATTGCGGGCAGAAGGAGAAGGGGATGACAGAGGATGAGATGGCTGGATGGCATCACTGACCCAATGGACATGAGTTTGAGTGAGCTCTGGGAGTTGGTGATGGACAGGGAGGCCTGGCATGCTGCAGTTCATGGGGTCGCAAAAAGTCGGACATGACTGAGCAACTGAACTGAACTGAATGATTAGTGATGCTGAACATGTTTTTATGTGTGTGTTGGCCATCTTTATGTCTTCCTTGGGAAGGTATCTATTCAGGTCCTCTGCCCATTTTTTAACTGGATTGTTTGTTTTTTCTGATACCAAATTGTGTGAGTTCTTTATATATTTTGAATAGTAACCCTTTATCAGAGATATCATTTGCAAATATCTTTTCCCATTCAGTAAGTTTCCTTTTCAGTTTGTTGATGTTTTCCTTCACTGTGCAAAAGCTTTTTAGTTTTGTAGTCCCGTTTGTTTATTTTTGCTTTGTTGCCCTTGCCTAAAAAAATAGATCAAAAAAAATCATTCCTAAGACCAATGTCAGAGAGTATACTGCCTATGTTTTTGTGCAGTTTTATGGTTTCATGTCTTATATTTAAGATGTTAATTCATTTTGAGTTTTATTTTTGTAAATGATGTTTTATTCTTTTGCATGTGGATGCAACGTGGAAGTTTTCCCAACACTATTTTTGAAGAGATTGTCTTTTCCCCACTGTATATTTTTGGATCCCTTGTTGAAATTGACCATATATGCATGAGTTTATTTCTAGATTCTATTCTGTTCCATTGATCTTTGTGTCTGTTTTCTTTGTGTGTGTGCGCCAGTACCATACCGTTTTGATTACTATAACTTTGTAGTATAGTTTGAAATCAGGGCATATAATACCTCCAGCTTTGTCCTTCTTTCTCAAGATTGCTTTGGCAAGGAGTTCTTAAAAGATGGTTCGGCCTTATGTATTCCAGTTTGAATGGTCAAGCTGGTTAAAAGGCCAATTTGGGGAAAATCACAGATGTCCTGGTGAGGGATGTTATACTGCCCAGAATGTGGCTGCCTCATGAAACCTCCCTGACTTTCCCCAACTTTACTTTGGTCCTTAAATCCGCCCCCCGCTCCCCCCACACACATCTCAGATGACTCCTGTGTCATTTTTTCTTATGCTTTATTCTCTATAGTATCATTCTTACCTCCTCCTCACCAAAGTTATTGATTGAGAACCACTTCTTGCTTAATATGTGAAAAATCCTCAAAACCCTCAAAACTTCCTTCTGTATCTTCCATCTAATAAATGCTCCATAAATATTTGTTAAATGAGTAAACACATAGTTCAAGTAGCTCTTAGCAGTCAAAGTGCCTCCAAGTCAACTGGAAAGATTTAAAATATGGATGCCAGGACTACCTCCCCAAAGATTCTGACCGACAGTGTTGGGTATTTTTGTTGTAAAACTCCCAGGTGATTTTGATGTGTGGGTTGGAGTGGAAAATTAGCGGATGGGGCTGACTATGGGTAGTCTGCAGTGTTTCCTGGGAATATCATCATACCCTCTCTAAATGCTTGTATATTCACCTTTTCCTCGTGAATGATGAACCTATGACAAAATGCCGTGATTATCTCATCTTTAAAGTTTTTCAAAATAATGAATATGAAATCTACCCTACAGGAGTACTGATCCAGATCATTTGGTTCCATTTTCCAGAGTGTGCTGTAAATTAGCTTCCCTTGGGAAGGAGAAGTGTTTTCACTAGACATCTGGAATTTGACTGACTGACTTATTTTTAACAGCTGTGGATCCGGAAAACACCAAAATAGAAAGGGGTTAAAACATGGCTTCTTCAAACACAGAACTCGGAAAGTCTGGCAATGGCATGATTGTGCAAGTGTTTTGATTTCAGAAGGGGGAAGTCTTCATTTAATTCTATATAATGTGTATATAATAATATAATTTTAAGGCACCTGCTTCAAAATAGAAAGTGGGATGTTGGAGATAATAACACTAAACAAAAATTAAACTAAACCGGGCTCAGTGCCCAGGAAAATTATCAGATTTGAAGAACTGGGCAAGGAGTAAACTAATAGAGGGTAAAAAAGCAGGAATGGATGAAGTCATATCTGCCTCTGTTAAAAATGACCGTGAAGCAATGTGATCGCTCTTGAACAATTCCGTGGGGCATTTGTTGGGTGGGTGGAGTTCCTGCCCTTCTCATTTTCAGTGACAAACTTCCAATGGAACTTACTTTCCTAAAATGTCAGTCCCAAACATGCCAATAATTACAACCATCATGAATTATGTTTGAACTTTTATAATGCTGTAAACTAGTTGGAAATAAGTGGACCAGTAATAAAAGTAAGAGTTAACTGAAGTCAGAAGGAAAACCTTCATGTTTCCCAGGATGCCTAAATGTCATGTAATTTACATAAACAAAGAAGGAAATCCTCTTTGTGTGTTTAGGGGTGTGGGTCTAATACAGGAACCCACGTTTTCCTGTTATTGCAAAGCATTCTTTAATCTTTTAAGCACATTTTAGGACCCACATATATTCCAGGTGTGTTGTTTCCTTTGCTATTAAAACAGCAGAGCAGGGCATGACTATCAGAGAAATTTAGAAGAGCTCCTTTTGTGTTACATAGACACACAAAATAAATGAATTAAGTGGATAGACAGCCCTGAGTAGACTGGTAATATTGCATGAATTTAGTGAGGGGAATGATTGTTCTTCATGGACTTCAACAGGCTTATATGTGGAGCTGTAGGCCAGACAGGCCATTTGTGGATGGAAGATGATAACATTTCCTTGATCTTGGGTGTTTAAGGGGTGATGATTTTTTAACCATGAAAGTAAATGCAATTGGTGTGAAATGTTCATAAGCATTTATCCAAAATATAATTGAACAATGGGCATTAAACCTAAGGATTATTTGAAATTAAAAAAAAAAAATGTTTGCTAAATTCTGGTTAGGAACAAAAAGAGAAGGTTGGACTGAGATCCTAAAAACAGCCCAGTTCTAGACCATAGCGTTGGTCACTTTCCTCTCTTGGTCAATGTTTTCCTGCCTAAATGACCCCAGACACTGAAGCTGTGATAAACTCTGCTGTGTGTGAAGGAGAGCCTTCTTACCACCAACCATAACTGGCCCAGGTACTTTCTGTCCGTCATCCCGCAAGGATTCGTTTTGCCATCTGTTGAGCATTGCATGGTTATTTCAAAATGTGGGATCTGTGGGCTGCTTTGAAACTAAGAAAGAATGTAGCATTGATGTACAGGCTTACTAGGATTGCATTCATTAGGAGGAGTGCTTTCCACTTTTCCTGCTTCTTTTAATAGCATCAATTCTATTTAAACTTACAATTCCTACAGCCAGAGCTCAGGAGGAGCTTTAAGGAAAATCCTTTTAAAATACTTAATTACCTCCCCTCCCTTGAGGCTGTAAGTTAAGAAGTAAGCAGACAGGCAAATGTTCAGAGTGACTCTATCCTGCTGGCTGGTGCTTGATCTCTGTCTGAGAAGTGAGAAGGTCCATCCTCAGCGTGGAAGGGAGAGCTGACCAAGGCCGAGAGGAGGAACTGCCGCAGGCCTGCAGTTGTGGTAGCCTAAGGAATTCATATGTGGAGGGGGGCAGGGGTTATAATCAGATGCAGATTAGATACAAACTAACTGTACTTTATGTTGAAGCTGAAACTCCAATACTTTGGCCACCTGATGCAAAGAACTGACTCATTTGAAAAGACCCTGATGCTGGGAAAGATTGAGGGCGGGAGGAAAATGGGATCACAGAGGATGAGATGGTTGGATGGCATCACCAACTCAATGGACATGAATTTGAGTAGACTTCAGGAGTTGGTGATGGACAGGGAGGCCTGGTGTGCTACGGTCCATGGGGTCGCAAAGTCAGACACGACTGAGTGACTGAACTGAACCATGAGGCCGATTTTTTTTTTTTTTTGGAGTGAGGTATTTCTTCTTATTTTATCACTGAAGCCTGGAATACTTACACTGGACTATAGCATTAGAAATATGCATTGTAGTTGCCTCGGGGAACCAGTGAACTGTACCTTTAAAAGGTAGCCTTTCCCAGCCACCCCTACGTGATGCTCTCAGCTCTTTGTGCTGCTTTCCCTGCTAACCATCATGGTTTATTTGGAGCCTCCATTAGAGGGGCTTGCTATTAATTGTCCCTGTCGTGTTCAATGTGAGTGGATGAAGGCATCAATGAAGCTGCCCTTACAGTTAAAACTATATTGTAACTGCTCGAGGGTGCAGATTATAACGTCTGTTCCTTCTGAGTTCGCCTCTCACTAAAGGCACACATATTCATTCATTTTCTGTTTACCTCTGCTTCTCTTTGTCTCTGCACTTCCCTCTCCCTCTCTCTTCCTCCCCTCTATATTCACACAGATACACATGTATACACACACACACAAATATGTCGTTTTTTCTCTCTCTTTTATGGCACATATGCATGTAGGCATAAGATAGAAACACCTGTGAATGTGAATCCAACCCATCCTGCACACTCACTGATCAGAGTGGTCTTTTCTTGGCAGTGACCAACAAGAAACCCACGCAGGCATCCATTACGAAGGTCAAACAGTTTGAAGGCTCCACGTCATTTGTGCGGCGGTCACAGTGGATGCTCGAGCAGCTTCGCCAGGTGAACGGCATCGATCCTAATCGGGTGAGTGAGCTCTCCAGTGCTCTCCAAGGTGTTCTTTTCTCACAGTGCCTCCCTCATTGACCTTGGCAGAGTGGTGGGTGTCTGAGTCGTTTTTGACAAGGCTATTTCTCCGTTTCAGTTATGTGGCTGAGACTTTCTGATTCCTGTGCCTGTCTCGTGGGAAATTACAAATCTTTTCATCATGTTGGACAGAGGCACCTAACGAGATGCATATTGAAGAAATGCTAGCTACTTCCAATACAAAGAGCAAAATGCCAAGTGCAAAGTTAAGATAATCACATCTGTGATTATCAGTATGAAAAACCATGTTCATCAAAGTTCCATCTGCCTCCTAATGCAATCAGGGATGAGGTTTATTTACCAAAAATCAAATAAATGAATGGCACCTTAAAAATGATGTATTAGAATTCCATTGGATTTAATAAATGAAACATTTCATGGTAGAGTTATATATGCAAGTAAATCCCCTTTGTTTATACACTAACCATATATCAATGATGAAGAAAAATGAAATGTAAAATGAAACTATACAATAATAAGAGATAATCTTTCCCTACCAAAGGTTAGGGACAATATTAATATTGTTCAGTGCCAGGAACCTGAAGTAATCCTTTTTTGAGCAATGGGAAAGACCATGTGTAGTCTGAAATAGGATACAAGTTGATATGCGGTTAAGCTAAAGGGACTTCTGTGCTCGTAGCTTCTTGGGGACATCTCAAAACACTGAGACAAGAGATCTGCTTGATAAAAAGAGAAAGGTGGACTCTCTGTGCCCCTAGGTGCTAATCAAGATGAACCTTGTGATTAGGAACAAAGTCTCGGAAAGGTGTTTTAGCCTTTATGAACTTAATATGGTAAACTGGAAGCAGCAATTTTTAGAGATGGAGATCATTCGTTCTTTCAATGTCTTTTCCAGGATTCTGCAGAGTTTGATTTGTTGTTTGAAAATGCCTTTGACCAGTGGGTAGCCAGCACAGCCTCAGAAAAATGTACCTTCTTCCAGATCCTCCACCACACCTGCCAGCGCTACCTCACAGACAGGAAGCCGGAGTTTATTAACTGCCAGTCCAAAATCATGGGAGGTGAGTGGGCGTTTGAGTGACTTTAGCCATCCTGTTTCCTTCCACTCACTTTTACAAAAAGAGTTAGGTGCTCAGCAGCATAATGAAAGACTAGAAAAAAAGAACCCAGATGCTCAGAGCTGGACGCTTAAGGACCATTCTGGGAGTTCTTTGTATGCTAAAGACACAGTGGTGTGTTTTCACTCTTATCCAAAAACCGATCTTTTTAAAGGAATTAACCCTTTAGATAAGATTATTTGTACCAGGAGAGGAAGCCTGTCCCTTCATTAGAAAAACCTGTGCATTTGGTCGCCTTACTACCATTTCTATCATTTCAACACAGGACACTTTTAGAGGTTTTTTTTTCCTAGTATTTCTCAAGATGTTTTGCAACTATTGATATGAATGTTCCTATAGATCTAGTTCCTTCTTGCAAATAGCAACCAGTCTCTTATTTATTCCTTAATTGGCAGACAGAGCTGACTTAGGATGAGAGCTGTAAGCCAGCCTTATAGGGGCAAGTACCAGTATGGGCAAGTTAATGAGAAATGTTTAGAGGGTGCTTAGCATGTTTCTTCTAGGTGGCATTTCTTTTTAGAGAATTGAAACTGCTAAAAGTATAAAGCCTTGCCAGTCACTCTGAGTTGAGGAAGAGTGTGTATATCATTGGTCTTTTCACTGATATGTTCTCCTGGTTTTGAAAGCATCTTCTTAAAAAAAAAAAAAAAGTACCAACTTTGTCTTAATCAAATGTCAAGTGAAGGTCACATTAGAGGCATTACATTTTCCCCTTGGGCTGTATATATCTTTCCTATGGACATGAGGCAGAATCCATCATCCTGTCCTAATGGCTGCTGTGCACACTGTTACTTTACCGTTAGTCCACTAGATGTGGGAGAAAATGCTGTCAGCACTTCATTATTATCTGCTAAAGTGTCAGTGCGCTTCTGACATAGGAAGTTGCTCACATCATATGAACCTTGAGAAGTCTCTCAAATGCGGATGCAGACATTGGTGTTAGAGCTTTCTTTAATTAGTGCTAGAAAAACAGAAGAGGTAATGAGTACATATTTTCTTCAATGTGGCTGTATCCTATGGAACAAAAGTGAAAAAAACTATTAGACACAAATGTTGAAAGAAAAGGAAATATGAAACACTGACCTCTTACTGTTTGGAAGATATAATGAGGTAGAACCCCCTCTCCTGTCTGTGCCACCAGTGCTGATCAAATGAATTGTGCTTTGAAAGTCCAGCCTTAACAGACTTGGCCAAAGGTCAGAGGACCCAGGCTGAGGACCACAGATGGCCATGTTTTCAGGAAATGGAAAATTGGCAAGGAAATTCCAGCTTTCCCTCATTCTTCGTTAGAATGTTCTGTACCATCCTGGAATCAAATTGGCTTCTTGATCGTATGCTATGAAACCTTTTCCCTGTCGGTAGAAGTGTAGTGTGGTCAGTTGCTTGCCTAGCTAGCACTTGAGCAGAGTCTCCTCTAAAAAACCAGTGTGACATATGGATTTGAAATTTCTGTTGCCCTTGGAGACAGACTTCCCTCGAGTGCTCCACTCCTCCAGGTGCCATCCAGGAGGCAGAGAGCATCAGAAGTAGAAGTGGTTCCATGGGGATGACTGCATTTCCTCAGAATGGAAATGGGAGATGGAAGCAGGGTGTTTGGGTGGGGGAGGGAGGGGACAGACTCTTTCCACTGTCCTGTGAAGGTTAAGCAGAGCTTTGGGAACTTCCCTTCCTCCTCCCCTAAGGGGCAGCACTAGGTGGCCCTCTTCCCTGTTGTCCCTGAAGCTCTCATTTCTTCTCTCAGAACAAGCCCTTTCGTTCCTTCACTCACTCTTGGCTCATCTGCCAGTCGCACAGTATGTAGGTACTGAGTGTCCACTCTGAGCTAGTCACTCTCTACATCCCTGATGTGGAGAAGTATTCTAGAGTTGGCCCCTTAACAGACCCTGATTGCCACCACTCAAACCCCAGACTGGCAGGTCCCTAACAGCCTTTCCATATGCGTGGTTGCGTGCATGCATGCTGGGTCACTTCCCACTCTATGCAGCCTGCCAGCTGCTTCTGTTATTGACCCAGTATTTTGATATCTTCCACCACCCTATGAACCCCAAATTATGCCGAGTTGAGACAAGAATCTGCATATTCAGTGTTAAATTGTTGGTCTGTGTAGTGCATAAAACTGAAGACTGATTTCCTGTTGTAAGAAAAAGTTCACGAGACCAAGTCCAGAATTGACTCCACTTCTGTGACCATGTGTCTCTCTTCTTCCTTAGACCCCAGTTTTCCCCAATGTAACATGTGGAGGTTAGTTTCAATGAGTTCTAAAATCTCTCAGGCAGGTCATTTGAGAATCTATAGTTTTTGAGGTATGGCTTTATTGTATAGGTTAATCACTGCTTAATAATCATATAAAAGATTTCATGCAGTTAGATACTGCCTAGTTCTAGATTCTAAGGAAGGTCAAAACGCTGGAACTAAGCACATTGTACTTCGTTGGCAGCACGTAGTGCTTAATGAGGACAGCCTGTCTTATTTAAACAGTTGTCTTTCCTTGATAACAGTTGTACCAGCACACCCTGGCTAATTAGCATGCTGATTAGGCTTCCTTTCTGCCAGTTATCACAATTCAGAGGCAGAAAAATTGTGTGGTTTTCAGGTCACTGCATTCTGACACCTTTAACTTTTAGGGTACCTACCCCAGCTTCAACAGGTGAGATCTATTCCAAATTTCAAAAATCTTCTGGTCTGTCCTGGGTATGGGCTGCAAGTGCTAGACGTGGTGGTTTTCCCCGCTGTGAAATGTGATAGATCTTGTTAATTTTAGAGAACTGATAAGTGTCGGTGTGCTGTCCTCCATCTCCATTCTGTACATATGGTATCTCATTTAGTTTTTACATCAGCCTTTGGAAATGCAACTTATTATCTCCATTTTACCGAGAAGGAAATAGGATCAGAGGGATTAGTAAATAACTTGCCAAGGGTCATATAGCCTTTGTCCTCAAGTGGCAGAGCTAAAATTCAAACATAGGTCCTCTCTAAGAACATCTTTTTCGGGGCCACGAAATGGTACATTCCAGGGAACATCATCGATACTGTCTTTGGTATAAATGTTGCTCCCTAAAGTTGTTTAGGAATTTGGGGACATATTTTAGCCAGCACATTCCTAGGTATTAAAAAAGGGAGCTAAGTGGAGAGGGTCAGAGATATGAGAAGTTTTAACTGTTTTCCTACTTTTATTGCAGTATACAATTAATATAATAACTTAAGCACTTTTGTTTCTGCCCTAAGAATGAAAGAATCATCAGGGCCTTTAAAATCATCTTGCTTGTTGTTTCTTTTCTTTTTTTTTTTTCATAATAATTTCAACATATTAAAGAGTCTATTTTACTCAATGGGGAAGATGCTGGAGTCCTGGCCACTCACCAGGCCTCTTAGGTACTTTGTATCTAGTCCAGCCTGTCCTTGGGAAAACTGAAGCTATTTGAATGATATTTTGAAGAACAGATCTGCCTGACTGAACCACATTTTCTTTAATACCAGTCGTGATAGGATTATCATTTACATATCTACAATTCCGTGAAAGTCTGCTCTTATATTTATTGATTGTGTACATTCCAAATGGCCAGCTGTTTCTTCTTCCCTTGGGGAATGTCAGTTACACAGAAATAAATTCTTTGGCTTGTTTGAAATTCTCTCCTCCAAACATGTTATTTCCTTATCTCCAGAGGACAGACTTGGAGCTCTGATCTTCTGGTGTTGGTTATAGGATCCAGGAGACATGTCCAAAGTCTGCAGTTGTGAAGACCCCCATAAATTGAAAGAGGGAGGGATGTTCTGAGCAGGTGTGAAGCAGGAAGCATTGGTTTCTTCAGTTAGCATCTTTTCAGCCATCTTCTCTTCTTTGGATGCTTAGAGAAGACTTTGTCCTCAAGCCTTGGTTATACCTACTTTCCAATCTACCCACTCTACCTCTCTTTTAATTTATTCAAGATCAGTTACCTTAAAAAATACAAAGTCATTCATTCAGTTGCTGGTTCCCTAAGCTACCAAGCCACCTACAAAGATGGAAGGCCAAGGTGTAGAGCCAGTCTGGCTGCTGAAATGTCATGTAGCGTTAGGAACAACAGGACCCTGAAGGTGACGTCTTAGCTTCATATAGCTTACTTTTTCTAAGATAGTAGCTTTTTTCTGCCTGTTACAAGCAGAATAGATCTATGATAATATAGATGATATACTGTCATATCTGGATAAGAAAATGGCTGCCCACTCCAGTATTCTTGGCTGGAAAATCCCATGGACAGAGGAGGCTGGTGGGTTACAGTCTGTGAATTCACAAGAGTCAGACACGACTTAGCAACTAAACCAGCCCCACCACTATTATGATGATATGTTTGTACTACAAAGATGCCTTGAAGGAATTAATCACATATGTTGAACTTTAGACTCTAAAAGAGACACTTACTTTCAACTAATTTATTTCAAAAAAAAAAAAAGAAGCATGGTCTGCCCCAAATAGTAGCATCGGTTTACTTATAACAGACCTGTTGTATTAAGTCTAGGTCCCAAGGGGAACTTTATTTTGCTCTCTGCATTCTTCTTAATAAAATGTGATCAAATCCCACATAGTTCCCAATTGTTATTTTATTTACACTGACCTTCTGTAATGATTACTGTTGCCCTATTATTTTTATGCCCAAATCTGTGAACTAAGGAAATCTTGAATGGTTTTGGCAACTTCTATGTGGAACCACCAAACAGATGCTTTGTAAACCTAGTATCTTTTTTAGAAAGTATGGTAAATTATGTGCAGAAAGAAAGAAATTTATTCCTTGAGGCAAGGTTCCATTTAAACTGAAGCATGTCCTCCAGTTTTCTTGGGTTCTGAGCCCAAGCACCTCTGGCTAACTCATTCAATTACTTCTCCCTCTTTCCTCTGTTCCGTATGGGTCATCATTCAGTGAACCCCATCTAGACTGTTTGAGGCCCAGTTGTTCACATAAGCATTTACTTAGCACCAGCTGCCTGTCAGGTCCTGAGCTACCTGTGGACATCCAGCAACCAGGTGGGCACCTTTGCCAATTTTACTTACCTTCCTGGGGGGGTCACTAGGTGTAAATAGATATCAAACACTATGATACACCAAGGGGATGGCTGAGCTGCATTTAAAAGGATAGTTAAGAGTTGACAGACACATAAGGGCAGGATGAAGTGAGTTCTGTCTTGCAACACTTAATCCAAACAGTGTCATTTCAGTGTTGGCTAGATTCAGAATTTGAAATGTGGCAGATTGTTTTTCCACAAAGCAGACTATTTGTAAGTGTCATGTATTTTTATCATCACCAAAGGGTATTTCTTTAGCATTGTCTGTCAATGTGCAGACCTTCAGATGAGGGTATAAAGTGCAGCCTTGTGAGCTCTATTAGAATTCCAGGGACACATATGTCTCTGATGTCCCCTTCATAGCAGGCTAGCGCTCATTCACCCCTGCTGATCGGTATGCTAAAGTGAAAGTCGCTCAGTCATGTCCAACTCTTTGTGACCCCATGGACTATACAGTCCATGGAATTCTCTAGGCCAGAATACTGGAACGGTGGGTAGCCTTTCCCTTCTCCAGGGGATCTTCCCAACGCAGGGATGGAACCCAGGTCTCCCGCATTGCAGGCGAATTCTTTACCAGCTGAGCCACAAGGGAAGCCCTGGTATGCTAAAGGAGAACCGAATGGCTTTCCTCTGGAGTCCCCTGGGGTGGAACAGAATCTCAGGATGCAGCCTGTGACTTTGTATTGTACTTTTCTCCCAAACAATGTAGGAGCATACCCCTGAGCAAGGTGCCCGAATATCTTACCTTGTGAGTGCCCTGGGTGTGGGCACGTGTACGGTGAGGTGACAGACAACACAGAGCACATGCATGCATCCTAAGAGTGTGCTTTTTGTTTAAAATTTTTTTATTGAAGAATAATTGCTTTACAGAATTTTATTTTCTGTCAAACTTCAACATGAATCAGCCAGTTCAGTTCAGTTCAGTTCAGTCGCTCAGTCGTGTCCGACTCTTTGCGACCCCATGAATCGCAGCACGCCAGGCCTCCCTGTCCATCACCATCTCCCGGAGTTCACTCAGACTCACGTCCATCGAGTCAGTGATGCCATCCAGCCATCTCATCCTCTGTCATCCCCTTCTCCTCCTTCCCCCAATCCCTCCCAGCATCAGAGTCTTTGCCAATGAGTCAACTCTTTGCATGAGGCGTCCAAAGTACTGGAGCTTCAGCTTTAGTATCATTCCTTCCAAAGAACACCCAGGGCTGATCTCCTTCAGAATGGACTGGTTGGATCTCCTTGCAGTCCAAGGGACTCTCAAGAGTCTTCTCCAACATCACAGTTCAAAAGCATCAATTCTTCGGCGCTCAGCCTTCTTCACAGTCCAACTCTCACATCCATACATGACCACAGGGAAACCATAGCCTTGACTAGACGGACTTTAGTCGGCAAAGTAATGTCTCTGCTTTTGAATATACTATCTAGGTTGGTCATAGGTATACGTATATCCCCTCCCTTTTGAAACTCCCTCCCATCTCCTGCCCCCATCCCACCCCTCTAGATTGATACAGAGCCCCTGTTTGAGTTTCCTGGGCCATTCAGCAAATTCCCATTGGCTATCTAGTTTACATATGGTAATGTAAGTTTCCATGTTACTCTCTCCTACATCTCACCCTCTCCTCCCCTCCCCCCATGTCCATAAGTCTGTTTTCTATGTCTGTTTCTCCATTGCTTCCCTGTAAATAAATTCTTCAGTACCATTTTTCTAGATTCTGTGTATATGCATTAGAATACGATATTTATCTTTCCTAAGAGGGTTCTTATGGAAAAACAAAAGTGATGTATACGGTCGTTCTTAATCCAAATATATTAATAGAGTGCTGTAATAGAATCTGTCACATTTGCCATGATTTTTATATTTCTTCTTCGTGTCTTGATGTTTTCTGTCAATGAATTATGGTTTTGTGGGATGTGAACCTCACACTCCTACATGTACTTTGACCATGGGCACAGTATAAAGAGTTGCTTATTTCTCAAGAATACAATCATGTGTAATTTTGCCCCCACCACTAATACTTTAACACACTCAGGGATTCAGCAGACATGCACTAGTGATTACAATTCACATACCAGGTTGAATTGTATTAAAAAAACCATATTGTTGTTGATGGCATGTAGATACAGAGCAGGGGAAGAGGCTAGGCTGCTTAGATCATTTACTGTTGTGAGAGAGTCAGGAAGTTTTCCAATAGTTCTTAAGATCTAGAGGAATCCATATCGTAGTTCCTCCAGAGAGTTTTTGTTGCCCTTTAGGAAATAACAAAGGAACAAACTTCAGTTATCCTCTACCATGTACAAACAAGGAAAGTGATTTATGAGGAATTGCCTGAGATCCCACAGCTCATGAGGGATGGAGCTCTACCACGGTCAGGGCTTCTCATTTATTCCACGTCCATTCATTGGAGACCTGGACTTTCAAGTTCCCTCAATAAACCCAGGCTTATTTTCTTCATGTTGATTCTGCCAAACAGAAGAGATAGTCCCAATTTAACAAGATATGTATGAGACTCAAATTAAAAATTCCATTTGGCAATTCTCTGTAGATGTCTGTTAGTGATATTAAACACATACAGACTTAGCCACCACTCTCTCATCACTCCATCCTCTTTGTTGCAGCTAATACCATCTTTTCCTAGAGAGCTTGATATTTTATATATGACTTTCTTTTTTAGAAACTTTTTGGAGAGAGTTAGAAATTAAAAATAGAAACCAAAGATTATGCATCAATAAGAGTAACAGTACAAATATTTAAAATATACAATTGGAAAAGCCTAGTTTGGAGACTTTTTTGTTTTGGTTATTGGGATCCCACCAGTGTAACTACTGCATCAAACATAATTGAGATATATCGTGCTACACAAACTGCTAACAACCATCTGACATTGACTGAGTGCTCTTAGGAGCAGGACATTGTAGCAGAAGCTATGAGATGTCTATCTGATTCTTTATGTATTTTTTAAATTTAGGACAATATTAACCACAGTTATGTTGGAGATTTTGTATGCCTTCTCATGTTTTCTGGTAGTCATTCAACTTTATCTTATTCCCAAAAGGTGAATTAAAAGCAGATGCTTTTATTTTCAGTGAGAAAATTGAAGTAACGAAGGACTAGTTCCTTAGGTTCCATCCAATTCTGTACATGATATAAATGACTAGTAACTAAAGAAAAATTGGGTCACAGATGTGATTTTTTATTTTCTGTTTTTCATTGCTCACTGACTGTAAGCTACCCTGAAATACATGCTGTGAAACAGCTGGTGGGTTATGGGGAGTCATCCTGAGCCTGGAGTGACTTCGTGCATTAAGTGCTTTTTGAATCATATCTCTCCATCAAAATCTTGAACCAAACCGAAGCTCCACGAGAGGACTTCCGAGGTATCATTTATTGGCGTGACAAGGATCGTGAACATATTTTGCCTATCCCATGGTTAAATAATCTGAAACAGATGAGAGCCATTTCTACTTTCATAATCAACCAGAACACATTAATTGCACATCTTGATATAGTGGAAAGAACACAGACTAGATTCACTTAGCTCTGTTTTTGATGGTTATCACTCAGTAACCTTCTCTAAGATGCTTACCTCATACTCAGCCTCTCTGTGCTTTTTTGTATCGTGGATAGCAACATATACCTTGAAGGAATGGTGTGGGGATTAAAATGAATTTTAAAATATTCAATCAGGATTTCTACAAAGTGCTAGTACATGTCTGAATATTTTGTTTAAAATACATGGAAATTATGTATACCTATTCATAATATCATGAGGGTCTTCTGGAATATTTATCAAAGTCCTTTCTTATGAAAGAAGTAAGAAAATATTCTTAAACTTTCCTAATCCATGTTTGGCCTTAAGAATTGCAAAAACAAACCAAAGTAACTTTTTTTGTTCCAGCTGGGAAGGAGCTAAGCTATATTATAAATATTTCAAATGTCTGGAATGCTGAGTTGTTTACCATGGTTTATAGAATGCTGAATGTGTTGCATTTTATGTTTGACATTTATAGAATGCATATGGTACTGCTGACTTTACCAGAACAACGATGTTTAAAATATTGAGTGATACTGTGACAGAGATCAGGGCCCAATATTCAGATCTTCTAGTAGGAAAGAAAAACCTTAAAACACATTTTCTAAACTTTATAAGAGCATAGAAGTGTCCTTTTTCCATCAACATATCTTCAACCTAGAGCATTTCTTTGAGTCCAGTTCTCTTTACACAGCCCCAAAAGGACATATATCAGAGGTTAAATTGTTTAATACTGTTAGTCATGAAGTAGTATTTTCCAAAATAGATATAAAAGGCATGCTGCATGATGCCTACCCATACTTCTAGATTTACAGAGAAGTACAATTTTTAAAAGAATTTTGGGGATTTAAGTTTACCAATCACTTTGCTACATGTTTTAAATTCTTCATAATTTCATGAAACAAACTTTACTTTAATACCAAAAGATAGAAAGGACATATCTCTGAGAATAAAGAGCTATTCCTTAAATTGGAAGCATTTACCTTTATGAAAAAATTACTATATCTGGTTCTGGTTCTTATTTTTCCTAGTTCACATGGTGGACCGATAAAAACCCCATCATCACCTGGCCTTTAAACGTTGCTGCTCTGCTGTAACATAGAAGCATCAAGAACTAAAAATTACTTGGAATTTTAGTGAAGAGAAGCTGTGAATTCTCAAGAACAGTAACTGGGTCTAAAAATGGTCATTTATAATTTGTCAAATTCATTCCCACTCTGGGGAAACCCACTCAGCACACATCCTTTGGATAGTACAGACAGAACAGATAATCCTCAGGGTGAAGGCCATAGTCTTATCCCTTACCTGGAATAGAGGTAAGGAACTTGTGCGTAGTACCTGAGAAACTACCCAGGAATACGAGATTTCTAAAACCTTTAGTGAAAAGGTAAATAAAATGATGTTTTTCCCCTCACATTATATCCTAGCCTTTCAAAAATTTCAGCTTTGTATTTGATCATTAAAATAAGACTAAGTCTCTAAACTTATCTAACTTATAAGTAGTCTCTAACTTATAACTTAAGTCTCTAAAGTAGTTACTTGAAATTTAGACATTGATGTAAATCTGAAGTTGAAGACTTTTCAGATTTATAAGACCAAAAGCATTTCTCACCCTTCTATTTACAATATGCCTACCCAGGGTTGGGTTTATAGGAGTCATGCAAGAGGCAAGAGCATTAAGATTGCCAAATTTAGAAAGCAAAAGTAGAAGATGCACAATAAAATTTGAGTATAAGATAAACAGTGGGTAACTTTTTAGTATAAGTATACCCCATGCAGTATTTGGGACAACCAAAAACTTATCCATTGTTTGTCTGAAATTCAGATTTTACTGAGCATTCTATATTTTATCTGGCAACCTTCATGGGCATCCCAGTTTCTAGCTATTGTAACCAATATGGAAAACACAGTAAGTTAGCTGGTATGTAGATAAGTAAACTTTATGATGGCCAGTTATTAGGACTTTAAGAAATGTTGAGATGGACAACTCCCAGGCATAATGTTAGGTTAGCTGTTCAAAGATACAAACAAAAAAATATGAGACAGGCTGCTAAAGAAGCAGTTGAAAGACCTGCCAGGATTCACATCTTATTGTGGTTATTCTACTTAGAAAAATGCTGTTAAGTGCAAATGAAAGTAGTAATCAGTATAGAAATTCCACTAAAGCTCTTTAGTAATCAAACATGAGATCCCTGGTTAAATGTGCACAGGGAAAAAAGCTCAGTCTTGGGTCTGAATGTCTTTGGCTTGGTTTTGAGCAGTTAGTTTCCGGCAAAAACAGTAACAGGAGTCTGCCATTGACTTTTGGGGACACCAGCAGACCAAAGGCTCCCATTTATGGAGAAAAGAGAAGCAGCTCTGGGTCTCAAGATCTAGAAAAGGTGCTGCTCTAAAAATTTAGCCTCCTCTCTGACCTGTCTAATGGTTTTCTTAGTAATAGAGGTGACTGGTCTAAAAAAATCCCTTGTCAAACCCTTGCCTACAAGCTCTGACTCACCCATATCCATCTCACTATCCATCTATATCCTGCTCTCACTGTCAGGTAAATGAGCATGGAAGGTAACCCTTAGCTTTTGGTTGGTTGGTTTGCTTGGGTTTTATTCTAGCTCCATATGAGTATAACATCCAAAGGTGATGCTACTATAGATTCCATGAAACATTCAGTGGGTCCTACTTGTGAAAAGGGAAGAATATCTTCAATAGTTCCTAGGTGTAAGAGCACATTGAGCACCAACACTTCAACTACAACACTTGAGTAGCAGGAAGGCAATCAAGTAAGTGTATCACTATATTGAGGTAAAACATGTTTTAGGAAAAGAATGAGGACAAGTCTTCATTGACTAAGGGATCTGTTTACTTTGTCTAACTTTTGAATGGTTACGAGGTGACAAATGCATGCGTTTTAAACTTAGTGGATGCTGCTGGTGGAGAAGGCAATGGCACCCCACTCCAGTACTCTTGCCTGGAAAATGCATGGACGGAGGAGCCTGGTAGGCTGAAGTCCATGGGGTCGCTAGGAGTCGGGCACGACTGAGCGACTTCACTTTCACTTTTCACTTTCATGCATTGGAGAAGGAAATGGCAACCCACTCCAGTGTTCTTGCCTGGAGAATCCCAGGGACGGCGGAGCCTGGTGGGCTGCCGTCTATGGGTTCACACAGAGTCGGACACGACTGAAGCGACTAAGCAGCAGCAGCAGCAGCTGGTGGGAAAGCAACTATTTATGTTTCTGTTATTTAAATTCATGAAAAGTGAAGGTGTTAGTCACTCAGTCATGTCCAATTCTTTGGAATCCCATGGACTGTAGCCCACCAGGCTCTACTGTGCATGGAATTCTCCAGGCAAGAATACTGAAGAGGGTGGCCATTATCTTTTCTAGGGGATCTTCCTAACCCAGGTCTCCTGCACTGCAGGTGGATTCTTTACCATCTGAGCCACTAGGGAAACTCATATTTAAATTCATAGTCATGCCAAAAAGACAGTAGTAAGAAAGACTCAGAGTATTTCTGCGTTTAGATACCTAAGCAGAAGCTGATTGTTCATACTTTGAGAAAATCTAAGTGTCATAATTATTCATAATACCATGCCCTGTAGAAAAGACCTTTCAAGTGGAATGAATACACCCCTCATTGAACGTGGTTGTGAACATTCTGGTCAGGATCAGCTTCATGTCCCTTATCTCTCAGAGAATTAAACAGGACAGAGTGTGGTGGGTAAAAATCAGGGGCATTACATGTTTCACATACAAGTATTGCACCAGACCTAATCTTGTGATTATTTATGCTATTATATATTTCTTCTATCAGTGTCTCCTATGGACCTTATTTTCACAGTTGGTTGATTTTATTGATCCTTTTTCCAGTTTCCATTATAAGAGGTTGAGACTTACAGAGGGGAATAAAAGATGTTTTTCACAAGGTTAGAGTAGATTCACACATCTAATAAAAGGCAAGTTTGTCCTGATGGTTGGCTTCTAGGAATGTTAGGGTCTTTTGGGCACCAAGTAAAGGAGAGGAAAAACACTTGTAATTTTGAGGTCTTTGTGGTGTCACTATATAATCCTTGTCTATTTTTTGTAAGCTTTTGACTTTCAAATTTGAATAAGATACAATAGAGCATAATTGTTTAAAGGCTTACATCATTTAAAAGCAAATGTTACTGATGACACTCCAATACAAAATAAAAAAGTTTAAAAAAGCAAATGTTTATCTTAAGAGTTACTGAGTAAAATGTATTTTTTTCTATCTGCAATGAGTTTACCATCTTGGTCATCACCTAATCATGCTCTATCAAATTATCACAAACTTGGTGACTTTAAAACAACACACATTTATTATCTTGTAGTTCTGGAGGCAAGAAGTCTGGAATGAGTCATCAGGCTGTGTTCCTTCTAGAGGTGCTAGGAAAGAGTTTGTTGCCTTGTCTTTTCCACCTTCTGGAGGCTGTGTGTGTTCCAAGGTGTGGGGCCTTTTCCTCCATCTTCAAAATCTCCAGTGTAGCATCTTCAAATCTCTCTCTGCTTTTTATGTTCCTGCCTCTCTCTCATCAAGACCCCTGTGGTTATATTGGTAGACCCAAGGAATTTGGATTATCTTTCCATCTGAAGATCCTTAAGCATAGGTGCAAAGTCCCTTTTACCATGTAAGGTAACATATGCATAGGTTCCACAAATTAAGACATGGGCATCTTTGTGAAGCTGATGTTCTGCCTACTGTACTATTTTTCTAAGAGCTATAATATACACTATTGTCTAATAATGTCCTACATTTAATCTTTTCCTTTCATAATATATACTTTTAAATACTTTCTATACTTGTACTAATCTATTATAATTTAAGATATTTAAATTTCAAAGCATGTAAGAAACCTATATGCAGGTCAGGAAGCAATAGTTACAACTGGACATGGAACAACAGACTGTTTCCAAATAGGAAAAGGAGTATGTCAAGGCTGTATATTGTCACCCTGTTTATTTAACTTATATGCAGAGTACATCATGAGAAACACTGGGTTGGAAGAAGCACAAGCTGGAATCAAGATTGCCAGGAGAAATATCAACAACCTCAGATATGCAGATGACACCACCCTTATGGTAGAAAGTGAAGAGGAACTAAAAAGCCTCTTGATGAAAGTGAAAGAGGAGAGTGAAAAAGTTGGCTTAAAGCTCAACATTCAGAAAACGAAGATCATGGCATCTGGTCCCATCACTTCATGCAAATAGATGGGGAAACTCTGTCAGACTTTACTTTTTTGGCCTCCAAAATCACTGCAGATGGTGACTGCAGCCATGAAATTAAAAGACGCTTACTCCTTAGAAGGAAAGTTATGACCAACCTAGATAGCATATTCAAAAGCAGAGACATTACTTTGCCAACAAAGGTCCATCTAGTCAAGGCTATGGTTTTTTCTGTGGTCATGTATGGATGTGAGAGTTGGACTGTGAAGAAGGCTGAGTGCCGAAGAATTGATGCTTTTGAACTGTGGTGTTGGAGAAGACTCTTGAGAGTCCCTTGGACTGCAAGGAGATCCAACCAGTCCAATCTAAAGGAGATCAGCCCTGGGTGTTCTTTGGAAGGAATGATGCTAAAGCTGAATCTCCAATACTTCAGCCACCTCATGCAAAGAGTTGGCTCATTGGAAAAGACTCTGATGCTGGGAGGGATTGGGGGCAGGAGGAAAAGGGGACGACAGAGGATGAGATGGCTGGATGGCGTCACTGACTTGATGGACATGAGTTTGAGTGAACTCTGGGAGTTGGTGATGGACAGGGAGGCCTGGCGTGCTGCAATTCATGGGGTCGCAGAGAGTCGGAGACGACTGAGTGACTGAACTGAACTGAACTGAACTGAAGCTTTTTAGGAAGACCCAGTACTTAAGTGGCTGAAAGGACTTATCTTGTAGCTCCTTACTTTACCAACTGGGATATTTGTACCTTGGCCCTTTCTCTTCACTTAAGGAATTGATTTTCCTTAATAATTACACAAGTTTTTGTTTTTTTTTTTTACAAGTTTCTAAGATATCTTAGTATTTAAAGCTTTCAATGATGAAAATGTTGTAGGTCATTTGGTTTTGTTAAAATCATCCTTTTCCTTGATATTTCCCTTACTTCCATCTCAGAAAATGATCTTAATGTCCTCCATGTAAATACCTTGGTGACATTCCTCTTGAGACTGATGATTCCTCTTCATCTTTCATATAAAATGTCAAGGTCAAGTGTATTTAACACGTACTCATCAGATAAGTTCGCATTAACGGGTTGGATTTATCTCTTTAATTCTTTAATTCAGCGTTCATTTACAAGTGATCTGACATGAGCCCCTGAAGTGCAATTAGCATATTAATTCGACAGTTTTCTGTACTGGTTAGGGGGTCTTCTTCCTTCAGTGTACTGTTGTTTCTTAAACTTTGTCTTCCCAGCATGGTATGTTACACACTGGAAAGGAAAAGATTGCACAGATCTGGGTTTGAATTTGTGATCTGTCATTTACTGTCTGTGGATGAGTTATTTAAACTGTAAGCTTGACTTCCTGTTCTTAAACACAATAATTATGCTTATTCCACAGGGTTGTTGTAAGATTTTTAAATAAGGTCATTTATAAGCATTTAGCCTGGTGAATAGGGAGTACTGTGAAAGGTAGTGGTAGCTGTTATAACTATATTAATATATTATAATGAATTCTTTCTTTAAATTCTGCCTTCCTGCTGTTGTCCTGCCTTCCTTTCTATTCTATTCATATAGAATCTGAATTCCAGTCAGACACGGAGGAGGGAGTGGAAGCATGTGTAGCTTTCAGTATCCCTTACATCAGATATAGTAGACATGAAGTCATATGTATTCATATTTGCATTTTTCTTCTAGGAAAAATAGTTAATGATGATAACACTGATTGTCACCATATTGAGTTCCTACTATATGCCAGACAATATTTTTTAGTTCACGTTAATCCTAAAAAGTAATCATTTTTATCATTTACAGATTAAGAAGCAGAGTCTCTTGACATTACTTAACATGCCTTAAGTTATGTAGATAATAAAGAGAAGTTGTTGCTATTGTTCAGTCACTAAGTCATATCCAACTCTTTACAACCCCATGGACTGCAGCACACCAGCCTTCCCTGTCCTGCACCATTCCCTGGAGTTGGCTCAAACTCATGTCCATATAGTCAGTGATACCACCCAACCATCTCATCCTCTGTCATGCCTTTCTCCTCTTGCTTTCAGTCTTTTCCAGCATCAGGGTCTTTTTCAATATCGGTCAGCCAATCCTATCAGGTGGCCAAAGTACTGGAGCTTCAGCGTCAGCATCGGCCATTCCAGTGAATATTCAGGGTTGATTTCCTTAAGGAATGACTAATTTGATCCCCTTGCTGTTCAAGGGAGTCTCAAGAGTCTTTTCCAGCACCACAATTCAAAAGCATCAATTCTTTGGCACTCAATTTTCTTTATGGTCCAACTCTCACACCTGTACATGACTACTGGGAAAACCATAGCTTCAGCTATATGGACCTTTGTTGGCAAAGTAATGTCTCTGCTTTTTAATATGCTGTCTAGGTTTGTCATAGCTTTTCTTCCAAGGAGCAAGCATCTTTTAATTTCATGGCTGCAATCACCATCTGCAGTGATTTTGGAGCCCAAGAAAATAAAGTCTGACACTTTCCATTGTTTCCCCCTCTAGTTGCCAAGAAGTTATGATACCAGATGCCATGATTTTAGTTTTTTGAATGCTGAGTTTTAAGCCAGCTTTTTCACTCTCCTCTTTCACCTTTGTCAAGAGGCTCTTTAGTTCCTCTTCACTTTCTGCTATTTGGGTGGTATCATCTGCATATCTGAGGTTATTGATATTTCTCCCAACAATCTTGATTCCAACTTGTAATTCATCCAGCCCAGCATTTTGCATGATATACTCTGCATACAAGTTAAATAAGCAGGGCGACAATGTACAGCCTTGACATACTCTTTTCGAACCAGTCTGTTGTTCCATATCCAGTTCTAACTGCTGCTTCTTGACCTGCATACAGGTTTCTCAGGAGGCAGGTAAGTTGGTTTGGTATTCCCATCTCTTTAAGAATTTTCCACAGTTTGTTGTGATCCACACAGTCAAAGGCTTTAGCATAGTCAATGAGGCAGAGGTAGATATTTTTCTGGAACTCTCTTGCTTTTTGTATGATCCAGTAGATGTTGGCAATTTGGTCTCTGGTCCCCTGCCTTTTCTAAAACCAGCTTGAACATCCAGAATTCAACAGTTCATGTACTGTTGAAGCCTGGCTTGGAGAATTTTGAGCATTACTTTACTAGCATATGAGATGAGAGCAATTGTGCAGTAGTTTGAACACTCTTTGGCATTGCCTTTCTTTGTGATTGGGATGAAAACTGACCTTTTCCAGTCCTATGGCCACTGCTGAGCTTTCCAAATTTGCTGGCATATTGAGTGCAGCACTTTCACAGCATCATCTTCTAACACTTGAAATAGCTTAGCTGGTATTCCATCACCTCCACTAGCTTTGTTCATAGTGATGCTTCCTAAGGCCCACTTGACTTCACACTCTAGGATATCTGGCTCTGGGTTAGTGAGCACAGCATTGTGGTTATGCAGGTCATTAAGACCTGTTTTGTGCAGTTCTGTGTATTCTTGCCACCTCTTCTTAATTTTTTCTGCTTCTATTAGGTCATTACCATTTCTGTCCTTTTGTTGTACCCATCTTGGCATGAAAATTTCCCTTGGTATCTCATATTTTCTCTAAGGAAAGTTAAGGTTTGTCTGTTTCTAAAATCTATCTTTCCTTCTTCTCCATTATAGAAAAGTAGAGAACCTTTTCAACACATGTTTTTGTGTAGAGGTTTTAAGTGGTCCTCCAACAAAATGAGATTTTATCCTCATTTCATCAGCTTAGTATAGTTCTTGACATTGGTCAATGTTGTATTTTCAGTATAGCATTTGAATTATGGGATTCATTTCTTTATCATTATTGGTTTATTTTCTAGTTAAATGTTCTACTACTAAGTTCACTCTTCTAATGCTGTCCTTTCTTTTGGTCTATTTTCATATCTATTTTCTTTTCCTCTAGGAATACTCTTTGAGATCATATTATACTTTAAAAGGAAAATGCAACTTTATTTGTTGAATTATAAGATATGCATAAATTTTCAAGAATATGTATGTTATATAAAGCATGGTACATTTATATCCAACTTTTCTGTGTAATAAATATTTATAGGCCAGCAACATGTATAGGTAACTAAGATAGAGTCCTAGGTAAGGCAGCCTTTGAAAATAGATTGTGTATGTATCTTCTTTGGGGAAATAAGACTTGGGAAAATGTGGTAAAGCTTTCTTCACTGTTGATTAAGAAAATTCCAAAATTAAGACTTCCTCTTTTCAACTATTATACTTCTCAGCTTCATCTCTTAAAAGCTGAATAAACACAAGCACAAATAGCTGGATTTATTTCTGGTTAAGATTAGGTTAAAAACTACAGAAATTTAAAGTTCTAATACAGATAAAAATAAACAGAACCACTGATTTTCTATGCTTCTCAACTCTCAACTGGTTTTTCCTGTTAAGAAATATAAATTGAAATTCTTCATTTGGGGCTATCTACTTTACCAACAAAGATCCATCTTAAAGCTATGGTTTTTTCAGTAGTCATGTATGGATGTGAGAGTTGGACTATAAAGAAAGTTGAGTGCCAAAGTACTGATGCTTTTGAACTATGGTGTTGGAGAAGACTTGTAAGAGTCCCTTGGACAGCAAGGAGAGTCAACCAGTCAATCTTAAAGGAAATAAGTCCTGACTATTCATTAGCAGGACTGAAGCTGAAGCTGAAACTCCAGTACTTTGGCCACCTGATGTGAAGAACCGGCTCATTGGAAAAGACCGTGATGCTGGGAAATATTGAAGGCAGGAGGAGAAGGGGACGACAGAAGATGAGATGGTTGGATGGTATCACCAATTGATGGACATGAATTTGAGTAGGAGTTGGTGATGGACAGGGAAGCCTGGCATGCTATAGTCCTTGGAGTCGCAAAGAGTCAGACATGACTGAATAACTGAACTGAACTTTCAACCAACCAGACCTAAGCAAATAACAGAATCTATCAGTAAGATATAACCAACTTTTTCTTTGTTTGCTGGTGAGAACAAATGGAAAAATAAGTATTAGCACTGCTGAACGCTGTGGAGTTTTTGGATTTTTATACTGCTAAAAATGAATATTTTAAAAATTGAATATTGGCACAGTTTAATGTGAATTTATATTTTGAGACTCCTTCAGCATGAATTCACATTTTGAGACTCCTTTGGCACCACTACCTGCAAAATAGAGGAAATTAAAAAAAAATAATCACTTTCAGGAAAAAAGCTAAGTATTCATAAAGCAGAAACAGAGTCACAAAAGAGTAGGGATGAAGCTGCTTGCCTGCTGGCCTACAAGTCTGGAAAGAGGTAGTTTGAATTCCATGCTGTAACAGTGACTAAAAATACCCCCACGGAAAGCAAAAAAAAACACAGCCACATTTGCTGTTTAGAATCAAAGCCTTTCTGCCCAAGCAAGGGATCTACAAACAAGCCATGATCCACTGCCCTAGGAAGTTGCTTATAAGATTCTACATTCCTGGGGAGGCAACAGAAAGCAAACAGCATCTCCCACCCATGACCTGGCGCCAGCTGCCCACTGGCTTAGCACTGGCTCTGCAATATCCATAATAGCACCCAGGACAGGAGCCTCAGATCATCACTTTAAGTCCTGGTTGTCTTAGGGGCCAATACTAGAAACAATAAAGCTACACGTAGGAGAGAAAGGACCATGGTAGTGAGGAGAAGGAAGAAGAAATTAAAATTTCCCACTTGAGAAGAATGCACTAACCAAACTTCTAAAAAATATATATGAGAATTCCAAAAAAAAAAAAAGAAAAAAGAAAATTGGGAGTTGAATTTACTCCAAATGAAACTAATTTGAAAATGACTTTAAAATAAGTATGCTCGTGATACTCAAAAAATAAGGGAATTAGAAAAAAGAATAAGATATTACAAAGCAAAAACAAAGCTCAATGAAAAGATCAGGTCATGGAGAGGAAAAAATTCTGAAAAGGAAAAAAATACACCCATTTGTTAGAATAAACTCTAGATTATCTATAGTTAAAGACTTAATGACTTGGAAAATAATGAGAAATTCACCCATAATGCAGTTCAGAGAAATGAAGACTATAGAGGGGAAGGTGTGCATGGGAATTAGAAGAGGCTCTAACCATTCATCTCATAGGATTTTCTACGAGGGTATCAGAAGAAGAGAGGATTAGAATGGTGGGAAAGCAGTATGCTGAAAGATAAGGGCTAAAACTTTTCCAGCACTGAAGACTCATATTGAGAATAACACCAAGTGCCGCACTTGAAAATTAAATGCAGCTGTATCTGGACAAAAACATCATGGAGTAAAACGCTGAAGACAAACAGGAAATCTTCAAAGATACTAAAACCAGAAGCTTCCTACAGTGGGAGGACAACTGTGGCTGTCACTGGCACCAAGAGATGCCACAAGTTAATAAATTAATTTCCAGGAATTAATTCTAGAATTCCATACCCAGCTAGACTATAATTTAGAAGTGAGAGGGGGAAAAAAGATATTTTCAGACAGGAAAAGATTATTTACTTCCTCCTCCAGTCTTGCTGAGAGAGCTACTAAATGATGTACTTCAACATAAAGCCAAGGGAACCCAATGGGAAGAAACAGGATGTGAAGAACAGTAGTGATCATGAATACAGTAAAAATACATCACCCAACTTAATTGTCTAATGATGATTTTTTAATTATTTTGGATGTTTGGGCTTCCCTGATAGCTCAGTTGGTAAAGGATCCGCCTGCAATGCAGGAGACCCCAGTTCAATTCCTGGGTCAGGAAGATCTGCTGGAGAAGGAATAGGCTACCCACTCCAGTGTTCTTGGGCTTCCCTTGTGGCCCAGCTGGTAAAGAATCTACCTGCAGTGTGGGATACCTGGGTTCGATCCCTGAGTTGGGAAGATTCCCTGGGGAAGGGAAAGGCTACCCACTCCAGTATTCTGGCCTGGAGAATTCCATGGACTGTATGGTGCATGGGTTGCAAAGAGTCGGACACGACTGTGCAACTTTCACAGTTTCTTTTAAAAAACTGGAGCTAAAATTCTAGACATAATTAATAAGGTATATATTGCTGTATGTTCAGTGGCTAGTTAGTCCATGCTGAAGTCTGTGCTGAGAATGATAGAATTGCTGAATTACTTTGACTTTGAGAGGAAAAAAAGTCATAGTTGCATCTGTTAAACTTCTGGTTTTAAAATGATAGAATAAGAAAAGAGATTTTCCTTTCTTCATTTGAATATTATCCAAAATCAGCTAGGAGAATGTAGGATGCAAACTGTCTCAGATGAGATGAGTAGCAGCCTCTAATTATAAACCCCTATATTTGGGGAAGGGCTGACAAACACAGGAAGGGTCAAGGCAGAACCCCAGAGAGAGCTGTCATAGCTGTGGTTTCAGACAAGGCATAAAGCCAGGAGAATGAAATGGTCCAATGTGTATGCTAACAATCCCTTTCTGAACAATGAGCAGATGCCAAGAAAGCTCTGGGAGTTTGATGGACTCAGCTTGGCATAGTGCCTGGACAAGCAAGAAAGAAGGGCTGAACAGAATCACAGTCAAAGCCATATTTTCAGGAATCAGTCTGTCGATGGAGGAGGAAGGAAACAATTCTATGCAACCCTGTGGTACAGATCTCCTTTGGGAAAGTAAAGACTCAAGAAGCCTCTATCACATACACAACCCTGCATGTGTATGGGAACACCTCCCACCTACTAGTCTGGAACATGGTCCTCTTCGATAACATGGACCTCCAGCAAATAGTTGTTCAGGAGTGATCATCTTATTTTAAAATAGTCATCCCCACAGAGCTAGCATAAGCAGCTTCATCACTAACTATGTTAGTCCTTAGACAATTCATAACCTCCCTAAGGCATGGTTTTAATGTTAAAATAGGGTAATAGCTCTTCCCATATAGCACTGTGAATAGGATTAAATAATATATGTAAAACACTAGGCATGCCATCCAACGTATGGTTAAAAGTCAGTAACTATTTGCTGATCCACAGAGAAGTCCAAGCATCTCTCTATGTGGTAGAATTCCTAGAGCTAACCATTGACTTGCCTTCCTTTCCCTCTTGCTCTCTGAAGAGTAGTGATTAAGATCACAGATTAAGGGAAAGGGCTGAATGCCTGAGTTTGACTCCTACTTGATTCATCTACTAGCCTTATGATCTTGGCCAAATGATTTATCTGGCCCTCAGTTTTCTGTAAAATGGGAATAATAATAGTGTTGTTGTTGTTGTTGTCATTGTTGTTGTTGTGAGGATTAAATGAGTTAATTCTTATAGGGCATTTTGTATAGTGTCTGGGACAGAGTAGTTTGTTCAGTCAGTTCAGTTCAGTTCAGTCACTCAGTCATGTCCGACTCTTTGCAACCCCATGAATCACAGCACGCCAGGCCTCCCTGTCCATCACCATCTCCCGGAGTTCACTCAAACTCACGTCCATCGAGTCGGTGATGCCATCCAGCTATCTCATCCTCTGTCGTCCCCTTCTCCTCCTGCCCTCAATCCCTCCCAGCATCAGAGTCTTTTCCAATGAGTCAACTCTTTGGATGAGGTGGCCAAAGTCCTGGCATTTCAGCTTTAGCATCATTCCTTCCAAAGAACACCCAGGGCTGATCTCCTTTAGATTGGACTGGTTGGATCTCCTTGCAGTCCAAGGGACTCTCAAGAGTCTTCTCCAACACCACAGTTCAAAAGCATCAATTCTTTGGCACTCAGCCTTCTTTCACAGTCCAACTCTCACATCCATACATGACCACTAGAAAAACCATAGCCTTGACTAGATGGACCTTTGTTGGCAAAGTAATGTCTCTGCTTTTGAATATGCTATCTAAGTTGGTCATAACTTTTCTTCCAAGGAGTAAGCGTCTTTTAATTTCATGGCTGCAGTCACCATCTGCAGTGATTTTGGAGCCCCCAAAAATAAAGTCTGATACTGTTTCCACTGTTTCCCCATCTATTTCCCATGAAGTGATGGGACCGGATACCATGATCTTCGTTTTCTGAATGTTGAGCTTTAAGCCAACTTTTTCACTCTCCTCTTTCACTTTCATCAAGAGGCTTTTTAGCTCCTCTTCACTTTCCGCCATAAGGGTGGTGTCATCTGCATATCTGAGCTTATTGATATTTCTTCTGGCAATCTTGATTCCAACTTGTGCTTCTTCCAGCCCAGTGCTTCTCATGATGTACTCTGCATAGAAGTTAAATAAGCAGGGTGACAGTATACAGCCTTGACATACTCCTTTTCCTATTTGGAACCAGTCTGTTGTTCCATGTCCAGTTCTAACTGTTGCTTCCTGACCTACATACAGGTTTCTCAAGAGGCAGGTGTTACAAATTAACTATCAGTGGTATTTTTCAAGAATTATCAATTATACCATAGATATGGTTACCATACTTCTTAGGATTTTAGGAACAGTCACATTCTTAAGAAATAGGATTCTTTAAACATTAGAATTCACTGAATTTTGCAGGTGGGGGCAGGGTATAATTCCCTATTGCTAGATCATGTATTCCAAATTTTGGTTTATTTAGATCATAACCAAAATTCTCTTTTGCCTATGGTTAGTTATTTTTTTAAGGTAGATCAAACACCTCGAGTTGAGTAAGTTGGTTGTGTGCTGGTACCACCCAGTTGACTAACTTATTAGTTATGACCCTAGAGCAGAGATCTGCAAACTACAGGCCTCAGGCTGGATCCAGGGCTGTTTTGTGAATAAAGTTTTATTGAAATACAACCATACCCCTTAATTTACATATTTGCTTTGGACTTTCACATTACAGCAGAGTTTGAGTACTTAAGCCAGAACAGTATGGCCTTTGAAGCCTAAAATATTTAGTCTCTGGCTCTTTACAGAAAAAGTTTGCAGACTTCTGCCCTAGAGTAGTAGTTTTCAGTAAACTTTTTGCTAGTCAAAAACAGCATTTGGGGATGCATTTGATCCTAGGCTTTAGTGTACTTTGAAAATATAGAGAGTAATGTAATTAGAAGAGAGTTGGTAGTGATATGGCCCCAGTTCCCCATAATGGTTTTGGTGATTAGATAAAAGCTGTCAACCCTCAGAAAGATGGTAGAGCATCCCACTCCTTTCTCTTAGCGAGGGAAACATCAGATTTGGGACCTGAGAGCTTGCTACTGATCTTTTTGTTAAGGGATGATGTCAAGGCCAGTATGTCTAAAATTAGAGGACAGAAGGAGGGCAGACAGGAACAGACAATGCAACTTTCACTCATAATCACAGAACTCAAGTCCCTGTGGGGTTGCTTGCCTGGGTTCCTAGTTGAGAAGGGAGTTCACTGATGGGTTTATAGGATCTGGGCTGTCTTTTTCTTTTCTTTCCTTTGTATTTTTTTTGTTTCATTTTCTTCAGACTGATTGGATTTTTAATCTCTGCTCCTTGAAAACATCACTATTTAAATCTGTTGGGAGTGTTTAAAGGGGTAGGAAGTCAGAATTAAATAAGGGAGAGCATTGTGTGTATGTCTGTGTTAGTAACTTTAATTTCTAAAAATCTATGGTACAAGTGTGTCTTCCCTGCACCTTCACTTTTTTAAAAAATGGACAGAAATAAAGATAAAAGCTTATCATGGATAGAGGTTTAGTCAGCCAAAGTCAGCTTTTAATGAGTTAAGGTCAACCAGGAGTTTTGCACTTGGTGACTTAAAAGCACTGTACTTCCAGCAGCATTCAATACTCTTCTCCAATCTTCCCAGGGGTAGTGTGTGACATCAGCTGCTGAGAGGCATGGAGATTATAGACAATTCTAGCATAAAACACATACTGACACTCCCCTGAGTAAGGAAGCTCCTGGTCACCATTTGTCAGAGAGTGATGGCAAAAGAGGGAGATGTCAGCTTTGGACATTATGATTCTCCTTCCAGGCCCGCTGGGGCTCCTTGGGTGTATGTGCCTCCTGGGTGGTAAGGAGGAGTCTGGATGCAACCAGTCACCAATCTTGCAGACATCCTGTCCATTTCCATGGCTACACACCACAACAAATATGTCTGTTGCTCATTTAAAAGCCAGCAAATCTCTCAGTTGGAAAACTGATTCCAGATCCTCTATCAGAATTGAACAAGAAGGAAAAGATTCTTTTGGTTGCCAACCTCCAAGAATTACTTAGCTGTGGTTCTTCCTTTCTAGTTCCTATTTCCAGCTACCCTCAGCTCACCAGCCCCTTGCTGACACTTATGCTTCCTGGAGATGACCTTGTCTTTCTGGCACACCTCACTCAGGTGGGAAAGTCCAAGATAAAGAGGCACATCAGGTCAGTGGACTAGCCTAGACCTCTTTGAGCAATAACTAGTATTGTGTTATATCTCCTTCTCACCTGTTGCCTTTCTATTTAATTTTGCCAACACGTTCTGCTCTAGCCCTCCCGGAAATGAGCCCAAACCCCTGTGTGGCAGAGCTCTGGGTGACTGTGCTGGCAGGTGGTCTACTTGGATTCAGCAAAGGTTGGGGGCTGACAGTTCCAACCTGCTCACCCCGTTTCTCCTGCCCACCACCCCCAAAGCTGCAGAATATTTTGCTGCCTCTTTTTCTTGCTTTTGACTAAAATATGTGTTAAAGAACTTAACATGTGATTGTGCCAATTTGCTGGTACAGTTGTTGTTCAGTCATTCAGTTGTGTCCAACTCTTTGCAGCCCCATGGACTGCAGCACACCAGGCTTCCTTGTCCTTCACTATCTCCTGGAGTTTGCTTAGATTCATGTCCATTGAGTGGGTGATGCTATCTAACCATCTCATCCTTTGCTGCCCTCTTCTCTTCCTGCCCTCAATCTTTCTCAGCATAAGTGTCTTTTCCAATGAGTCTGCTATTCCCATCAAGTATTGGAGCTTCAGTTTCAGCATCAGTCCTTCTAATGAATATTCAGGGTTGATTTCCTTTAGGATTGACTGGATTAATCTCCTTGCTGTCCAAGAGACTCTCAAGACTCTTTTCCCGCATCACAATTCAAAAGCATAAATTCTTTGGCACTCATCCTTCTTTTTGGTCCAGTTCTCACATGACTAGAGGAGACAGTTAGGCGGCAATAAATTATCAGATAACTAATGATGGATCTGCTTCTATTCCTGAACTTAAGCTAAGAAAGATAGTAGTCTAGCTTATTAACAAATGTATGCATTTAAATATTTCCATGGAAATAACTGCCTGCATAGTTCTCAGACTCCTTTTCATCTTTAAGGATGCAAAATTTTCCTGTGTTCTACAGAGCCTAGGAATTTGTCCTATTTTCTACCATCTTCCCTGCTGTTTCAACTCTTTGTTTTAGATCATTTGTGTCAAGTTACATTTATTCAAAATGAGCAAAGCATTCAATTACCTTAAAAAAAAAAAAGAAAAAAATTGCAATGCCAAAGATTCCCTGTAACTTCTAATAATTATGTCTGTATCGACTAACGTGAATTAAAATATTCATGTTCTTGATGTCTTCTAGTTCACAAAAGGCAGTGATTACTGCATTTTGTCAAACTAATGCCAATATGATGATATGTTAAAACATTCTGCTTGCAGCTGCAAGTTAGTAAGCCATATAAGGGAAAACTTTAATTATAGCTTCATCCTGCAGTAAAAGTTCTTAATTAGACTCATGTAAGATTTTACTTGAAGCTAAATTTTTTCCTGAAGATTTAAAGAATCAAGAAAAAGATGTCTTTTCCTATTCATCTTCCTTTTTCACTTGTTGACCTTGATTCATACACACTTCCACCCACTTTCTCCCTATAAACAGAACTAACATAAGGAAATTCTAGTCTTTCGATGGACAGATACCCTCTTGACTGGTTGTTGATTTTCACTTCAGAGTTATGAGTTTTCAAATGCTATTTGTCTTTAGTATTTTGACCAGGTCTTGAGTGCAAAATAAATATTTTACACTCACAAAGTCTCTTTTTGTACTGAATCAAAGTGGTACCATTTTGTATGTTGTCAATCATCATAGTAAACATTATTCATAATTTGCATATGATTTCACACATACATTCAAGGTGTCATCACTAAAAGGTGAGCAAGGGTCATTGTTCCTATCTTGCTTGAGTGGCAGTGAAGACTGGAGTGACAGCCAGCACCCCACTTCTCTCTGCTGCTGTTACCAGTCCTCTTAATGGTCACAGTGTCTGCAATATATGGTCTCACTTGTACAGTACAATATTTCTTCCCTCGCTGTCATTTTTTCTTTAAGGTTACTCATGGGTACATTTCTTATAAGAGAGCAAGTAGAAAATGGTTTTTGAATCTACACTGCATAAGAGAAAAGTAAATTTTAAATGATGTTACTAAGAATAGCTACAGCTACAGATTCAAGGCAGAAATGAGATTTTAATAATAGTTTTATTAGTATTAATCTGTAAAATCCATTTCTATATTTTAAACCATAAAATTAGGTTGCTTAGTTGCTTCAGTCGTGTCCAACTCTTTGCAACCCCATCGACTGTAGCCTGCCCAGCTTCTCTGTCTGTAGGATTCACTGTCAAGAATACTGGAATGGGTTGCCATTTCCTCCTCCAGGAGATCTTCCCAAACCAGGGATTGAACCTGCATCTCTTACATCTCCTGCATTGACAGGAGGGTTCTTTACCACCAGCTCTACCTGGGAAGCTCTACTTCCTGTTCTTACAGTATAGAAGTAAGTAAAAAAGAACTTTCTAAAATAAAATTCAGTGATTTTTAATTAAATCATCTTATGGGCTGCATGTTTGTTCAGATGTTAAAACTCCAACCTGCAGTGGGAAGGTATGAAGAGGTGGGGCCATTGGGAGATATTAGGTCGTGAGAGTGACACCCTCATGATGAGACTAGTGCCCTCCTTAGAAGGGATTGTGCCTTCTCTCTGCACTGAGGACAGCAAGAAGATGGCCATCTATAATCCAAAGAGAGAACCCTTAATTTAGTTAAATAAAACATTTTAAAGGAGGGTCTTCTAAACCTGGATACTCTCTCCAAAATGTGCTAAAAATGTGAATAGCATTCCTTTTATTGGTCTGAACAACACTCGGTTATGCTGTGATAACAAACAGATGACAGAATCGCAGTGGCTTCATAAATAAGACATTATTTCCCACTCTCACAAGTTCTGTGAATCCAACTCAGCTTGAGGGCAGCTTCTAAGCGGTTCAAGATCCCGTGGGCTTGCATCTTGTTGATCCACTTTCTCAAGCAGTGCCTTTCGGAATCAAATTCCATGAGGGAAAAGAGAGCCCCAAGGCCACCTGGACCTCTCTCAACCTCAGCCCAGAAGAGGCACTCATTGCTTCTGCTTACCACCTACTGGCCCTGCTGCCAGTCTAACTGTAAGAAAAGCTGGAAAATAAATACTTTCTCTGTATCCAGGAAGAAGGAAAATGAAACACAGGTTTGTCAACACCTACCATTATTTCTACCAAACCCTTTGTGTATATCATGAAGAAGCTCTCTGTGAGATTCATAATGCCCAGTCAGGTAGCTTGAACTGATGTTATATATTAAGTTACCAACCCAAAGGTTCTGCTTTTTCCCTTTAGAGACCTACGATACATTGTCTGTAAACAAGTCATCTTTAGCAAGCCATTCTCCATTACCATGCGTGCTCCTTGAAACTCGGCTTTTTCATTTCCATCTTTACCATAATAGCTCAGGTCCTTGTCATCTTTTCCTGAAATATTTGCAGTAGTCTCATCACTGGTCGTCCTACTTCCTTTCATTATTACCACCCCAACCAAGTCATCATTATTCTTTAGCTCTGTGTGGTCTCTCTGCCTTGGAAATGTCAAGGAGCATTAGCCTCTGCATTATTCCTAGGATATGTAACAGTCACATACCTTAAAAGTATATAGATTATTCATTCCTCAAGATATAAAGACCCTTCACCCCACAAAGATTGCAAGTTGGGTTATAATGATACTGGGAAAAGCCAGTGAGTGAAATACAAAATATTTTTAAATTGATAGAAATTTTTATCTTTTAGATGTGATTCTGTTAACAGTTTAACCTGTTTGTTGGCAAGGGATGAAATATACGAAAAGTTTATTCTTCTAAATTGAGTTTTCAAGGCCTAATCCTTTTTAAAAGTGTGGTATTTAAACAGGAGGTGTGAAAAACATGCCTTCCTTCATATTCTAAATAGAGTAAACACAGGAAGAAGCAAAATCTGTTTTGGTTTTCACTCACTTTGCGTGTCATCTTTTCCCCACCAGAACCATAACACAATTTTGGAAATAGTGCTGTTTCTTTTGAAAGTAACATTTTCCGTATCAATCAAATATCCTGAGCTTGTATTTTGTACATTATTGTATCTTTGACAGAATGAAAAGAAATCCCAAACAATTTAGAAAAATGCTGTAAAACTAGAATTTTGTTTCAGTATATCCAGGAGTTGATCCTTTCTGTGTGCTGCTTAGAATAGCACAATCCATACTAACAAAAATAAGGATTTGGGCATATGTAATAACCTCATCACAGCTTTGTAAAACCGAAAACATTTTCAGTTCACTATCCATTCAACAAGCATCTCTTGGACACCTAATAAATGATAGACATCATACCCGGAAATGCTAAAAAAAAAAAAAAAGGAGGGGCTTCCCTTGTGATCAGTAATAGGTACAAATAAGTAGACCAACAGTTTGGGTGCATTATAATAAATACTTCATCATAGAAATGCTAAAGGTGCTATGGGAAGCATAGACAGAATGGGATCAGAACTGAATTCCAGGAAGAAAAATTGTGGCTTAGGTTACCAAGATGATAAAAAAAAAGAAGGAAAACAGTATGTGAATGTCATGTTCATATCCTAAGTATAGTGCACATCATGGGACTGGGACAAATGAAATCTTCTCTTGGTACTTTTAAGATTTGGTACATATATACAATAGAATATTACTAATAGAATATTAGAAAGAATGAAATAATGCCATTTGCAGCAACATGGATGGATCCAGGTTGCCACACTGAGTAAAGTAAGTCATACAGAGAAGCACAAATATAGGATATTGCTTATATATAGAATTTAAAAAAAGGTAAAAATGAACATATTTACAAAACAAATAGAGTCACAGAGGCAGAAAACAATTTTATGTTTACCAGGGAGAGACAAGGGGGAGGGATAAATTGGGAGATTGAGATCAACATATACACACTACTGTATATAAAATAGATAACTAATAAGGACCTACTGTATAGCACAGGAAAATCTTCTCAATACTCTGTAATGACTGGTGTGGAAAAAGAATCTAAAAAAAAGTGGATATATGTATATGAATGACTGATTCACTTTGCTACAGAGCAGAAAGTTAACACAAGATTGTAAGTCAACTGTACTCCAATAAACATTTTTTTAAACTAAATAAAGTAAAACTAGTATTAAAGAGTAAATTAAAAAAAGGAAGAAATGATTTCACCTCACAAGGTGTACCCATAAGAAACTTTGGAAACTCCTCTGATAGCAAAAAAACAGTAATACTAAGAGTCACCCAGGCTTGAATTTGAATCAAGATTCTGGCAGTATAATCTTAGGTGAATTTCTGTGTTTCAACAGTTTCAAGAGGGGAATATCTATCTTAAAAGGTAGCCACTAAGGTTTATAGAATAACGGATGTAAAACATTTAGCACAAATCTGGCACATAGCAGGCACTTAGGACGTCTTGGTCCCTAATAGTACAAATGGAAATGGGTTGCGCTGGTAACTTTCACAATGGGTATATCCAAGTCTTGCAGTTGGTTGAGCATTCTTTCAGTTTGTATCTTGTTAATATGGATTGGAAATATTTGTATTTAAAATGATACAGTATATATTAACTCCTCTATGAAATTGGGAGTAATTTGATTCAGTCGATGATAATTGTAGTGGATTTTAATGACCAGTTGGCAGCAGTTTTCAGAGCATTCTTCTTAGGAAGTAAAATGTGTCACAGGAATGCAGTAGTAATCAAACAAGATACATTAAGGCTCTAGAATAACTGAATAGTCATGAAACCCATTGGCGTTTTTATCAGTTTCAAAATTAAGTATGATACCAGAGAGATGGTACAACTGTCAGCCTGGACAAAAATTGTACTTGACATTTGTCAGCATATGTCATATGCCCACTCACTGCCGTGTTTCCAATTTGTCTGTGAAGTGGGATTCTGGTTTTGCATTCACTATATTAAAGCAAGAAATTAAATGACTCTCAAGTTCATAAGGGTGCCAGTACAGGGCAGAGTCAGAAAGAGAAGCTGAAGTTCAGTGAACTGTCTGCTGAATTCTGTTGCCCTCTGTGACCATGTCTGAAGCATAATAGACCCAAACTTTGAAATTTTCAGATGCCAGTAACATAAAAGGAAATAGGTCAAGGCTGCAGGCTGACTTGATTCTCTTATCTCCTAAAGAATAGGATTTAACTATAGCAATAATGACCTATTCAGTACTAAAGTAACCCCTGTGACGGTAATAGAAGATTTTTGTTATGTTCAGCATATTTCACCTGAAATTTAGCAGCAAGGTTATCTTTGTCTGTGGAAGTTCATCTGTCTTATTTCTCCTGCTCAAGATAAGAGGTTTCCCATGGTGCATTGTTTGATTCTCGTCACACTGCCAGCTTAAGGACTGACTGTCAGATGGAAGTGCTTTTAGTAATGGGAAGTTTTCTTCCCAGTTCTTCAGTCCTTTAGACCGCATAAATTGACCATATAAGATACCCCTGGTGGTATCTTAGCCTTGATATGTTCTTTCTCCTTGGTGAGGCTTCTCCGTATTTTCCACCCTTTGTACCCTTACTTCATATTTGTAAAATGTGTTTATTTGCATATGGTAGTACCAGCCATACAAGGCATGGGATGTATAGGTCTGAAACTCTCCTTGTCACCAAACATACAAAGAGGAGAAAGTCAAGAAATGTAAGACATTTGCAGTCTAACTGGCTAAACGGACACTTAAACTGATCATTATAATGTGTTAAATATAGTAACGGAAACATGAATAAAGTGCTAGGAGAGCTGGGAAGAGGGAGCACAATCATTAATTCTATGAAATCCAGTTTATTCTTCTGTGGCTTATGCTTTTGGTGCCATATCTAAGAAACCATTGCCTAATCTAAGGTGAGGAAGATTTGTGCCTGGGCTTTCTCTGAGTTTCACAGTTTAGCTCTTGTGTTGAGGTCTTTGATCCATTTTGAGTTAAATTTGTATATGGCGAGAGGTAAGGTCCAGCGTCATTCTTTTGCATGTAGATATCCAGTTGCCCCAGTACATCTAGTTGAAGACTATCCTTTCCCCCACTGAATTATCTCGGTCCTAGTGTAGCGCCTTTTTGATGTGCTGTCCTGGCTTAGATTCCACTGTGCCTGATTCACTTCAGTTTTCCTCCTGACTCTCAGGCTATTTCTTCTCTGTGTGCTTTACAGGAACTTTTACCTTCACCTTATTCTAAATTAAGGTATGATTTGGGGACCCCTTCCCTTCTCTCTCTAGTGTTGCTTTCTAGGTAAGTTTACCCATTTCCATTCTCTTTCTATGCTCCTGACTCAAAAAGTTTATCTCCATCTCAGACTCCTCTGCAGAGCTTCACATAGGAATATCTTTTTGTAGACTGATTTCCCTTGAATATTTCAAAGACAACTTAAGCATAACATTATCTGAAATGAAATAATTGATTCTCATATCTGCTCACCCTCCAAGGGAATTTGCCTTTCCAGTAGCTTTTTCTGTCTTGTAACTTGTACAACTATATACCCACTTGCTGAAGTCAGAAACCTGGGGTTCACTCCCTGTTATTCCTTTTCCCTCACTTCTCATGTGCAGTCCCTCAGTATATGTCTTAGATTTGTCCATGGCTCTCGTCTCCACTGACATCAGTCTAGGTCAGGCCACCGTTATCTCTTTCTTGAGTCACTGCAGTAGCTTCCTAACAATACATTCTGTTTTTTCTCTTGCTTCTGTTCCCAGGCTATAGCTAGAGCAAGAATTTTTAAAACGTCCTTAGTCCAGGTTACTCCCGTTTTAAATCCTTCAGTGGCTACTAGTTGCACTTAATAACCGTCTCATTACAGGATCAGTAAGCCCTTACATAATCCATTCCTGCTTCTCCCCCTAGGTTCATCCCAAACCATGTTCCCCCTTTTATAGCCACACCAATCTTTTGGTTCATGGCTCACATACGTTTCCTTCCCCCTTTCAGCCTTTGCACATGGACTTGTCCCGGATTATCACATCACAGCTTAAACATTAGCCCTTCCAACAGATCTTCCTCACCAATTCTAAGTCAGTAACCCTTCTCTTGAATTCACTATCACAGCACATTGTTTATTAACTGCCTGGAAAATTTTAAATTGTGTGTGTGTGTACATAATATATACGCACCTACACATATACTGTTTTAAGCTGTACATAATTTGCCTCTTGTTTAGACAAACTCCACACCTGACATGGGTGTGTGTTGGGAGAGCTTGTCTGTTTTATCTAGCACTGTGTTCCCAGCCTGCTACTGTGCCTGGGGCAAATAAAAGATGATTTTTTAAATTTTCAATAAATAAAGTGGCAGGGAAATTTGGAAAAGATGGGGGTGACATCTGATGAGTGTACATTACCAGGTGGTCAAAGAAAGAAAGGGCATCACGGTTTGAGTAATGACCAGAGTGTACAAAGACTCAGAGGCAAGAAAGAGACAGTATAAAATTTAACATATTGATTATATTCCTTAAAGACTGGTGGAATTTTGTGCATGGAGAGAAAATACTTTTATTTTCACTTTGTTTCTTGCTTAATTTAGTAAATATTCCTACTAAACAAAGCTTGGAAAATCAGATTTTCTCAAGCTTTTACACATTGTTTACCAGAATTTAATGGGTCTGATTATTTTGAATTCTTTAGATACGTCAAACAGATAAGACCTATGCACAAATAACAACACTTAAAAGAATATTTTATTTAAGCCTGTTATGAACCAGCAACACCACAAGTTTAATATGTGTCTTCATTAGATCTCTCAAATGTAACAGAAGTGCTTATTTTCCTGTTTCCTGAGTCTAGAAGAGTTGGGTTACCAAACAGTTGGTTTTTGGAGGGGGCACATCCTGATTTCTTTTCTCAAAGTGATTCACACTTAATCCCTGGAGATCTCACCAGGCCCCCTTTTTATAACTGAACTTGACGTTTCACATCAAAAGCACTGTAACGTCCATCTAGTCAATGATGGGTTTTTTCCAGATTCATACGTCCTTTGCTTGGCCAGCATTACATAATCCTCCACCATGTCATTAGTATACATTTATCTGGTGTATGAGCATTAATAGAAACACACAGACGCCTCATTACTATCTTATTATAATTTATCAAGTTTCCAGCGCTTTTTGCTCCTAGCCCAAGTGATCTATTCTGAACAGATAGCCAGATTTCTAAAGAGGTGAATGCATTGACCATTGACACCCATCAGTCCTCTCTGGAACAGTTTCTAATTCTTTTGGCTGACTCACAGTTTCCTATATTTACCTACTGCTCCTGGCACAGATAAAGACTATATTTTTATCTGTATAAAGATTATAAATGTAAAGGTTATATTTTTATATATAAATACATAGAAGAAATAAAATATACAAGTATTATAATAATCCTTACCTAATAAAATCAATAAAATAATATCCAATTATATTCATTTTTCAGATTTCAGCTTCACTTTTGTACATTTAATATTAACTCAGCATTAACCAGTTATGGCTTCCACAAACTTATATAAAAGTATTGTAATTATTGTCCTCTTGTAACTTTTATTGCTATTGATATTCTAACATCACAATTGATATCACAACTTGTCTGGTAGGACCCGCTTTAAACTGGCTTCTCTTTTCTTTTCGCACTAACCCTACCATCACTGAAGGTATCCTTGTTGTCTGGCAATAAGATATTTCAGCTCTGTCTGGGTTTTCCTTGCCCTAAGGCACGGAATCCACCACTTTCCAAAGGACTTTGCTTTCTTCTAGCAGAAAAGAGCTCTAGCCACCAAAATCTAAATGCTCAGCTTGCATTAAGTATCAGTGTTGGGGGTAGAAAAAGTGCTACTGCCAATGTTTGGACACCCTTAGGGACAGAGCTGGACAGTGTTCCTTTGTTATTCACATTGATTTTTTCCAAAATTTTTTATTATGTACTCTACCTGTAGTAAGAGACTGATGAAATTTTAATGATTTTTCTAAAATTTGTAAAGAAAAATTAGGCAGTCGATAGAGATTGGAGTCTGTTGGGGATGGCAGAGAAGTCATGTGGCAATAGATAAGGAGGAAACACTGTAGTTGATTGTGCTGTATTATGAGTGTCCCAACAAGGGACTGAGATACGAAAGGAGCATCATCAGGTTAGCAGTAGGGAAAGAAGAGCATGCTGTGTGAGAGCGCTGAGAGACCAGTGGCAGGAAAACCACCCAGGCCCCCTGGGCTGGTCTAGTATGAACTGATGGGGACTAGAAATAGAGTAGAGAGCTGGGTGAAGAGCCCTTGCTGAGATAAATGCTCTGGATGGCATAGAAACTTCAGTAGAGTATTATGGAGAGTTAGAGTTAAAGGTGAACTGAGTGTAGGGTGCTAGATGGACAGAAGGGCTATTAACAGTGAATTCAGGAGGAGGAGAATGTCAGATGGAGAGTGAAGAGGGGAAGAATGGACTAATTAGCCACTAATACTAAGCTAAGTTTTGAAAAGCAGACAAGTACAGATTGTGTCTGGCCCATGTTTATTCTACAATAAATCTGCTGAATGAATCAGATATTTCTAATACTGCAATGTATGTTAATTTCATACTGTACTACCAGTACCATAAGTATATATTTTATTTAATTCTCAAAGCAAGCTCTATGAAAAAGAGGTATACTGTTTTTATAGCTGTTGTGCTTATGAGAAAAACAGGCTCATAGAGATTAAATAATTGACCTGAGGTCACAGTGCTAGTATGTGGCAGAGACAGACTCAAACCCAGACCTCTCTGACTTTATAGTTCTAACCAAAAAAGGAATGAAACTCATAGGGTGAATCAAAGTGATGGTGGAGGGAAGGGTAGAGATCAAGAAACAGTGTTATAGAACCCAGGGAAAGAACAGTTTTTCAGTCAGCCCACTTGTGGTCCTGTGGCCAAGTGGAGGAAACAAAATAGGGAATAGACTTGATAAGTCACTGGTGAATTTAAGAGATGGTGTTAGGAGAGTAGGAGTGAGGGGAAGGCCAGTTTACTAAAAATGCAAAGTATATTGAGTAGGAGAGGTCACTGTGGGAGTAGACTCTTCCTTCAGCCATGTTCACAGTGAGTGAGGGTAGAGAAGGAAAGATGAGCTGAAATAGAAAGCTCAGTGGAAAGACTCTTTACTGCCAGATGACCGAAGTTTCCTTCTTTAGTAATGGCTGAAGTTGAGTGTCAGCTGTGTGCCTGACACTGTTTTAAGTGTCCCGCCTGTACAACCTCATTTATTCTTCACAACCATCTTTTGAGGTAGGTGCTAGATCAGCCCCCATGACAGGTGAGGACAGAGAAGGTGAGGTATTTATTCAAGGCCACACAGCTAGCAAGCACCAGACTGCCCATGTTGAGCAGAATTTGTTTTGGCCAGCAACATTGTAGAGGGTTTTCAAATTGTATCTATCAGTTCCGTTCAGTCATTCAGTCATGTCCGATTCTTTGCGACCCCATGAACCGTAGCATGCCAGGCCCCCCTGTCCATCACCAACTCCTGGAGTTCACCCAAACCCATGTTCATCGAGTCGGTGATGCCATCCAACCATCTCATCCTCTGTTGTCCCCTTCTCCTCCTGCCCTCAATCTTTCCCAGCATCAGAGTCTTTTCCAATGAGTCAGCTCTTTGCATCAGGTGGCCAAAGTATTGGAGTTTCAGCTTCAACATCAGCCCTTCCAATGAATACCCAGAACTAATCTCCTTTAGGATGGACTGGTTGGATCTCCTTGCAGTCCAAGGGACTCTCAAGAGTCTTCCCAACACCACAGTTCAAAAGCATCAATTCTTTGGCACTCAACTTTCTTTATAGTCCAACTCTCACATCCATATATGACCACTGGAAAAATCATAGCCTTGACTAGATGGACCTTTATTGACAAAGTAATGTCTCTGCTTTTTAATATGCTGTCTAGGTTGGCCATAACTTTCCTTCCAAGGAGCAAGCATCTTTTAATTTCATGACTGCAATCACCATCTGCAGTGATTTTGGAGCCCCCAAAAATAAAGTCTGACACTGTTTCCCCATCTATTTGCATGAAGTGATGGGACCAGATGCCGTGATCTTAGTGTTCTGAATGTTGAGCTTTAAGCCAACTTTTTCACTCTCTTCTTTCACTTTCATCAAAAGGCTCTTTAGTTCTTCACTTTCTGCCATAAGGGTGGTGTCATCTGCATATCTGAGGTTATTGATATTTCTCCCAGCAATCTTGATTCCAGCTTGTGCTTCCTCCAGCCCAGTGTTTCTCATGATGTACTCTGTATATAACTTAAATCAGCAGGGTGACAATATACAGCCTTGACGTACTCCTTTTCCTATTTGGAACCAGTCTGTTGTTCCCATGTCCAGTTCTAACTGTTGCTTCCTGACCTGCATACAGGTTTCTCAAGAGGCAGGTCAAGTGGTCTGGTATTCCATCTCTTTCAGAATTTTCCACAGTTTGTTGTGATCCACAGTCAAAGGCTTTGGTATAGTCAATAAAGCAGAAGTAGATGTTTTTCTGGAACTCTCTTGCTTTTTCAATGATCCATCAGATGTTGGCAATTTGATCTCTGGTTCCTCTGCCTTTTCTAAAACCAGCTTGAACATTTGGAAGTTAATGGTTCACGTATTGCTGAAGCCTGGCTTGGAGAATTTTGCGCATTACTTTAGTAGCATGTGAGATGAGTGCAATTGTGCAGTAGTTTGAGCATTCTTTGGCATTGCCTTTCTTTGGGATTGGAATGAAAACTGACCTTTTCCAGTCCTGTATCAGGACTTGAAATTATGGTTTTTAAAGTAAAAGGTACTCACTTCCAACTGTAATAAAAGCTGAGAGCTGCGGATCATACTTGGTTTATTGCCATACATACCAAAGACAGAGAACAAATTCAGTTTTATGAAATTTAGAGCCATTTTAGGTGGTTAACTTCAGAATAGCATTTCACCCACCCTTCTGAGAAGAAAAGAGAACCAAAAGAAATGTCCTTGAAATCATTCTTATGATGCCCTGTAACTCTTGGAAGAACATGTTCTTAAGGACCAAGTTTAAACAAATGCTGAAAGACTGGTGAACTTCTTTACATATCCTGAATTTTAAGTGTTTCAAGGACATGAATAGAATCCTTAATGTTTAACTCTTGCTGTTGAAAATATTGGGACAGTGAATTGAAAGGAGGGTATGAACTCATATCTTTTATAGGACAGGGAGGGGCCGTTGGGCTTTCTCCTGAGTCGTAAGTGCATGCCTGTGACCTGGGAACAAGCTGAGGTTCCACTAAACTACTTTAACATTGCCAGCAGAAGAGAACTGGCTAATAGAATGGTCGGTCCATTCTTCTCCCTTTGGTAGTGCCAGCAGTAGATAACTCCAAGGTCTCCTTCAAGCAGACTTTTGAGTTTATGGGTTTACAAAGTATTCCTGAGTGCTGAGTCCATTTTTCTTTGTCATCCAGCTGCAGGAAACAAACAAGTTTCATGGTCCCTGAAATTAGCCACCAACTTAAGACAAAAGATAATTCTGGAACTGCCACTCAGCATGCTATATCTGTTCTGCTGCCTCTATAAACCAAGCCTTTTCAATGTAATTATATGACTTGTACAACTATTGCTAAATTGATGAAGACAGCCTGGATTTATTTATTTTTTCCTCCTTTAACTTAGGAATCCATATACTTTGTTGCAGCGTTTCCCAGAACAGATTCTGTAGAAATCCACCCTACTAAAACAAACTATGCAAAAGGATCCTGTAAGTAAATATGCTGGGGAATTCTGCTAGCAGATCTTTCCTGCTGCCACCACTACCTCCTTTTGGTTAACAACTTACATTAGAATATTAAAAGTTTTCCAAAGTTCTGCAATAAAGGAACCAGATCAGCATTTCATAAAGTCATTCACTGCACACTGTTTTCAGAGCTTTGAGGTCAACCCTCAGCTACTATGTATTCAACTATTTTAGAGTCCAAATATGAGTGAAGTCATGTGGGTTTTTTCCTTTCTGTGTCTTGCTTCTACAGGCAGGGAGGTGGGAGAACGGGGAAGGTGTTGGTCCAAAGGTACAAAGTTGAAGTTATGTAGAATGAATAAGTCTAGAGATCTAATGCATAGTCTGAGGACTTAGATGAATACTGGAAGTTTGCTGGAAGAGTGATTTCAGGTGTTCTCACCACAACAAAAATGAAAAAGGAAAAAATGGTACCTATGTGAGGAGATGTCTATGTTAATTAACTTCACTGCAGTTATCATTTCACTGTGTGTATGTATGTCAAATCATCACATTGTACACCTTAAATATGTACAGTTTTTATTTTTAAAAATGATTTTTACAAATGAGCTTTGAGGTCAAGATCTGGGTGATCTTGAGCAAGCTATCTCCCCTTCCTGAGCACTTAATTGTAAACTAGGGTAAAAATATAGTTCTTGTACATGCACACAGTATGTAACCATTCAGTGAATTGCAGCAGTTTCTGCAACTGATGTTCACACTGCCTCAGTGTCCAGCATGGGTTAACAACTGTTCCTTTTGGAAAGTTGCTATGATGGATCATAACCTGGATTTGTAATAAGATTTATCTGATGAGTCACTAATACCACACAAGTATGAATGAAATTTAATAGTTTGGAAGAATCTCCCATCTCAGAAGGGGATCCTAGAGGCTGTTCAACATTGAGATGCAGCTACGCGATTAATATTGATTAGTTGGTGTACTGTAGAAAGAACTTGGGAACTTGGTAATTTACCCAAGCTCTCAGGTAATTAATGGAGTCTGTGAATTAAGATCCAACTTGTTTTACTAGGTAGGACTTTGCATTTAATCACTCTGTAGATGTTAATATCATTATTATTTAAATTGCTGTTCATTTATGAAATGTTTAATACAAGTCACAGTCAGCCAAACCTCCTTGGAAACTGAATTATGGAAATTGAGGTGTTCCTACTCATCTCAGGAAGCAGAATGGTGTGTACATGGTTCAGAGCAACTTTAGCACTGAGAAGGAACCCTGCCTTCTGGGAACCAAGCTTCCGTATGACTTTTCTTGTCTTTTGTTTATATGGTAAAAGCTAGAGTTCTCGTGGTAGAGATGCTGAGCAATGAAGATTGGAAGTAAAAAAGGGAAAGAAAAAGCATCCGATGAATCCTATAGATTGGTATCTAAAAAAATTAATTTGAATGTCACTAATACTGGACCAGACTTAAGTGAACCTTAAAAATATTTTGGTTAAAAAAAATTAATACTGTAGACAAGAATAGACTAGAAGGACTGTTTACTCAAGGAATAAATTATTATTGAATACTTTGATGATACAATATGAAGGTTATTAATGTTCCTGGCCTATTAACAGTTTCATATACTTGATCTCCCTGCCAGTATTTTATCTTATTAAAACCCAAATCCATTTTTTTTTCACAATTAGTTCTCCTTTCAGTTAGCTTGGACAAATGGGGCTTTATTGTACAGTTATTCTTCAGTGGTTAGATTGATTATAGAATACAAGTAGTCCATGCAAAACTATTATCAGATTTCAGTCTTAAAAGAGTGTCCTGGGATAACCATGTTTCCTCAGCTCTGAGTATAGATTGCCATAGGTTTATCAATCATTTATTTTTGAGATGATTTTCCTGCTCTCTCCAAATATGATGAGCATTTTATATTTCAAATATCTACATATGTATTTGATGTAGGAAGTAGCTGATGAAAATTCTACTTAAATTACCTCTTTACTCGCTGTAGAATTAAGAGTTTTGATTACCAAAATACAAGCTGAAGTCTAGAATGATATAAAGAAATTATAGTTGTTGGTGTGGTCTCTGTGCTTTAAAAAAAAACAACAACAACAACTTTCCTCCTCTCCTTTCTCTTCTGTTGTTGCTTTTCAATATACCATATTCTTTTTTCCCTCACTTTCCTATACATATAAGCTTCTTTTAATTGTGTTCAAACAGTAACTGAATACAATGTTAGCACTTTATCTCAAGTTACTTTCTGAGAAAAGTCTTCTCACTTAACATAAAAAAATGCCAGCATAATATTTTTTTAAAGCACGTATTGAGTGGAACTGATGTGAATGCAACATCAGTGAAGACTGGTCTATGCTCTATTCTCAGAGAGTGTAATTCAAAGAGTAGTTGACATTATTTGCAGAGGTTGACAGCCTTCTCTCAGACTGCTTGCATAAATTTGGGTATTAATATGCTTCCTGCCTATTTAGAGAGAACTGTTCTATCTGCCTCAGGAGACTGTTTTATTTCCAGATTTAACTCAGCACAATATCATGGGCCCCAACTTTTGAGTTAAGCATCCTTCTTTTCAATGCACACCTTGATTTAATGAGCCTGTGTTCAGCTTGCTGTGATCAGCACACTTAGCTGCACACTGCAAGTATACAAAGATCCAAGTGTCTCCTAGGAGACTCAAGACACTTAACCCCAAGATAACAGAGAAGGAGACATGCAAACAAATGTGTGGGATGGTGCAATTTTTCCAAAGTTCTAGGGAGCAAATGTGGTCTTATGGAGGTGGAGGGACAAACATCCATTGAGCACCTGCAGGTACTTTGTGTACATCTTCATCTTCATTTCCACAACTGCCACATGAGGTAGATGTTATAGATGAGGAAACCTAAGATCAGAAAATGTGAATCACGCCCTGAAAGGCATTCTGCCAATTTGTCAACATAACAGTGCATGCACGTAGCATGCACTCAAATGAATAGTTCTCAACCCTGAATGAGTCTTGCAGAGAAGCAGTTTTCAGCATGCAACAAGATCCTCAAAAAACATAGATGTCCTTTAAACCAGCAGTTTAATCTCTAGGAATTATCAGATATGGACAAAGGTTGCAAATGCAAGAAAGTAACTGTAGCCTTATCTTAAAAAATAAAACTTTCCAAATAATTAGTGATACTGAACAGCTTTACATGTGCCTGCTGGCCATCTGTATGTCTTCTTTGGAAAAATGTCTATTCAGAACTTCTGCTCATTTTTAAATCAGAATGTTTGTTTTTTATCAAGTTGTATGAGTTCTTTACATATTTTCTGTATTAACTTATCAGATCTATGATTTGCAAACATCTTTTCCATTCAGTAAATTATCTTTGTGGGTTTTTTTTTTTTATGATTTCCTTTGCTGTGCAGAAGCTTTTGGGTTTGATGTAGTCCCATTTAATTTTGCTTTTGTTTCCATATCCAAAAAGATATTGCTAAGACCAATGTTAAAGAACATACTATGTTTTCTTCTAGGTGTTTTATGTTTCAGGCCTTACATTCAAGTCTAATCCATTTGGAGTTGATTTTTGTTTATGGTATAATATAGTGGCCTAGTTTCAGTTTTTTGCATGTGGCTGTCTAGTTTTCCCAGCACCATTTATATGAAGAGACTGTCATTTCTCTGTTGCATGTTCTTTGTTGTCTAATAAGTTGTTCATGTATGTATGGATTTGTTTCTGGGCTCTCAGTTTCCTTCCAATGATCAGTATGTCTGTTTTCCTACCAACACCACACTGTTTCAATTACTATAGCTTTGCAGTATAATTTTAAATCGGGGACTGGGATACCCCCAGCTTTGTTCTTTTAGAATTTCTTTGGCCATCTGGGGTCTTTTGTGGTCCCATACAAACTTTAGAATTTTTTTTGTTCTGTTTGTGCGAAAAATGCCATTGGGCTTGCATTTAACCTGTAAATTCCTCTAACGGCTTTTTCAACAGTGTAATTCTTCCAGTCCCTGAGCATGGAGTATCCTTCCTTGTCTTTGTGTCTTCAGTTTCTTTTGAAAGGGTCTTACAGTTTTCAATGTCTAGATCTTTTACTGCCTTTGTTAATCTTATTCTGAGGTATTTTATTCTTTCTGTTGCAATGGTAAATGGGCTTGTTTTTCTTAATTCTACTAGTTGTTTAGGAAAATTTAAATTAAAACCACAGTGAGATATCTCATGCCCATTAGAATGGGTTATTTTCAAAGAGGTGAGAAGTAAGAGTTAGAAGTTGGCGAAAAGGAGCTCTTTATGCACTGTTGCTGTGTGTAAATTGATGTAGTCACTATGGAAAACAACGTGGAGAATTCTCAAAAAATTAAGAAACCACCATATGATCCAGCTATTCCATTGCGGGCTACTTATCTGAAGAATATGAAAACACTAATTCAAAAAGATATATGACTCCTATGTTCATTGCAGAATTATTTATAAAGCCAGGATATGGTGAATAAATGGATAAAAAAGATATGGGGTGTGTGTGTGTGTGTAGACAATGGAACTCAGCTATAAAAAAATGAAATCTTGCCATTTGTGACGACACAGATGGACCTTGAAGGTGTTACACTAAGTGAAATAAGTCAGAGAAATACAGATACAATATAATTTCACTCCTATGTGGAATATTTAAGTTAAAATTTTTTAGAAAAATAAATGAACAAACCAAACCAAACAAAAACAAACACAAAGAACAGAGTAGTGGTTACCAGTGAGGACGGTGAAATGGATAAAGGGGGTCATCTGTATGGTGACAGATGGAAAGTAAACTTTTGATGATGAGCACACTGCCCTGTATACCGAAGTTGAAATATAATAGTGTGCATGTGAAACAGGAATAAATACGTAAGGAGGGAAGGAAAGAAAGAGCAAACACTTTTGGACATGTACTCACTATCAAAAAGGGAAACAATTGAATAAATCACAACAGTGTTAGGTAGCCATTACCAATAGTATTTTCAAAGAATTTTTTATGACATGGGAAAGCACAGTAGGATATAGTACTAAACATACAGTATGGTCTCAACCCTGGTTTAGAAAAATATATACAGAAAAATTACCAGAACCAAATGTACTATAAATGTAAATAAGGTTATCTCTAAAGAACTGAATGTTACACAATTTTATTGCCTTCTTATAGTAATATGTATTCTAAATTTTCTGTAGTTTTTTTTAGCTTGTAATAATAAGATGTTTTCTTTTATATTGTGGATTTAAGAAATGCTTTAGGAACTGCTCCACTGAAGTCTCCATTCCATACAGTTAATGCAGACTGTATTACTAACCTCAGATACAGGAACATTCCCATGGAAAGCCAGTATAACAGTAAGTCAGAGAACTGGCTCTGGGGCTGGGCTTCCTGGGTGCAAAACCTCGCTCTGCTCCTCACTTACTGTGTGATCCTTGGTGCATTGCTCACCCTCTCTGTGTCCATTGGTGTTCCCATCTATAAAAATAGGATCAAGAAATGTGCCATCATGTAAGGTTGTTGTGAGGAACAGATCTTAGTAAGTGCATAGAGCATAGTAAGTATTCAGTCAACTGTTACTTTTGCATTGGATTTAAAAGCTATTGCTATTTTTATACCTTATAGTTGTTTATTTTAAAGCTGGCAACCCACTCCAGTGTTCTTGCCTGGAGAATCCCAGGGACGGGGGAGCCTGGTAGGCTGCCGTCTATGGGGTCGCACAGAGCTGGACACGACTGAAGCGACTTAGCAGCAGCAACAACATGTTTTTTAATATAAACTCTCTCTTTAATATAGCAGAAGCATTCCCCTTTTTGCATTTTGTTGTTGACTTAATTTACTGAACTCTTGACACCACCTATAGGTGAGATAGTTAGCTGCATTAGACACAGACTAAATCCTTAGTCATTTGGCAAGTTTAGGATTTTAGGACCTAGTTAGATCATGTAACAGCATCAATCATGTGTCCAAGCTTCTGCTAAGCCACAGAGAAATCATTAGAAGGGTGATATATTTTTCCTGCTCTAAGTCAGCCAACATTTTTTAGTGTCTCCTATATTCTGTGAATACAGAAGTGAGAAAGGCCCCTGCTTCAAGGAACTCACAGTAGATACCTAACAATTACATGCATTATAAGAAATGCACCATTTGAAATAGACACAGTCTTATAATGTGTATTTTGGGGGCAACAATGATTTAGGATGGGCTAGACATGACAAGCTTTCCTATGAAAGAGCTCTGAAGTATATTGAAGCACATAGAAGTAAGTGGGAAGGCTGAGAAGCAGCAGTAGCAGTAAGCACGAAAACATACAGGTAAAAGATGCGTGATACATCTATGAAAATTTAGGTAACTTGGCAAAGCATGGGATTGGGGATTGCTAGATAGGAGAAAAAATGGATGAGATTCTAAGAGATGAGCTGAAAGAGATTGGCAGGGGAGCGGTCTCATTTTTATCTTGAAATCAGTGAGAAGATGGTAACAAATTTGCCTTTTTAAAAGTTTCCAGTAAGGAAGATGGATCAGAAAAGGTGTGGGGTTACCTAAGGAGAGAAGGCTGCTGCTGTAATTCCGAAGGCAAGAGGGACTGGATCAATATACAGAGATAAGGAAGATAGCAAAGAGGGCAGAGAGTAGCAAGCTGGACAGCAAATGACCTTTAGCTGTGTGTGGTAAAAGCAAGGGAGAAATCCGGACTCAACTCCCAGATTTCTGATTTGAGGAGTACAGTGGGCAGAATAGTGGGGTTACTGACTGAGCAGGGGACCCCCAAAGGGAAAACAGGTGTGATAATGGGGTCAGGTGTAGATATACTAAATTCAAGACTACTTTGGGTGACTCATCTGGAGTTGCCTGGTAAGAAAACATGGATCTGGAGTCTCAGCAGCATAACCTAGGGAAGAAAAAAAACAAACAGAAATTTAGTCATTAAAGCTGTGAGCTGAGTAAAACTGTCCAAGGGAGAGTCTGCAGAAAGAGCAAGAGTAGAGGGCCAAGGACAGAACCCTGGGGTTATAGCATTCGCAAGTCCTCAGAGAGAAGAGAGTAAGAAAGCAGGAGGAGGAAGATTGAAGATTCAAGAAACCTGCAGGAGGAAGATTCAAGATATAGGGTATGATCAGCAGGGTCAAAGGGCGCCCTAGGGGAATTGATAATCCAGCCCGGAAGTCACTGCATCTACAGGTGAAGAAATGAGGTGGAAGAACTGCCCATGACTGTACTTGACCAGTCACCTAAGGCGGTTAGAGACAGTTCTCAGGAAGTTGAGAGTGGAATTGACTTGAAGCTAGAGAAAGGCAATGGGGCTTCACCAAGCCTGGAATATGGGTAGAATTGAAGCCAGGAGAGGACATTTCAGCTGGGGTGATGAGACTTTTCAAATCCATCCTCATGGCCGAAAATAACTGAAGGTGGATTTATTTATTGATAGTGGTCGGCGGTGTCATCACTGAATAATGAAGAGAGCATTTGGTTCTCTTTTAGTTATAACACCTGCTGGTTAAACAGTATCATATAAAACTGGGTGCAGTACTGACCTGATATCTTGTACAAAGTTAAGGAAGTCGTGACAGGAATGCACTATGGCTTTTGCAGAGCAGATTCATTCAAGGAGAGTCTAACTTTGAGGGCATCACGAGGGTCAGTTTGATGGGAAAACACTATCCAGTATGGTTATATGCCCTCTTAAATTTTTGGTGCCTAGTGTTATTCGCTCAGTTGTGTCCAACTCTTTGTGACCCCATGGACTGTAGCCTGTCAGGCTCCTATGTCCATGGAATTCTCCAGGCAAGAATACTGGAGTGGGTTGCCATTCCCTTCTCCAGGGGATTTTCCCGATCCAGGGACTGAACCTGGTTCTCCTGAATTATAAGCAGATTCTTTACCATCTGAGCCACCAAGCCCCCTACCAAATTTTTGGTACCTAATTCTAAAAGTCCCTTTGGTTTAATGTAGGTGTTCCTGGCTATGCCCCACCCCCTTTTCTCTAGCTTCTGGTTGCTGAGCTGTGGGCATGCAGAAGGAAGAAGAAACGGAAGGAGAATTTCTTGTGCCCCCTTCCCCACCCCTCTGCACCTTCAGTTCTTTTTCCATCTTCTCATTCCATCTCTTTGGCCTCTTCTTGCTAGGGAGTACTTGGCTTGCAATGCAGCTTAGGTGATAACTCTTCATTTACCAAAAAGAATATCTTTATGACAGAAACAGTCAGGTGTTACCTTGGGAAATAACTTGTCACAACCTATCTATGCTGGTCTGCTCACAACTCTGTCATGGTGATGGTTTTCTGTGACTGATACCATACCTGCAAAGAGGAAGGTACAGAATAAGGAAAAGTCATTGGGAAACCAGGTTCTAGGGCTCGTTATGTCACTTCCCTAGTGATTTGATCTCATGGAAGTCACCGAACCTCACCTAGCCTCAGCCTTCTCAGTAAAATTTTTGTGACAATCAAATGAGATAATATTCGTAAAGATGTGTTCTGACTGCAAAATACTATTCAGCTGCTAAGCAGTGGTGAAAGTGTTAGTCACTCAGTTCTGTCTGACTCTCTGTGACCCCATGGACTATAGCCTGCCAGGCTTCTCTGTCCGTGGAGTTCTCCAGACAAGAATACTGGAGTGGGTTGCCATTGCCTTCTCCAGGGGATCTTCTGACCCAGGAATCGAACCCAGGTCTCATGCAGTTGCAGGCATTACCATCTGAGCCACCAGGGAAGGCCAGGGCTATAATCATAACCATGATATGAAAGCAAAGGGAAACCAGATTTCTCCTCTTAGATCTGTTCTGAAGACCTCAGCCTTCCATTCCAACCCCGTATTTACTCAGTTTCTCCAGAACCACATCTCTTCTGTTCCCTACTAATCTGTGCTGACATATCTTGGCTCCTGTGCTGGGTGATGCATCTGAGTAGCAGTTAGTTAATTCCATTCTCCTCCCCTTAGTGCATGGTGAAAGCCCTTGAAATCCACCCCTTAAGAAGAAAAATGGAAAACAATTTACAAAGTGCTTCCTCTGGGCCAGGCACTTTCTTTGCCTGAGATCCTTTTCCACAAACCATAGGCCATTCCCACAGAGGAGAAATCAGGAAACCTTTGCAGTTGAGACCCATGGAAATTACATTTCTATTAAAAGCTGTCTGTGGCTCAATGTATCCATTCCAGATACAAAGTTAAATGATGTAATAAACTTATTCAAAGACATAAAGCTATTACATAAAATGCCATTTAAATATCTTACACTCGGTGTTAACAAAATACAGCTATAAATCTCCTTTGGTTGTAATTTTGCAAGTTGCTAGGTCTCAGTGGGTTACGAATCTGCCATTTCTTCACTGCTGAATTCTCTCTTCTAGTCCTGGTATGTGGGATGTCAGGGATGCATAACCATCTGAAATGTGATGATGTTTTCAACTTTCTCGGTGTCATCGCTCATGAGTCTGGGAGTGCTGAGTCCCTTCTAGGGCAGGCTGCCCTCAATTTTCTACCTGCAGGCTCTGCGCAGGGCTGAGGCCCCGTATTTCATATACTTGAGATTAGAGGCAAAGAGGACTGACCAACCAACCAGGCCATGGCTTGGGATTCAAGGCTGGGAACTGACATACCTCCTGTGAACTCTGATCCACAGCTTCTTGCATGGGGCCGTACATTTAGGGAGGAAGGGGTAGAATGGAAGGGAAGAGTTGAAAGGAATACAGAGCATTGTATCTAGGGACATTCAGCATCCTGTTTTCCTGTGGTGATTCACTTAAACCCAGCTCAAGAGGAAATGCTCATATGATCTAGATATGTCTCACTGAACTTGCCTCATTCTCTGCACTTGTTAGGATTTCCATCAGTTCCTAAATCCAGATGGACCCCATCCTTCTGAGCCCCACTAGACAGAATAGAATGGAAATGAGTGCTATCAGCATCAGCGTGCAGAAAAGCCTTCAGCACTTGCCCAGGCCCTGCAGGCAGTGGGTATTCTTCCTCTAAGTGCGCTGGTCAGTCCGAGTCAGAAGGAAAGCCGACTCGTTTCATAGACCCTCCAAGCCTTTCCAGAGTCTGACCCATCTTGCTTGCTTCCCAGGTGGCTCTAGTGGTAAAGAACCCGCCTGCCAATGCAGGAGACGGAAGAGACCCGGGTTCGATCCCTGGGTCGGGAAGATCCCCTGGAGGAGGGCGTGGCCACACTCCAGCGTTCTTGCCTGGAGAGTCCCATGGACCGAGGAGCCCGGTGGGCTACACATGGGGTTGCAAAGAGCTGGACACAACTGAAGCGACTTAGCAGCACTCGCGGAGGGGATACTGTTATTGCAGGTCAGCCAAGTTAGTTTCTGATGCTTTTGCTGTCCTCTTTCAGGAAACAGCATCCTCCATTCAGCGGCTGACAGCGTGACGAGCGCAGTACAGAAAGCGAGCCAGGCCTTGAACGAGCGCGGGGAGCGGTTAGGCCGTGCAGAAGAGAAGACGGAGGACTTGAAGAACAGCGCCCAGCAGTTTGCGGAAACTGCGCACAAGGTGGGTCTCTCCGCACAGCGGAGCACTCAGCTCTGGGTGGTCAGGGAGCTTCGGGGCCCAAAACTTTCTATCAATATGTTTGCCGTGCTGCTGCTACTGCTGCTAAGTCACTTCAGTCGTGTCCAACTCTGTGCGACCCCATAGACGGCAGCCCACCAGGCTCCTATGTCCCTGGGATTCTCGAGGCGAGAATACTGGAGTGGGTTGCCATTTCCTTCTCCAATGGTTGCCATGATGAGGTACAAAACTGAGCCTTTTTTTCTTTTTTTGCCCCTGTGTACAGTTTCCTTCTGCTACTTCATAAGTTGTGTGTGCGGTGGAAGAGTTCTTCTTTTACGTATTTGGTTATCTCCTTTCTGCTGGCTTCATCCCTGACTCTGACCCCATATCTATGGGAATTGTGGACCATCTTTAGGTCCTACCCAGAAGTTTAAGGCTCTAGTTTCAGGGAACAGGATGTAGGTGGGGGTCTCAGAATATCCCTCCTCTGTTGGCCAGGGCTTGAAAGAGGACTATGGGCTCTTGTGCTTACTTTTCCATGCTGTTCCTTTCTGGTCACAAGCCTAGCATCCTGTGTTCTTATCTCTTTACCATATAAAAAGCAAACTCTAGTCCCAGGGCACCTCAGGGCTGGTGTCCCCTGCAGAGAGGCCTTGGACCTCTAAGGCTGACTGATACAGAGCTGCCTGCAAAATTTCCACCGGCCTCCGGGTGCAGAGAATGGCCTTTCACACATACCTCAGGTATACACATTCTCTCACACACTGAAAATGATGCGCCTTTCAGAAAGGAAAGTTGTTATTGGCAGCCAGCTATCTAAGGCAGTCACAAACGACGGGAAAGAGAGGCCCTGTTGGTCAGGTGATAAAGAGGATTTATTACTGTTCTTGTGCTTTGGATCAAAGGGCAGTTCTTTTCTGGCTGGTGATTTGAATTTGGGTTCCCAGAAACGTCTGCTGATAATAGTTAGCGTGTCAGAGACATGATCTGGCCTTTCAAGATAGGCTTTTCAGGTGACCTTTAGGGGAAGAAAAAAATGAATTTGCTTCAAGGGAAAAGCCCACTTTTGCTGAGAAAACAGAAAAGGACAACCGGAAAGTAACAGGAACCTTCTCCCCAGCTGAGCTGGGCTGGCCCCTTCCCAAAGCTTAAGCCCAGGCCCCACCGTGGATCCAGATCCATGGGGCTGCATCTTGCCTTCCCTTGCACCCATTTTGCTCAGACCTGTCTTGTGGTTCACAGCGTCTTACTGTTCTGCAGCCCTGCTGGGGGCCAGAGCCTGGTTTGCCACGGTTGTCACAGAGGGAACGAGCTCAGAATTATGGTTGCCTTCACCCCTTCTGCAGCCTTCATAGTAGAGAAATGGCGTGGAGAAGCTAGAACGCCCCACCCTTCCACCACCACCAGAACTGCATTCATAGCAACAGCAACTGTAGTGATTTAAGGGAGGGAAGGGCAGTGAGAGTCTAGGGAAACACGGAAACAGTGTTGATTTCAAGGCTAAAGGGAATTATTTTTGAATTGTCTTCAACTGTGGGAAGGGGGTGATATTGTAGCACTTCACTCTTGTGTCTTGTCCTACAGAAAAGAATGCTCAATAGTGCCCTGATAACATTCTGCTCAAACAAGAGTTAAGGTTACTGATTAGACAACAAACCAGGTTACCAAGGAAGTCTGAAATCGCTCTTCCTGATGCAGAGTAGACAACACCTGGAGGTCATCTGTGTCAGCACCCACCTCCGAGAAGGTCGTGCAGACCTGGGGTTGGACAACCTAAGCAGATGGCCAGAATTCTTGGCCCTGCTCACCGGGTCTCCCCGATACTGTGGCCAAGTGTGCCAGGTGGTTGGGAAGGCAGCATGGTATGTAGTTAACATCTGCTGTTTGATTTACCACCTCAGTGATCTTGCTGCTGCTACTGCTAAGTCACTTCAGTCGTGTCCGACTCTGTGCGACCCCATAGACGGCAGCCCAGCAGGCTCCCCCGTCCCTGGGATTCTCCAGGCAAGAGCACTGGAGTGGGTTGCCATTTCCTTCTCCAATGCATGAAAGTGAAAAGTGAAAGGGAAGTCGCTCAGTGGTATCCAACTCTTAGCGACCCCATGGACTGCAGCCCACCAGGCTCCTTCGTTCATAGGATTTTCCAGGCAAGAGTACTGGAGTGGGGTGCCATTGCCTTCTCCGCAGTGACCTTGGGCAGGGGCTTAATTTCCCTAAGCCCCTGTTTCCTCATCAGTAAGGACTTCTACCTAATAATAGTGCCTTTCTCCTAAAGTGTTGAGAGAATTGAATGCATTCAGACCTATAAATCGGTTAGCACAGTACCTGGTGCATGTAAACCTTAACTGATATTAATTATAATTGTTTCCATAAGAAATGATTTCTGCTGAGCCTGCTCTAATCCATTGTCTCATGATGAGCACTGGCAGGGAGGGTTGGAGAAATGTGACTGAGGACCCCAGCACAGGGATGGGGAGGGACGGCTGGTGAAGATCTGTGCCCTCCACTGTGGGGTGGGAGGGCCTCCTGCTGAATGCAGTGCCAACAGTTTCTAAACACAGAGCAGCCCTTAAGAAGAGGACCTATCAGAACAGAAACTGATTAGGCCACCAAAGGCACAGGGGTCTCTGGCTTTGACCACTGGGAGGATTGGCGCCGGCTAGTTACCTTCTTCCATGGAGAAGACGCAGGAAGCAGGCAGTCTCCACTTACTTTGGTTTCCCCTTCTGTGAGTGGCGTAAGGGTGGGGGCACCACTAGTGTCTGTTAGTTTGTTTGAGGGAGTGTGAGAGACACTACTATGATAACCAGACTTGCAGCTTTCTAAACCTGGGGATGTACGCTGATGGATCACCGGCATTGGCAGTATTCCTAACGAGGAGGTTGACCTCTTTAGATAAGGTGTGGCTATTTTCCCAGGGACTAGGACTCCTGATTTGTCCCATGGCGTAGGCTGACCATGAAGATGTCATTTTGCTGGCCGAGCCTCCGCCAGGCCTGCTGGTGAGGAGAGTTCAGGAGTGGAACCCGGGCCTTCCACCACCCCAAACGTGGCTGTGTTGACTCAGAAAGTATAGGCTGTGTTTAGAAGTCAGGACACAGTGCTCATGTCAGAGCCCTGCCAAGGCAGTTCTGGGTGAGCATTCCTCTGGGCTCCCTGATTGAACGAGGACATGCCACCTCGGCTGGAGAGGAGGGCACGCTTTCTGGGTGGATTGCAATAGAAGAACATTTCTGGCTTTTTTAGCTTACCCAGGTACATTAGAGAGTGGATCACTTTTGCAGGACCCTGCCATCAAGATACGTGGGTGTTTGTTTCCTGTAGAGATGATGGAAATGCCTCTGCACCCCTCTCTTCCCCTAGCTCTGTTCAGCCTGGCTTGGGAAGCGTGGTTCCTTCCTGAGCTATGAGCTTGGCACAGCCTCGGACCTTAGGAAAGTCCAGCTCAGCCACAAAGCAGGCCTGGTCACTCTCCGCGACTTCAAAAAGCACAACAGTGCAGTGTGTGCCGTGCTTTGATGCCTGCCTCCGCTGGTGAGTCAGCAGGCGAGAGCGATACCCACACCTAGGCATCCTCAGATGACATTTCCCGCAGGAAAGAACAGTGATCTGCCCTGTTCTGCACAAGCCCACATTTGTGGGGGAGCGAGTGGTAAGTGGCATTTCCCTCCCTGGCAGGGAGTGACTGCCTCTGTCCCTACTCCAGTCATCTGCTCCCTGTGCATCTGAGCCAGAAGGGACCTCAAGAGTCCAGGCCTCTTAAAGAATCCCCCTGTATGGGCTTCCCTGGTGGCTCAGATGGTAAAGAATCTGCCTGCAATGCAGGACATCCGGGTTCAATCCCCAGGAGAAGGGAATGGCTACCCACTCCAGTATTCTTGCCTAGAGAATCCCATGGACAGAGGAGCCTGGTGGGCTACAGTTCATGGGATTGCAAAGAGTCGGACATCACTGAGGGACTAACACTTTGACTTTCTTTATGAGTAAGAATATTTTCTGTTATTATTACTGTTATCATTATTATTTAGATGGAGTCATTTACACAGCTTTGAAAGAGAAAGCTTTCCATGAGATAAAACAGAATATAGCAAAAGGAAATTTTTAACTTTCCCTCTACATTAATTCATAAGCATTTGAGTTGGAGATATTCATAGACACAGGCTTCCCTTGTGGCTCAGCTGGTAAAGGATTCTCCTGAAATGCAGGAGACCTGGGTTCGATCCCCAGGTTGGAAAGATCCCCTGGAGAAGGGAAAGGCTACCCACTCCAGTATTCCGGCCTGGAGAATTCCATGGACTGTATAGTTCATGGGATCACAAACTGAGCAACTTCACTTTTCACTTTCATAGACACGAGGGAAACTGAGGGACAGAGCGCTTGTGACTTTAGAGCTAAAAGTCATAAACACATCTGTGCTTATGGAAAGCACCTGCCTTCCATATTCTAAAGTTTCTAACTCCCAGGAAATTAAAGAAAAAAACCAAAATGAGGTAGAATGGAAGTGATACCACTTTATGCAGAAATATCTCAAATAGCAAAACATCCAAACCAGCTGTATTTCTGTGAAACTGAGCTGGCACGCCCCACCCGGCTGGGGCTCCCCTTAAGCGCCAACCCCAGCTGCATGAGAGAGGTAACCGGGCTGGTGTGAGGAGCAGCACGCTCGCTGCTGAGGATGAATGACTGAGTAAATTGGCACAAGCCCAGTAGCTGAAGGTAATAGCTCAGTGAACAACAAGACAGCAGCTCTGATCAAATATTTATGGTTGGTATTCATTATGCACAACACTTAACAGCTCTGTGTTGATTTGAATGATTCGCATTGCTAAATAATGTATTAAAACTAGAGACAGAGCAAGAAGTGGAGACCTTACGGTGGAGGGGCTCAGAAGGTGGCTGAAGGTGGGACGGATCAGAGGAAGAGTCCTGGATCTGCCATTTCTACCCACTGTATTTCCTGGGCTATCAGCTCGTGGAGGTCAGGAGTTAGGAGCCACTGCCGTCTTCTTGGCAAAAACCCACAGCACTTAGCACGGCAGTGGTGTCCGACTCTTTGAGCCCCCATGGACTGTAGCTCGCCAGGCTCCTCTGTCCATGGGATACTCCAGGCAAGAACACTGCGGTGGGTTGCCATTCCCTTCTCCAGGGGATCGTCCCGATCCAGGGATCGAATGTGGGTCTCCCACATTGCAGGCCGATACTTTACCATCTGAGCCACCAGGAAAGCCCCCAGGTAGAGATTAATTTAACAATGTAACTACCTCCAGTCCAGCTCCAACCCCAGGGATTAATCCCTAATATCAAACACTATAGACCCCCAAGGAATCACAATTCAGCTTCCACCCTGCCTCCTGCTTCACGTCAGTGTACCGGCTCCTTGGAAAGGATCTGGCTAAGGAAGGCAATGTCAGATTTAATTTTCTGTTTTGTACCTGCATACATTTCCTTAAATACATCATCATGGGCTCCAGCTGGGCTTGGGAAACTATTTAATGATACAGTGGTATTTGGTGTTTCCATTTTTAAAGATCTAACATTTCAATGAAGCACATTTTTCAAATACCAGAGGGAGCAGCAAGTCAAGGTTTGAATTTGATCTATTGTTCAGTCCTGGTTGGTTATGCAGTCTTAATTGTCAAGGGCCTCGAACCTGGTTGAACGTCCAGGATATTACGTGGATTACTGCAGATTGTTTCTCTACAGTTGGTGATTTTTAATACTTTGAGATGTCAGTAAATACTCGAAACTGAAGAGTGGTCTTCCTGGATAACTAGTAACCTGGAAGCCCAGACGCCTTTGTTGCTATGCTAGGGTGGGTCACTCATTCTGCCTATACTTCGCCTCTTCCGTTTCCTTCTTCAGTGGCAAGGAGGAATGCCATAGAGCACCACCCTCCCTGGACACCTGCACCAACAAGAGTGCTGTGGGAGGAGTAAAGCTGCAGAGCTCGGTGGGCTGTGTCGGGAGTGGTGCACGTTTCCTTGGCGCCACTGCAAACAGTAGTGGTGATCTGCCGCAGCAAATAAAATATTGGTGCTGCTGCTCAGCGTGGATTTGGGAAAGAAGCAACAATGCACTCACCCCACTGCTGATAACATCTCACATTTGTCCCTTTCTCTCCTTAGCTTGCCATGAAGCACAAATGTTGAGAAACTGCCTCTCCCAGAGACCTCTTAAGAGAAACTGAAGTTTGTTCAGCAGTTTTTACAAGAAACTCCGGACCTCCGCTTGCTTCTCCAGCTCCCAACCCCCACCAAATTATGGACATTTAGATTGTTTTTCCTTTTCAGATGTTAATATGAGAGAAAAGATGGTGTGTTTATATTAATACATTTCCCTAATAATCTTGCTAAGAAATGCTGCATAGTATCAGCTTCAATTTTTTTTCTGTGTGTGTGCGTGTATTCGTATGTGTGTTTTTAAGGGTTTTTTTTTTTTTTGGTAGTTTGAATATGAAATTTGGACCAAATGATATATTGAGCTAAGTCTAAACCGTATTTTTTTTTCCTGATATTAAGCAAGAAGACATTTTAATGTGATATCAGATCCTATTGTTCCTGGTTGGAAATAAAAGTCAAGCAGGTTGGTTTCACTCAGGCTCTTAGCTACTCTTAATTTGAAGGCTAAGATTCTGTATCCTGAGGCATAAATCTGTATTATGGAAAACAATTGGATTTATCAGGAGAAACAGCAGTCTTTGATTTTTGATTTTTGTGTGGTAATTTTCTGCATGAGCCATCACCAGCATTCAAAAAAACAAATAAGAATCACAGATAGAAATCTACTTTCTGAGCTACAGTTTAAATTCTCCCACTACTTGTTTCCAGGCTGATTATTTAGAATTACCGTATGAATGATAAAAATTTGAGATTAAAGACCTAAGTAAAAGCCTATTTAAAAACTAATGTGAATTCATGAACATTTCTTTGTCATTGTCCCAAATTATGGTAGCTGGTTTTGAAAAGAGCTTGGATTTTTATCAAGAATTGATTTGTCCAGATAAAGTACTGTGTAAACCATACTGTGAAAAGATAATACATTTAAAGTCTTTTTCCTTTTCACAAAGACATACTGTTTAGAGACGCCCTCATGATGTCCTTAGGAAATGGCCTTCAGTTCTCAATATCTGATTTTTGGAGGTTTTGATGTTGTTACTGTTATTTATTTAATGTAATTTGAAAGTGCGGGCTTCTTGACAAATTGTATTTCATGGCAATTGCAACTTGCCTCATTGACATAGAACAGTATAGTCCTGAAGCCTTTACATTGTAGTCAGAATGAATGAAGTTGGTTCATTACAGCTCCTGATTTTGTATCACTCAACATGGATCCAGATTTTCAGTCTGAGAGTTCGGTTTTTTAGAGGATTAAAAATGCTAAATATAAAAGCTGTGCTTTGTCTTTCTGAAACAAGAAAGCAAGCTGCACATCCCAGATACATTCTCAGCCTCCCGCTGTGTTGCATTGATTTTTAAGCTGCCTGGATCATCAGGACCCTTTCTGTTCCTTCCTACCTATTGAGCCGACTGAAGCCATGTGTATTGTAGCTTCTACATGGCAGCATAGGATGACTTTGGGATTATTTATGCTGATTTAAATAGCTTAAATTCTCCTGCTAAAGCTTTCCCAGGGAGATAGAAAATCAGGCTATTGGTGGGGGAAATGATCTTTGTCAGTATGTGTCAAAAGGGAGATGAGATTTACCAGAGAAGAATTTCTGAATCCTCTTAGGGAGATGATCCAGTTCAAGGAAACTCTGTAGAATTTATAGGGTAAACTATATAAGTTTACTATAATATTTTGTACTTTTCTTTTGATGTCTTAAAACTTAAAAGAAGCAAGGAACTTATTAGCTGGTGAGTACTATTAGAAGCATTTATAATTTCTAACAAAAGCTGAAAATATCACACCAAATAAGTTTTCTTTGCAGACCTCCGTTTAGTAAAAGCATGCATGGGCACACATATACATCTTCCCAAATTGAATCCTAGCTTCAGAGATAGACAGTTGATATAAATAATTAGAAGAGTAAATCTCAACCCCCTGACAATCAGCCAAACGCAAAAATTAAATGTGTTGCCAAGTATTTTTTGTGAAGCTACTTCTAAAGTAGCAGAGGGTGAGGTCATAAGAATACTGTGAAATGGGAGATTGTTTTTTCCTCTCTGGTAAACCTGTGATAGTCATCCTTCATGAATATCAGTAGTCCACATCCTCCCCTCTTTGCTCACTCTCTCTTTATCCTTTTAACTTCAGTCTTTTGGAAGGCTCACTCTCTCTTTATCCTTTTAACTTCAGTCTTTTGGAAGACATTCCGATTGGAAGAAAGTCTATCTGCACCGTTACTAGCTTCCTCCATTGATTTACCTCCAGGCTGTGGTCATGCCCTTGACCTCCCTGTGTCCAAGTCCTGCCTAGGCCTCCACCCGCAGAGAGGGCCAACAGCAGCCCCAGTCCCTTCTAGACCTCCTGACTTTGCAGAAAAGCAAGCCTTGTGAAGACACACGTGAGGTTCTTTGGTATCCTTTTGTAGAAGGTGCTTCAGTACAAAGTATTATTACAATCTAACCTGGAGGAAATTGCTAAAATGACTCACATTATGTGGTACCAATTCATTTGGGACCAATTCAGTGGCTTGCTAAAAGACATTTAATTTCTTTGTTTCATTTCTGCACCTCACTATTGGGTTTTGGAAATACATTTCTGTGAAGGATTTCTTAGATTGTACTGACAACTCATAAAAAAAAAGTCTTCCCAGTGCTCTCACTTCTTCCTGGATGTAGCCGTAGTATTCTTCCCTAGTACTATTAGATACCTATGTACAGGAAGTAGTGATTCAGGTTAATGTTTCATATTAAAGAATGTATTTGTAAAATGTAACAAGAGCAGTAGTTAACTTTTTCTAAGCTCTGAAAAAAAAGATTATGTGTTAGACTTAAAATTTCAGTGAAATCTGTCTTAATACTACTTTTGTGGCTAACAAAGGTTGTGCATTTATGTAAAAATACTTATACAGGATGCCCTCAATAAACAATATTAAAGATAGGTTTCGCTTTCAATTTTTAGAATTGTAACCCTGCTGCTGTCTGTTGTACAGTTACTAATTCTTCAGAAGTTCTCTAAGATGTCAAACATAATTTTTGTTCCTTTCAGAGACGAGTAACACCTGCTCTGTGATTCATTATTACAGCAAACTCTAATTTTGTCATTAAATATTTTAACTCTGTGATGAAAGTTCGTTTCTCTCGGTTATTTGGGAAATCTGTAAAACACTATCAGGTAGGTAGACATCATCGCATTTTTGATGCTCATGGGAAAATCTTGCATGCCTCCAGGAGACTAAGAATTGGGATTAGCATGCAGATAACAGTTCCTCTGGTCATTCCAATGGGAGAACTTGAAATGTAAAAAAAAGACTAAAGAGCTAACTAGCCCTAATTACCTAATAAGCTTCTATCCAGTAAGAGTTAGTCTTTTGTTTCTTCTCATGGGCAAGCAGTTAAGTAGATTAAATGCTTTCTGCTGATATTAGTGACGTGCTCAAGTCCATATTACCGCATGTGGCCTCATTCAACAGACTATTTTCATGTCCTTTTAAATTGTAAAGACCTGATCAAATTATGTCAGTTTATTTTTATGCAAAAGCAAATGCAGCTTATGACATTGCCCCATTTGTTTTCAAGGGATGTGACTTTCGTGACGGCTGGTTTGGCATAGACACTCAGTGCAGCAGGCGGACTGAAATATTTCCTAGGAGAACCACAGGTGAAAGAGAAAGGTTACCACCTCCACTCTCGAGAGAAAAAAAGGATAAGAGAGATGGTTTGGCTAGACAATGACCTGGCTGTAAGTTATTATAATTAGGTATTTAAAGGCACTGTTCTTGTGAACTAATTATAAACCCACTTACTTGCAAAGATGATCTTTACTCTTAATATAATTTTTGTTAGCAGTTATACGACAACTGACTCAAATTTTATGGAAGAATTAATACAAGTATCTTTTTTTAAAATCAATAATGCCTTTCCTCCTTGCTGTCAATGAGAACACGCTTAGGAAAAACTACAGTTGTTTCTTGAATAATAGGTTTGAGTTGCCCAGGTTCATATATATGTGGGTTGTTTTTTTTTTTAATAGTTGCATAGTACAGTACTCACAAGGGGCTTCCAAAGCGGCTCAGTGGTAAAGATTCCACCTGCCAATGCCGGAGATGCAGGTTCAATCCCTGGAGCAGGAAGATCCCCTGGTCTAGGCAATGGCAACACACTCCAGTATTCTTGCCTGGGAAGTCCCATGGACAGAGGAGCCTGGTGGGCTACGGGCTTGCAATAGCGTCTGCCTGCAATGCAGGAGACCTGGGTTTGATCCCTGGGTTGGGAAGATCCCCTGGAGAAGGAAATGGCAACCCACTCCAGTACTCTTGCCTGGAAAATTCCATGGACCGAGGAGCCTGGTAGGCTACAGTCCATGGGGTCGCAAACAGTCAGACGCAACTGAGTGACTTCACTTTCACTTTCACTTTCTGACTCTTGCATTGTTCAACTGTGTTGATTTATCAATCATCATCTGCCTAAGCAAACAGATTGAGGGCAGGATGAGGCAGAGAGAAGAGGGAGGAGAAACATGCCAGAAACAAATGTCTAAGGAATGCAAATGTTTCCATATGGTTTCCTGATGGTATTCATTCTGCCTGCCTCTTCCCCTGGAGTGGGCAAACCTGGGTGGTAGTGGGAGATAAGTATGCACACCCACATACATATGCACCCAACTGGCATTAGAAATGATCGCAGCCCAGTTTTCACTGTGGCATTATTCACAACAGCTAAGATGTGGGAGCAGCCTCGACGTCCGTTAGCAGAGGAATGGATAAGGAAGATGAGGTGCACGTGTACCATGGAATACTGAGTGAGTGAGTGAAGCCGCTCAGTCGTGTCCAGCTCTTTGTGACCCCGTGGACTGTAGCCTACCAGATTCCTCTGTCCATGGGATTTTCCAGGCAAGAGGACTAGAGTGGGGTGCCATTGCCTTCTCCAGGGGATCTTCCCAACCCAGGTCTCCCACATTGTCAGTCAGTTCACTCACTCAGTCATGTCAACCTCTGCGACCCCATGAACCGCAGCACGCCAGGCCTCCCTGTCCATCACCAACTGCTGGAGTCGACCCAAACCCATGTCCATTGAGTTGGTGATGCCATCCAACCATCTCATCCTCTGTTGTCCCCTTCGCAGATGCTTTACCGACTGAGCCACCAGGGAAGTCTAACAATGGAATATTACTCAGCCATAAAAGAGAACAAAGTAAGGCCATTTACAGAAATGTGGATGGACCTAGAGATTATCATATTAAGTGAAGTAAGTCTGACAAAGACAAATATTATATGGTATCACTCATACTTGGAATCTAATCTTTAGAAATGATACAAATGAGCTTATTTGCAAAACTGAACCAGACTTACAGGTATCAAAAACAAACTTATGGTAACCAAAGAGGAAATGTGGGAGAAGGGAGAGAGAAATCCAGAGGTTTGGATTAACATACACATACTACTGTCAATATATATGGTAGATAACCAACAAGGACCTCACGTATTGCACAGGGAACTCTACTCAATATCCTGTGATAAACTATATGAGAAAAGAATCTGAGAAAGAATGAATATGTGTATGACTAAATCACTTTGCTATATACCTAAAATGAAGACACCATTGTGAATCAGCTATACTCCAATAGAAGTTTTTTAAAAAGAGCTGAGCTGCCCTGCTACAGTTCCCTGAAGTCCCTTAGTGAGCCCTTCTTGCCCTTCTGGACATAGATTGGCGGGAATCAATATTTCCAGGGGTCAGTGAAACTTGGGCCATGATCAGAGCATGAGAAATACAAAGACAGATGTCAAAAACGAACACATCCCACCCACAAGGTAAGTCTTACTTTATTTCTCTAAACATGAGTGTGCTAACAGCTGTCTTTTAACGAGAGCATACAGAAGATAGATTTCCTTTTGGTCTGCTTTATGAAAATCCAGAAAGTGTACATATACATAAAATAACTTTGTACAGCCAGAGCCAGTCTGATGCAAAACTGATGTCTGCTTAGACATCACCCCCTCTCACCATTCCAGGCCCTTCATCTTGCTTAAAAAAAAAGAAAAAGTGAAGTCGCTCCGTTGTGTCCAACTCTTTGCGATCCCATGGACACCAGGCTCCTCCGTCCATGGGACTTTCTAGGCAAGAGTACAGGAGTAGGTTGCCGTTTCCTTCTCCAGGGAACTTCTCGACCCAGGGATCAAACCCAGGTCTCCCACATTGTAGACAGACGCTTTCCATCTGAGCCACCACGTGATCTTAGCAAACCTCAAATTCTGCTTTCAGCTAACCTCTCTTAAGGTGCAACCTGTACCACAGTGCTGGTTTATAGGAGTGTAGGGGAGTTCCTCCTTCCAGGCTTCATGTCACAGTTACCTGGGGAGATTATGAAAAATGTATACATTTTATTCCCAAATTTGCTTTCTTGGTGCTCCTAGGCATCTTGTCTTTTGCAAAGAAAATAAAATGGCTCCCGCAGGCCGGGAGAATAGGGTGCCTTGCTTCCCCAGACACTTGCTAGATTTAAACCATCAAATTAAAGCTGTCAAGGAAATTAAACATAACATGCATTTAAGCTCGATTACTGCCACAGTGTAACCTTCTGCCTTGACCCCCATTATATTTTCTCCCTTGAGCCTCCTCTGGAGCCTCAGGATTTCCTGAGTCGTGTTTTAACTTCCCAAACCACCACCCCCAACCCCCGCCCGCCCCAACCCCTGAAGTTTTCTGCCACATTTTCTTCTTTCTGCTGATGAGTCATCACAGGCCTTCAGGGGGCTGTTTTGATGGCCACGTCCCACGGGGCACTGCTGGAGGTAGGCTGGTGGGGCAAGGCCACTTCCCACAGGAACCGAGGACAGAGCCGAGAGATTCTAAAGTGACCACTGAGGTGTATTGTCTCTGCCCTCTCATGTGGTCAGGCGGGCGCTTTAAATGCTACGGATTCTCTCAGATGGAGTGGAGGTGTTTCTATGAAACACATTCTCAAAGACGCCTGTTTCAATGGGGCTATCACACATTCATAGCTAGACGTGTCAGAGGCTGGACAGGAATCACTTTCCCTGCAAGTCCCGGGTGTCACTTGTCAACACTGAACAGAACCCTTTGTCCTGTGACGTCGCACCGCAATCGCTTTGCTACTCTTGTCTGTCAGATGACACAGAAAGAAGGAAAATGAGCCCGTGAGTCCTCAGCTTTACCCTGAGAGCTAAAACACGGCTTGGATGATTCCGTTTCTGAAGAAAATTTCTACTATATGCTCTGATCATGGGCACCAAATCCTGTTTAATTATAAGACCACATCCTCGGTAACTGAAACCTGAAGCTTTCTGTTCGTTTTTCTTTAAACCAATCCTTTCTTTTACTGCCCCAGCAAAGATAATCTGGTTCCTACTATCAAACATGCTTTGTTTATTTACGGGACAGCAGCGTCCTTCAAGGAGTTTTGCTTTTTTCAGGCCTGGAGTTAGTGACAGATACTGGTGGACACATGTACATTGGTCTGAAACTTTCCAGTATGGAAATAGTGTCAGCATTTGGACAGAAAGAAACTGTGGGAAAGAGCAGTTGAACTGTGTTCCATCCGATGCCCCAGGGGAGGAAAAATAAAACACGCCTTTAACAGGAGAAGACATGGGCAGGGCGCCCCCTTGTGGTGGTGTACTGGGAGCAGCATTGCCCTGTGGTCCTGCCCTGAGTTCCAGTCTTAACCAGTGGACGGTCTTGGGCAAGTTATTGGCTCTCTTTGTGTCTGTTTTCTTAGCTTTAAAATGAGAGTGGCTATCTACTTTACAGGTTATCATAGGGATTCATTGAAATAATGAGTGTAAAGCCTTTAGCTCCGCGCTTGGCACATAAGGCTCCATGTATGTCAGCTCATCTATAAGCTAGTCTCTGTGATGGATCCAAAATAAAACAGTAAGCCTTGCAGGCTGGTGATATCTGTCAGACCGTGCTGCTGGCTAGAAGAATGGATGTGTTTTTCTTAAACCCATGTTGGCACAGGGCACAGGGGCAGACATTCTGTGCCTCTTCGGTCATTTTTATGATCTATGGACACAGATCCCTTGACATTTCATGTACCCCACAGCCTGGGGATAAAGGAGAGGGCTCTAGCCTAAAGGCACCCAGGGGTGACCATTTTCTGGAGAAAATTTCCAAAAAGACTAAATTCACAAGAAAGCGGACTGAGAGACATTGGCTTTAGTGTCTGAGTCATCAGCTACAGGAATGGAGATGAGTGATTTTATGGTCTGGGCAATTATTTGATGTGTCCTTTAAGCAGAAACTCATACCACTCGTTAAAAAGAAGTTCAAGGTTGGCCTACATATGTACAGCATTTCTTTTCTGGAAACATCTTTTGACATTCAGCTAAAAGAGGGAAGGCAGGCCCCAGAAAAACTATGTCAGCATTGTTTCCCCACTGTTGCCATGGCACTGTTATTTATGATGTACAAGCAAAGCCAGCATTTGTAAAGGACTGTCCAGACAAGAAGGATCAGACTACTTATAACAGTGGATCCGCCCCACCCCAAATCCCAAACTTTACTTTTCTAAAAATTGCACTACGCATTATTTTTTTTAACAAATTATAGGCCATGCATATTTCTTCTTAAAATCCCTCCTAGCAGAGAGCTTTCTGGCTTTGTCCTTAGCTTTTTGTCCTTAGGCAAATTACATAATTTTTCTATGTCTGGTCTTTCATGTTTCAAAAGAAAAATAGCCTACACCCTGGCTGCCTCGGAGTCTCAGTAAGTAAAACAGGATGTGTGGACCTCAAAAGAGCACTGGGAAGTGCCAAGCACTAAAGAAGTGTGGGTTGCTTACTGAAACCTTGATTTTCAGCTGTTCCCACCCAGCGTGGAAGGGATTCCTTTATATCTCACCCCTGTTTCTTCTATGGGTCCATCCTTATAGTACTAGATAGTACCTCTACCCTCTCTTCCAAGGAAAAAAATTCTCCACAGACAGTTGGAGGCCGCTTGCCATCTTGGAGGTGAAACAAAGGCAGGAGGGAGAGATGGTCCCAAACTGCTCAGGGAAGGGGACAGCCAGGCTTAGAGGCAACCATGAGGAAAAGGACTCAGAGAGCATTTCTGGGACTCGAAGAGAGCACTCCTGGTCAAGCCTCCTGGATGCAATTCTTCCGAGGACCACAGGTACCTCTAAATGTGCAGAAACTAAACATATACTAACTCTCAATATAGAAACTGCTCTCCACCCACCTGGGAAGACTCATGAAAATAATGAAACACACTCTGTTCAGGGCTGAGGATGAGCTAGAGCCATGTCCATGTCCCTACTGTGTCTGGGTGTCCTAGCCTAAGACTGACAGAGGACCACAGAAATGGTCCAGGTCTTAGGATTTCATGAGTCAATGTGAACGCAATGACAGTTACTCTAGAGAGACGGGATACTGATTAAAGGATGCAATCTGAGGATGTTCACAGGGATGCCTGGACACTTCCGCTCCACTCACCGTTGCTGTTTAGTTGCTCAGTTGTGTCTGACTCTGTGACCCCATGGATTGTAGCGTGCCAGACTTCCCTGTCCCTGTTTCACTCACTGGAAACAGCATTATTATCCTGACGAAGGGACACTGGGGCAATCACCTCTATACTCCCCTTGGGGGTGTTTCACTGGCCTTATTTTCCCTTTAGAAAAAGCAAGATAAAGGGCTGGAATTGGGCCTGTCTCCACCCAGGCTTAATGCTGAGTTGGTCTAAGCCACCTACTCATATGCTGCTTTTTCTTTGGGCTCCACCAGGCTCTTTTCTACAGGTGAGTGCTCACCCCCCTCAACACACACACATGCACACAGCTGCCCTCACGTACCTGCCATTCACCAGCTATGTTAGATGAGAGAGTTTGAAAACCTGACAAGGAGGAAGGGGTACAAACCACAGTCTACACCCCCAGCCCTGCCTGGGCTTCCTTCAGGTCCCTGTTCAGTGTTTCTCCTCCCCGAGGTAGAATGAGGGTGGATGAGAGGCACAAGGAGGCTGATGCTGCCACCGGAGGGAGAGCAGTTAACTCTACCAAATGCCAGCCTTACAAAGTGTGCGTGACAGGAGGGGGCAGTTAGGGGAAAGGACGGATTCTTCCTTTGGAAGCCATTCAAACCCGTCTCTGTCTGTGACCAATGACCCAACAGCAGCCTTGGCCCTGGGCGGATGTCGCCTGCTAAGCCTTAATTCCACAAGCAAACACGCGCCAGACATTGGCCTAAACTTTCACTGTGGGGTTTTTATCTAAGAAAAGCGAGCCTTGACTATAATGCTGAGGTCTGCTTAAGCCTGGTAGGTCTCTCCCCCTGAATTCAGTCAGGACAGGGAATTCAATCCCACCTCATTACTCACTGTGCTTTCACTGGCCTGCCCATCTTTCTCTTCTCCAACCATGCCAGGGTCTTTTGCAGCTGGAAACCTTCACACAGTATTGCTGATGCCAAGAACACTTTCTTCCCCAAATCTCCTCGTGGCTCAGCTTTTCTTTTCTATCAAGTCTCCACTTAAATGTCTCGTGAGACACTCACAGATTTAGAATGGTTGCCAGGGGGAAGGGATAGTTAGGACGTTTGGGAAGGTCATGTATCAGTTCAGTTCAGTCGCTCAGTCGTGTCCGACTCTTTGCGACCCCATGAATCGCAGCACGCCAGGCCTCCCTGTCCATTACCAACTCCCGGAGTTCACTCAGACTCACGTCCATCGAGTCAGTGATGCCATCCAGCCATCTCATCCTCTGTCGTCCCCTTCTCCTTCTGCCCCCAATCCCTCCCAGCATCAAAGTCTTTTCCAATGAGTCAACTCTTTGCATGAGGTGGCCAAAGTCCTGGAGTTTCAGCTTTAGCATCATTCCTTCCAAAGAACACCCAGGGCTGATCTCCTTCAGAATGGACAGGTCATGTATACACAACTATATTTAAAATGGATAACGAACAAAGACCTATTGTACAGCACATGGAGCTCTTCCCAGTGGTATGTGGCAGCCTGGATAGGAGGGGAATGTGGAGAACGGATACATGTATATGTATGCTGAGTCCCTTCGCTGCTCACCTGAAACTACCACAACATTTTTAATCAGCTTACCCCAACACAAAATAAAAAGCTTAAAGTTACAAAAATTAAATAATTTTTTTAATGTTTCCTCAAAAGACTTCCCTGATCCCATATCTAAAGGAGATTCCCTACCTTTCCTTCTCCCAGCATCTCTTCTTTCCTTTCTGAGAACTGATGGAGATGTATATTTATACGTTTGTTTTCCTTACTGTCTTGCCCACACCCAGCCCTGAGAAGTCAGGAACCATGCCTATTTAGTTGCATGTATTATTACAGGTTGCATCGGGACCTAGGATTTTACCAGGCTTTTAGGACATGAGCCTGTCCTCCACTTAAAGCTCCCATGTGGGACCAGCAGAAATTCACAGTGAAAAAATCCAAATAACTAGACACATGAAAATATGTCAGCCTCACTCATAGTTAGAGAAATGCAAAATTTTTTCAAAGTGGCATTCAGAGACTTGATGGCACTTGATAATAAAATACTATGGACTTGGAGTATAAACTTAGACTATATTTTTGAAAGCAAGCTCTCAACATTTATCAATATTTGAATCACTTGAACCTGCCCCCTAACTCAGCCCCAGGCTCATGCTGTTGGTCTTCAACCACCAGCCTCTCACGACCACCACACACTGTACCCACAGGCAGATCGATGTTTCTTAGCTCACTCATTAGAATAGCTGAATTACTAGTCAGTTTTTCCAACTCTGGAAGGCAGAAAGCAGTTACCAGGGGTCAGTTAATTCCCCAAAACCAACAAGTAAATGCACTCTGCTTTGTACGTCCCCATTTTCTATTTGACACAGTCAGACGCTCCACTGTTCCCATCCACTTTCCTCTATGGCAATGCATTTTCCTTGACTCTAGTCCTTTCTATTCTCTGGGATTCTGAATCTGGGAAAGGAAAGAAGGAACAATACTTTTCTAAGCACTAACTGCTGTGTTTGGCAACCCTTTTATTCTTCTATGCCAGTTATCAGTTAATCGTCTCACGGGTCCAAATCCATGCTTTTCTGCCCTGCTTTGTGATGCTGGAGCTGGACTCTGAACATTGCACCTGCTGCTTTTGGCGCCCTTAGCAGTTAACTACTTTCCACTAATTATCAATTATTTATGTTAAATTCTACCTATCCCAATAACTGGCATGGTTTCTTTTTCCCTGCCTGGACCCTGCCTGATATAACATCTCAGTAGAGTCTCATGCAACTCGGCACAGCATCTGTTCCAGCCTGTAACCATTCTCCCCCAGCCTCCTTCAGCAAACCCCTTGGTGGCTCAGACGTTAAAATATCTGCCTGACATGCAGGAGAGACCCAATCTCTGTCCCTGGCTTGGGAAGTTCCCCTGGAGAAGGGAATGAGAACCCACTCCCATATTCTTGCCTGGAAAATTCCATGGACAGGGGAGCTTGGTGGACTATACTCCTTGGGGTCACAAAGAATCGCACATGACTTCGAGACTAACACTTTGCCTAACACTTTCCCTTTGGCAATTGATCTAATTTCCTGCTTTGCTAAGATTGGGACTTTCCTGTTTAGAAATCATTTCCCTTTTCCCACCTCCTCAGCTAAGTCCTGCACTCCCAATCTTAATACCCCTACACGTGTTTAATGAGGACCCCTCTTCTGGAGCCCTTCATCCTACTTCCTTCTTATTCCATCAACAATAACCTCATTTCCTAGATCTCTAGTCTTTCCTGCTTCATTCCTCCTTCTCACAGAGGACAAAGATTTGCCACCTCTATTATGAAACTTGTTGAAAACATTTTCTTACCTTCACTACCATTCAAATGCCACCTTCTTGCCACCGCTGCAATTCCCAGGCGTCGCAGTGGTAAAGACTCTGCCTGTTAATGCAGTAAACACAAGAGACCCAGGTTTGATCCCTGGGTCGGGAAGAGCCCCTGGAAGAGGAAGTGGCAATCCTCTCCAGTGCTCTTGCCTGGAGAATCCCATGGACAGAGGAGCCTGGCGGGCTGCAGCCCATGGGGTCGCAAAGAGTCAGACACAGCTGAGTGACCAAGCATGCTGCCTCTGCCCAACAGACATCAAGAGTGAGTGGTCTCGACTCACTTGGCCTTACAAGTCTGGTTTCTTTCCCCATCATGCTGCTGGGACTACACTCTCAGGGACATCCCAACCCACCCAGTGGCCAGTGCTCACATACCAGTGGTCACACTGGAGTCTTCCATGTTCTAGCTTCCCAACTTGCCTTCTTCCCACCCCCGATGGCATATTTTTCTAAAAAGTCTCTCCTTCCCCTCTTCTTTTTGATTTAATTCACAAGCTAATGTGTGGGGGTGTGTGTGTGTGTTTGCACACGTGCTTGGTAGCTCAGTTGAGCCCAACTCTTTGCAACCCGATGGCCTGTGGCCTGCTAGGTTCTTCTGTTCATGTATATGATAACATTACTGTAGACTAGACCTTTCTCCTGGACTCCAGAACTGAGTTTCTGACTTCCTGCTGGAAATTTCCACATTACTCAAAATGTCCAAATCTGAATTCATCTTCACTCCTCATAAGCCTGTTTTCCTTGTCTTACCATCCTACTCAGCCTGAAAACCCAGCTCTCCTTGATTTTCCTTCCCATTCCCCTCCCTCTTCTCAGTCATAAAGTAGGAATAATAGTACATATCCCATAGGATTGTGTGGGGATAAAAATTTATTGTTAAACCATTAGGAGAGTTAATATTTTATGACTATGATTCCTTCAATTAGTGGAAATCTGGCAATCGTATTTCTTACATGCAGTCTTTCCTGCATGAATTTTTCCACCAGTGTCTCTGACCTAGCTCTGACCCTCACCGATGTGAACCTGAACCACTCTCATTGGCCAGCATCTATCAGCCATCTACAGTATGCAATATATTTTGCATAATAGGGTAATTCATATTCAGTCTCAAATAGTTCTACATTTCACTCAGGTGGGAAAGGCAAACACACAAATTGAACACAATCCAAAATGAACTCAGAGCTGTACCAGAGATTAGGAATTGCAATAACATTTCCCAGCCTCCCCTATCCAAATCTGCCTGAGAGTATTGTCAGATTCATCTTCAGAAACCATATCTGATCCTTTAAGTCAGAGCTCACATATTCTTAGGCCAAAGAGGGAATAAAATGAATGAAATAGATTTGTAGAAGGCAATCAGGAGTGATGTGGACAGTGGTTAACCGAACGGGGTGAATGTACACCATAAAAGGGCATGATATTTAGTTTCACCTATACGGGAAGCAGGTGAGTCCTACTAGATCCTCCAGCTTTTTCAAAGAGAAATCATATGTATATGAACCATCTCATCTGAGCCAAACAAAAAACATCAGCAGGTAACATCGTGTTCTTTGGCTACCATTTTGAGAGCCCTCATTTATGTCACTTTTCTGCTCAAAACCCTTTAGAATACCCTCATTATCTGCAAAATCTGAATTCCTCAGTCTGGCATGCAAGTTTCTATGTGACTTAACCCCAACCACCTTCTTCCCAACCCACTCCTCACTTTCACATATGATAGAGCAATCATAATTCTACTGCAGGAGGCCATTGCTTCTCTCACCTCCTGGCCTTGGGTCACAATGTATGCTGAGCCCAGGATGCCATTGGCATTCAAATATTGTCTATTTTTCAGGGTTTCAGTCAACATCTCTGCTTTCCCAAAATTCCCTAATTTTTTCTTTTTGCTAAGCTGAAGCTGCCATTTCATACTATTCATGGGGAAAGAAGGCTGAGTGCCAAAGAATTGATGGTTTTGAACTGTGGTGTTGGAGAAGACTCTTGAGGGTCCCTTGGACTGCAAGAAGACCAAACCAGTCAATCCTAAAGGAAATCAGTCCTGAATATTCATTGGAAGGACTGAAGCTGAAACTGAAGCTTCAATACTTTGGCCACCTGATGCGAAGATCCAACTCACTGGAAAAGACCCTGATGCTGGGAAAGAGAAAGAGAAGGGGACAGTAGAGGATGAGATGGTTGGATGGCATCACTGACTCAGTGGACATGAGTCTGAGCAAGCTCTGGGAGACAGTGAAGGACAGGGAAGCCTGGTGTGCTGCAGTCCATGGGGTCGCAAAGAGTCAACACGACTGAGTGACTGAACAACCCAACAAAGCTGAAGTGACCACCTCTTTTATACACTTCCATTGCTTTTCCTTATACTCTGGCACATTCCACTGTAAATTACAAACGTGACTTGCCTTTGTTGTTAAACAGCCATCTCCTAGAGTACCGAGACTGAATTTCAATTATGCCTGCATATCTAAGAGCACACGTTAGTAAATAACATATGTGTGTTTACCCATTGCATGAAAACATGGTCTCAGTTAGCTCAGGCTGCTATAACAAAACTGGGTGGTTTAAACAACGTTATATCTCACAACTCTGGAGGCTGGAAAGTTCAAAACCAAGGCTCCAAGCAGACTTGACTCTTGGTGAAGACACTTCCCACCTTGTAGAAGGCTGCCTCTTCACCATTTCCTCACATGGCAGAGAGTGAGCTCTCATGTTTTTCCCTTTCTTTATAAAGGCATTCATTCTATGATGAGGGCCCCACCTTTATGACCTAATCTAACTATGTCCCCCAGGCCTCACCTCCAAATACCACCATACTGAGGATTTGGGCTTCAACATATGAAACATTCAGTTCATAGCATACATGAATGACAAATGTTACTGAAATGCTTTCCCATCCTTCTCTCCTCAAAAAAAGACCAGCCTAAAGGACTCTTTCTCTTTCCTGCTGTATTTAAAATGGATAACCAACAAAGACTTATTGTGTAGCACAGGAAACTCTGCTCAATGTTATATGGCAGCCTGGATGGGAGGGGAGTTTGGGAGAATGGATGTATGTGTACATATAGCTGGGTTGCTTTGTTGTACACCTGAAATTATCACAACACTGTCAATCAGCTATACTCCAATACAAAATTAAAAGTTTAAGGTTTGAAAAAATACATAAATAAAAAATATTTTACCTATTCCCAAGCCAAAAAAAAAAAAATCATGCTCTCTAGGAAAAGAGGCCACTGAAATCTTAGTAGAAGAAACTTTAGGTTGATTGACCATGAGTGAAACAGGCATTTCAGCAATACTTGCCATACAGTATTCAGATTCTCTTCCTGGCATAGCTGAAACAAGGAAACAATTTACACTATTTACACTGTCTAATTAGACAGAGTGAGTTTAATGTATGACACCTCCTGCAGCTGAAGCAGCCAAGGAGAAGGATTTGTTTTGTTTTGTTTTGAAGCATTACAATGAGCAGGATGGTGGTAGTGGGTGGAGAGTTGGGGAAAGAAAGAAGAGAAAGAATTAAAGAGGGAAATTATAAGACTGGAAGCAATACCCAAAGGAAAAGGCAGTGCATCCTAGGTTTCTTGCCATATTTACCCAGCTCAAAGAGCAATCATTTGATTCTACCCTTGATTGTCAAGGTGATATCCTTTCAAAGATATTTCCTGCTCCAGAGAAGATAGATAGTGGGGCCCTACCTAACTCTGAGTCTGTACCAGGGGGGTGCTTTGGAGTGTGAAGGTGAGGGCTACGTGAGAGGCTTTGAATCCACATGTCACATCACACCAGGCATGGGTCAAATCATGTCACTCAACGAGGTCCATAACGGGATAAAAATTAAAATACTGATAAATGAGCGCATTTGTCAATGGGAAGCTATTAAGTGTGCTCAAATCCACTCCTACCTTTAGGGGATTTTGATAAGACTCCGTGTCTTCTAGCCAGCTTATTGTTGTTGTTACTACTGTTAGTCACTAGGTCATGTCTGACTCTCTGCGACCCCGTGGGCTCTAGCCCACCAGATTCCGCTGTCCATGGGATTTCCAAGGCAAGAATACTGGGGTGGGTTGCCATTGGCTTCTCCAGGGAATCTTCCTGACCCAGGGATTGAACTCGTGTCTCCTGCACTGGCAGGAGGATTCTTCACCACTGGGCCACCAGGGAAGCCCCAGCCAACCTATTAGCCACAGTCAAAGCAATGTTTAATGCTGCGTGTCTTTGGGGGCATCTCTTTTCTGTGCTCTTGAATTTCTCTTTGTATCTCTCCCTCCCTGGGATTCCACCAAGGATTCTGGACTGCCCTCTGGCTGAGTTTGCAGAGGTTCCTGTCTAGTATCCTTTGCACACTCTATCTCAACACCCACTTCTCTTCACTCCAGGCCTCCTGGAGGCAACAGTAACTTTTCTCCCAAGATATTTGTGTAGTTTTGTGAGAGGAAGAGAAGAAAAGAGAGAGGAAGAGAAAAGGGTGAGAAGAAGAAGTGGGAGGGGCGTGGGGAAGAAGGGCATAAAGGAAGAGAGTAGGGGGGCAGAGGAGAGGGGAAAAGACCACGAAAAGTTCCCGGTCAGTCACAGGCCCAGTGTCCCTTCTGTGTTTTAATGTCTCAGACAACCTGAAAACGGGCCTGTGGGAAGTTGTAACACCTACCAAACCCTTGACGGCCGCTATTCTTCACAGAGGCTGTGAACAATTGCCTGACCGCCAGTGTCTGACTGAAATAATAGCTGTACCTACAGGATCATTTGGAAGACAGATGGTGGAGGCAATCCCCATTCATCTGCCAGCGGCCATTTCAAAATTCTCACTGTCCTGTCAGGCCCAGGAGGGGCATGCACAATGCAACCTTGCTAATTAGCCCAGCTCATTAGATAAATGTTTTAAAGACAGAACTTCTGTCCCATGCCTCTCCTGCTCCTCCACCCAGCCCCACCATGCCAAAGTGCTTTGGAGTATACCTTTGGCACCCTTAGAAAAAGCAAGTATCCAAAGTCTAGAAGCCTTGATTTTTTGCTGCTGCTGCTGCTGTTGCTAAGTCACTTCAGTCGTGCCTGACTCTTAGCAACCCCATGGACTGCAGCCTACTGGGCTCCTCCGTCCATGGGATTTTCCAGGCAAGAGTACTGGAGTGGGGTGCCATTGTCTTTTGCTAGGTGGGGTTTTGTTTGTTTTTTTTTTCCACTTTTTCACTTTGCTCTCCTTCCTAGATAGGTCTTGCAGCTCCAAAAATAGGACCTTGGTCTTCCCTACTGTTTGCTGTTTCCATGATCTGGCCCATCAGTATTCCATATTTCAAAGGCTAGATGAGTTGCCATCCTCTATTTGAAGTATCAGACACATCTGTTTACCATTTTTATAGCATGTATTAAGCCAAGACTTCACTCAAGGCAATGCTCATGAATTTAGAGAACTTTCAAGAGCTCCATGTCATTCCAGCACATATGAGAGTTTTAGTTGACATTCAGAAGCAATTTATGAGAACCTACTAAGTAGATATGAACAGGAATGAGGGTGGAGAGAAGCAGGGAAGCCCTATAAGTGAGGGCGACTTACTGAACTTTGATCTTCATGGTGACTTCAATACTCTGCAAACACCGTCTTGAAATCCTTAATCATTCTGAACAAAAGGACGGCATTTTCATTTCCTCCTCAGCTCTACACGACTGAGTGACTTTCACTTTCACTTCTCACTGGCCCTACCACTTGGCAGTTTGTTCTGCTACAGTTGTTGGGAAAAGGGAGCATTCACAAGGGCTCAGGAAGGAGTACCTCCTGAGCCAAAGCTGAGAGGCTAGATGCTCCAGACAGAGCAGAGATTAACTAGTGGAAGAGAGGCAACGATCAGTACGTGCAGCAAGGGAGACATAAGTGGTAAATATTTTTACTGTCTATTTGAGCTCTACCCCAGGCATGGCCTGCTTCCGAGGTGCAGACAAAATCAAATGTGCAAGCCTCAAGGCGGGAGATGGTCCCCAATCACTGTAAATTCAGCACATGAATAGCTGTGAGACTCTTCTAAGCTAATGAGGTTGAATTCAGTGCCTTTGCAGCTTTAGATCTGAGATCTCCGTGTCCTTGATGGCTATCGCTGGGGGGTCACTCTGCTCCAAGAGGCCATCCACATTCCTTCTCACAGAGTGAGTGAGTTTTAGGAGCTGCATCTAAAGGGACAATACATGGAAAATAAGAGATAAGACTTGCATTGGGAGATTATTGCAAATGACCACCATGAAGAAATAAGGTCCTAAATTTATTGACATTAGTTACAGATAAGGGCAGTAGGTTTGAGAATCCTTATGAAAGAAAAACTGTCCAGATGTAGCGATTGAATGGGTGAGAGAGAGACAAAGAGGACTACTCTGTTGGCTTTCGGAAGGAGCTGAGGAGAACATTAGTCCTCTGTGATAGCATGCCCATTAAACTAATTGGAAATAAAATGTGTGTTCAACTCCTAAAGATGACTCTTTTCCTAAGATAAGAAGGTACCATATTAGTAAAATTTGCTGATGGCAAGTAACAGCACTAATTCAATTCAAACCAGTTTAAGGCGGCGGCGGGAGGGGAGGAGGATGTTTCACTTTGAGAAGCAGTTGTTTCACAGACCTTAGAGACAGGAAAGAAGCAGAGCCTCTGAGAGGATTGCATTGGGATATGAAAGTCCCTGGGACCAGAGAGAGGGGTCTCTCCATCTCCCATTTCTTCCTCCCCAACAACCATCATTGTGTGCCAGTTAGCCTACTTGGTAGATGGAAGATGACCATAGTACAGCTTTAGGGTTGAAGGGGGGCCAAGTCTACACTGGAATTGCTAAACCTAATTTCCAATCTTCAGGGAAAATGGTCAGGTCGGTTAACATGGTTGCCTCACATCCTGCCCCACCACCACACTGCTGCTCTTAGGAAAGTGGGAGAAGAGTTGATTCTTGGTTCTTGAGCATGGCAGACACTCCCAGAGTTGTTGGCCTGAAAAGCAGAAATGATTTTTCAAATATTAATTTCCATGGCCACAAAAACATACTCTCCTTTCTATGGGGGAAGCGTAGCATCATGCATCAAACAGCTGGACTGTACTCGTGATGTTACCTCTCCACAATGGTGTAAGTGATACTGAGGAACTTCTCTAGGTCTCAGGTACCCCTAGCTATAAAACAAAAAACTTGGCCCAGGTGTCATTGACGGCTCCAGTTTTCATGCCCATGAGTCTAAGTCCTTGTGAGCAGAAATGATGCTGTATTGATTCAGTCCTCTTATTTAACTTTCCTTTGCCTCCTCAAAGATCAGAAATAAAGCTTCTCAGCAATAATCGTCTCATCAGCTTACAAGAGGAACAAAGTCAGCCAAGGAAAATATATAGTTTGTATTCTAAGAGAGTTGGACCACCTGAAAATCTGCTTAGTATTCAAAGGACACTTACCCTGAGCCCAGGGTTAACTGGCTTAACATCTCTGCTTGGACAGGAGCAGTGGTTCTGTGAGACAAAAGTGTGTCCCTGAGTTCCACTGGGCAGCTACAGGTTGCCAGCATCCTGACTCTTTCTTGCAGTTTTCTTTAAAACCGAAGAAGGTCGGAACTAATTCCTTTATATTTTATATGACAAAGCAGAGACTGAGAGAAGAGAAGGGGCCTGCTCAGGGCCATATGGATAATAGGGGACAGAATGGGGAGTAAAGTCAAATGGCCTGACTCATGTTTTCCCCCTGTCCCTTCTTCTGTGAACGAGTAAGCTATGTGATCAAGCCTGGAGCCTCAAGGATGAATCAGCATCCTACACTGAGGCTACCTGTTCATTATGGGTTCAACTGTGACCCTCCCCATTGAAAATTCATATTTTGAAGTCCTAACCCCCAATATCTCAGAATGTGACCTTATTTGGAGATAGGGTCTTTACAGAGGCAATAAAGTTAAAATGAAGCCATTAGAGTATACCTTAATATGACTGTGTCCTTATAAAAAGTGGGTATGTAGACACAGAGACACATATTAGGGGGAAGCTGATGTGAAGAAAAACGCAGGGAGAAGATGGCCACCTATGAGCCAAGGAGAGAGACCAGGTACATCTTTCCTCACAGCCCTCAGAAGGAACCAACCCAGTAGACATCTGGAATTCTTGCCTCCAGAACTGGGAAACAATAAATTCCTATTGGGCTTTCCTGGTGGTTTAATTGCAGGCAGATGGTAAAAAATCTGCCTGCAAAGTAGGACACCCAGGTTCAATCCCTGGGTTAGGAAGATCCCCTGGAGAAAGGAACAGCTACCCACTGCAGTATTCCTGCCTGGAGAATCCCATGGACAGAAGAATGTGGAGGTCTATGGTCCAAAGGGTTGCAAAGAGTCAGACATGACTGAGCAACTAACACACACACACAATGTTTAAGCCACTGAATCTGGGGTGATTTTGTTACAGTGACTCACACCAAAATTGTCTGCTAAACTCTTCATTTCAGAGCAACTTCTTTCACTAAGAACATTTGCAATGAGTGTAGGCAACCGTGGATGTGAGGAACTGCCCTCCCTCATTGTCTGTCTTAACCTCTTTCCTGATCTCTTACCCTTTCATCCACTACCCCTCAAAAGTCTAAAGAGCCTAGCTTGCTTCCACTGCTCCAGTAGCCTGTAATAATCCCACCATCACCTGAATAACTGCCCATGCTATCATTTCTTCTTTTAAGCTATATCCTGAAGCACAGATCATCTTGAAAAAGAAAAACATAGTTTTAAAATGTATTTTTGCAAAAGTACACTGTGACTATCTCCTATCATATATATGATTATTTCAACTATTCCCTATGATGGTTGGTTGTGTTCTCTCCATAAGCAAAGCCATCTATTTGGAGCCAACATAATGCCTCATCCATAGTGGTCACTGAGTTGCAGCACCCAACCTCTGCACAAGGAAAAATTATGTGGGAGAACTTAAGAACATTTTAAGGTAAAGAGAAGCTAGCTCTTGCAATGCAATCTTCTGAATATTTTGAATCTTTCCAAATTACATTCTGTGTACATCCTACATCCACTGCTGCTGCTTCTCCATGTAAAATCATGGGAATGGATTCATCAGCCATAGATCCTTTGTCACTAAACTGGAATTTATATGGAACTTCTGGTGGCATAAACAGTTCCCCCCATACCAGACCACCCTAGCATAACAAAGAATTCCAGAGTTTTACAATCAAGTGTATCCACCATAGCAATATATTTTTGGATCCATCTCCTAGAGTAATGGAAATAAAAACAAAACTAAACAAATGGAGTCTAATTAAACTTACAAGCTTTTGCACAGCAAAGGAAACCATAACCAAAGCAAAAAGTCAACCTATAGGATAGGGGGAAAAACTTGCAAATGATGCAACTGACAGGGGATTAAACTCAAAAATATACAAATAGCCCATACAGCTCAAAACTGAAAAAACAAACAACCCAATTGAAAAATGTGCAGAAGCTCTAAACAGACATTTCTCCAAAGAAGACATGAAGTGAAAGTGAAAGTGATGTCGCTCAGTCGTGTCCAACTCTTTGTGACCCTATGGACTGTAGCCTGCCAGGCTCCTCTGTCTATGGGATTGTCCAGGTAAGAGTACTGGAGTGGGCTGGCATTTTCTTCTCCAGGGGATCTTTCCAACCCAAGGATTGAACCCGGGTCTCCTGCATTGCAGACAGATGCTTTACCGACTGAACCACCAGGGAAGACATACAGACAGCCAAAAGGCACATGAAAAGATACTCAACATCACTAATTAGTAGAGAAATGCAAATCAAAACTACAATGAGGTATCACCAGCACCTCATACAAGCCAGAATGGCCATTATCAAAAAGTCTACAAATAATAAATGTTGGAGAGGTTGTGGAGAAAAGGGAACCCCTCTACACTGTTGGTAGAAATGCAAATTGGTACAGCCACTCTGGAAAACAGTATTGAAGTTCATTGAAACACTAAAATAAAGCTACCATAAAGTTGACTCATTGGAAAAGACTCTGATGCTGGGAGGGATTGGGGGCAGGAGAAGGGGATGACAGAGGATGAGATAGCCTGATGGCATCACTGACTCGATGGACGTGAGTTTGAGTGAACTCCGGGAACCGGTGATGGACAGGGAGGCCTGGCGTGCTGCGATTCATGGGGTCGCAAAGAGTCGGACATGACTGAACGACTGAACTGAACTGAAGACCCAAAAATCCCACTCCTGGGCATTTATCCAGAGAAAATCATAATTTGAAAAGACTCATGTACCCCAATGTTCATTGCAGCACTATTTATAATAACCACAACATGGAACAACCTGAATGCCCATAGCCAGATGAGTGGAGAAAGAAAATGTGGTAGATATATACACATACATATACAATGGAATACTACTCAGCCATAAAAAATGAAGTAATGCCATTTATAGCAACATGGATGAACCCAGAGATTATCACACTGAATAAAGTAAGTCAGAGAAAGACAAATGTCCTATGATATCACTCATATATGGAATCTAAAAAAAGATACAAATGAATTTATTTACAAAGCAGAAGCAAACTCACAGACATAGAAAACCAATTTATGGTTACCAAAGGGAAAAGGTTGGGGATGGGGGATCAATTAGGCATTTGGGAGTAACATATTCACATTACTATATACAAAATAGATAACCAACAAGGACCTACAGTATAGCACAGGGAACTATACACAATATTTTGTAATAATTATATAGGAAACAAATCCAAAAGAGAATATATATATATATATGAATCACTTTGCTATACACCTGAAGCTAACACAACATTGTAAACCAACTATACTTAAAAACAGTTGTGTCCATAGTAACAGCTTCTAACATACATTTTCAAATAACCTCAAAACTAGGTAGGTCAAGGTTCAGAAGATTATGGATAATTATGAATTTTACTCCACCAATTTTTTTGCTCCGACACATCGCTCTATAGGATATTGCCTCCTGTGCCCAGCCATGGAGATCCCTCCCTCTGCTCCTCCTCTAGTTGAGACCTAGAATGCCTTTTTCTGTGTCTCCAAACTCTGGTCTCTGCCCTAAAATTTTTAAAGTCTCTGATTACATTCATTCCTTATAGCTCTCATATATTTCCTCTGCACAACGGCCAAAGCCTCTTAAGAAACCATGAGTAAAGGGCCTGATTTAAAAAAAAAAAAAAAAAGGCAGTCTATTTGTAATACTGGAGTAGGGGACCTGAGATCTGAGCAAGAGATGTCATAACACAAATGTAGTCTTCTAGGTCCTCCCTTTCAAAGGGAGATTTAAATAGAGACCAGTGTGAGTCTGGCACCATAAGATGCAAAACTGTCTACGTTGAGTGCTGGTGGTATTTTTTAAGTTCTGAGATAAACTCAGGACATTATCAGAAAGAGGAATAATGATAGACTTTTAAATTTTGTAGAGTAATTTTTTAAATTGTTGATGTGCATTATTTAGAAATTGTCCCAGTCTGAAATGTCTGTCCATCTCTGTATTCTTTGTCTATAGAACTTGTTGATATAGAGACTTTTATAGCTAGCTAATATAGCAGCAGATGAAGATGGAACACAGTCTCAATGTCAGCAGAGACTTCAAGACTGTAGGTGCTCAGTTCAGCTCAGTCACTCAGTTGTGTCTAACTCTGCAACCCCATGGACTGCAGCATGCCAGGCTTCCCTGTCTATCACCAACTCCTGGAGTTTATTCAAACTTATGTCCATTGAGTCATCCAACCATCACATCCTCTGTCGACCCCTTCTCCCACCTTCAATCTTTCCCAGCAGCAGGGTCTTTTCAAATGAGTCAGTTCTTCACATCAGGTGGCTAAAGTAATGGAGTTTCAGCTTCATCATCAGTCCTTCCAATGAATATTCAGGACTGATTTCCTTTAGGATTGACTGGTTGGATCTCTTTGCAGTCCAAGGGACTCTCAAGAGTCTTCTCCAGCACCACAGTTCAAAAGCATCAGTTCTTCAGTGCTCAGCTTTCTTTATAAGTCCAACTCTCACATCCATACATGACTACTGGAAAAACCATAGCTTTGACTAGATGGACCTTTGTTGGCAAAAGTGCTAGTAGACCACTTAAGCAGAACTGGAAATGGGAGTATGTGAAAGCCGGTTTCTGTGACTCTTAGTCCATTACTCGTCTGCAGCCTATGGAGAGGTTGAAGAGACCAAAAGGGAAGGTGGGATTTGGAGAGAGGCTTTTATCTGGAGGTTAGTGAGCTATGGATGTCTTTACCTCCTCCATGAGGGAGGCTGATGTCTTACCCTCAAACTTAGTGACAAAGGTGTTACAAAGGTCCTACAGAGGGCTTCAAGGGGGCCCCTTGGGGAGCAGTTCTTGGTGTTTGCTGGACAGATTAGAAATCTGTAGGCACTAGAGGCTAGCAGAAGCACCATGAGGCCCCTGCTTGGGAGTAAGTTTCATTCCCTCCACTGAAGGACTTAAGATTAAGATCTTTTCTGTGCACCAAAGGTAAAAGGAGAGACAGAGAGAATGAGAGAGAGAGAGAGAGACCAGAACCATCTCAGAGGGCCTTTGCCCATGAGCCCACCTAGAAGAGCTGTGGGGAAATGATTGGAGAGATTCTGTGTGGCAGTCTTAGAGAACTGGGGTTGTAACAGACTGAATTGTGTCCCCTAAAATTCATGTTGTAGCTCAGTGTGAACACATATGACATAGGGCCTTGAGGGGGTAATTAAGGTTAAATGAGGTCATAAGGGTGGGTCCCCAATCTAATAGGACTGGTGTCCTAACAGGAAGAGATCAGAGCTCTTTCTCTTCTCTCATGTGCACAGAGGAAAGCCCACTTCAGAATACAACGAGGGTGGTCATCCATTAGCAAGGAAGAGAGCCTTCACCAGAAACCAGCCCTGCTGGTACCTTGATCTTGGACTTTTACCCTCCGGAACTGTGACAAAATAAGTGTCTGTTATTTAAGCCACCCAATCTGTGATACTTTGTTATGACAATACAAGGAGGCTAATACAGGGGTCTTAGGCAGCTGACTAGAAAGTGTATCACCTGAAGCAGAGGTTCACAGGTGAATAGTGAATAGTCCCCAGTGATGAGGGAATCTCCAAAGAACCCACAGAGCAATCCAAAATAAATAGATTCATCCCTCAAAGAAATCTCCAAGTTAATGTTTTCACTAGTGAAGTCTATTGAACATCTAAGGACAAAATAACAACAGTCTTACATAAACTCTTCCAGAGAATATAAAGAGAGTATGTACTTCTCAAGTCATTTTATGAAGACATCATAGCCACAATAACAAAACCTGATAGAGACACTGCAAGATAGAAAAATGTCAGTTTTCTTCAAAAGTATAGATGGGAAATCTTAAACACAGTAGTAGCAAATTGAATCCAATGATTTAGGAAAGGATAATAACATCCTGGTTACCCTGGTGAGCTACGCTGATGGCTCTGTTGGTAAAGAATCCGCCTACAATGCAGGAGACCCAGGTTCAATCCCTGGGTGGGGAAGATCTTCTGGGGAAGGAAATGACAACCCATTCCAGTATTCTTGCATAGAAAATCCCATGGACATAGGAGCCTGGTAGTCCTTGGGGTCACAAAGAGTCAAACATGACTTAGCAAACTAAACCACCATGAATAACATCCTAACTGAGTAGATGCACAATTGCACAAGGGTGCAACTGTTAATGTTTTAAAAATCAATCCATGTAATTCACATAGTAACTGAATAAAGGAAAAAGATCATTTGATCATCACAATGAATACAGAACAATTTTATCAACTTCAACAGTCATTCACAGCAAAAATAAAAACTTTCAGCAAACTATGATAAATATGATAGCATCTCAAAAAAAAAAAAAAAAAACCAACCCTGAGATCAGAAATGAGCAACATTGAACCTATTCTCTCTAAAGCAAGAGAGCACCGAACATCTGCCACACCAGGGGACAGCAGTACCAGCTCATGACTTCACCAATAGGGTAAGACCTTCCTAACTTCTTGTCCCTCCTCACCACACCAGCACTGGAGGGGAAGAGAAGTCCCAACTAGCAAGTTGTGAGTGGAGTAGGGTGATGGCAGAATTACAAAAGGAAAATCAGTTGCTCCCACCTCATGTTCCTTTCCACTGAAAGTGGTCTATCATCAGCAATGCCAAACTGGGGGACAGAGGAGTTTTCAGTATTACTCTTTAAGGGATAATAGGAAATAGGAGTTATGACTCTTATACAAGAACTTTTAGTTTCCAAGATAGTTAGTGTCATTTTGTTATACGTAGTAGCCACAGAACTTTTCCTTACCTGAGAATGAACTGAAAAATCAGAGAATCTGCTGTAGATTTTATCTAAATGGTAAGGAAAAACCCTATCAGAGAGCAGATATTCATGGGAGAAATGGGAAATGAAGTTGTCTTCCATTCCACCCTATGACTAAAGTTCTTTCAAAATCCTGGTTATTTTGAAAGAACTGTTCTTAGTGTTGCTAATGTGTTCACTGCTAGTCTTCAAAGGGCAAAGACTTCCTCTGGACCACACTTTCCTAGATTTGTTAGAAAAAGAGTCTTCCTCTTCTGTCTTTCAATATCTGCCTTTTGGCCTGGGCTGTTCCTGAACAGGCAGTGCACACATCCTGTACTGACCAAGAAGGCGGTGGGTTCCACAGGGGCCCCTGTGTTGGGTGTAGAACATTGCCTTGTGCTAATAATGCCAGCTCCAGCCTGATCATCCCAACTCCCTTACTTTGAAGTAGAGTTGTTGTTTAGTTGCTAAGTCATTTCCAGCTCTTTTGTGGCCCCATAGATTATAGCCAGTCAGGTTCCTCTGCCCATGGGATTTCCCAGGCAAGAATACTGGAGTGTGTTGCCATTTCCTTCTCCAGGGGATCTTCCTGACACAGGAATAGAACCTGCCTGTCCTAAATTGGCTAGCAGATCATTTGTCACTGAGCTACTAGGAAAGCCCTTGAAGCAGAGTTAGCAGGAGCAAAGCTCAAGAATTGTGGGAAAGGTGTCATTGTGTGAAGACAGAGAGATGACCCTGAAGACAGTGTTGCTCAGCAAGTCTGAGACTATCACCGGGCAACCCGTTCTAAGAACCTATTTATTGTGCAAAAATAATACTTAACATATTGTTATAAAGACTTAGTAGGTATGGTCTCTATCCTCAAAAAAAAAAAAAATTTAAAGTCAAGGATGGAACTAAAACACTATAAAATACATGTAAAATGAATATGCAAATTTATTAAAGATTGTCTTTTAGGTTTGATCTCAGCCAATGGAGAGTCCAGTGTCATTAAAAACAAAATGATTTATTAAAAGTCATTTTCTCTATATCTGACTCCAGTCCAGTCCAGATTTTTAGCAGGACATTTGGTCCATTCTCTTGTTACCTCTTTTGAAGTTAGTTTCTAATCTTCTGCCTGTCTTGGAAACGTAACGCATCACTGAGGTTGTTCCGAGTTTATGTTGTGTTCACTTTTAATGTGTGCTAAATGATTGGAAATGGGAAGCAGATGGACACTTGGCCCAGAGATTAAACTCCATCTCCTTAATTAGATGGTGTTGATTAAGGCCTCCATGGGGTCTTTCTCCTCACTGCCAAGAAAAAGAGCTCTCCAGTGGGGCTCCTCAAAGCATTTGGGAAATAATGGTTTACTCCGTTCCTCCTTTGCATTTATTCACAGAAACTGAACAAACAGGATCCAAATTATCTTGGTCTCTTTGGTTTTTCTCTAACAGTTTCGCCACTGGACTTTCCTTTTTGGCAAGAGTTAAAACAGAATAAAGGGAATTCTGGATAGCCCCTGGCTGAACTTTCCTTCCTATTCTGAGTTAGCAGAATTTTGTTGGGAAGTGGTGGGGGTGAGAGTATTCAGAAGAGAGAGCTTCAGAGCCTTAGGAAAGAGCTGAGTACTACAACTGCCTGTGGCTTCTCCTAACACAGGGGAGCAGAGCAAGAGTTTGGAGACTGACAGATGTGAGTTTGAATCTTGGCTCAGCTGGTTATTAGCTGCAAACTGTGGTGTGACAGTCAATGTTTAACAACAGACTGTTAAATAAACAAGACCTTAATTTGTAACGTGCCAATTTTTGTGGTGCAAATACTCCCACCAGGGCTGATTTTAAGCTACCAATGTGTTGTGACTAAATGCAAATTTGAAAAGAGATTAGTTCTCTTGGTTCTCATAGCCTATATAAGTTGACATGCAGCTCACTAGTAATCAGTGTAAGCACTAGTTTCATCATCTGTATGAAAGGGTATTATAAAGAGTAAAGTAATAGCTGCAAAGTGGCCAAAACACAGCCTGACCCACACTTGTTGTTCAGTAGGTAAGTCATGTTTGACTTTGTGAGCCCGTGGACTGCAGCATGCCACGCCTCCCTGTCCTTCACCATCTCCTGAAGTTTGCTCAAACTCATAGTCATCAATTTGGTGATGCCACCCAACCATCTCATCCTCTGTTGTCCGCTTCTCCTCCTGCCTTCAATCTTTCCCAGCATCAGGGTTTTTTTCAATGAGTCGTTTCTCTTATCAAGAGCTCAATAAACTGTCACTACATATTACTGTTTTAAGCTGACATCTAACGAAGTGACTTCACATCGCTGAGCCCTGCAAGAAGTCAGAGCCTCTGCCTTGAACATTTAACAGCTAAATATTACTACACACGTGCCTAGGGAATGGACCCACACCAATAAAATGAATAAAGCGTCATTACATAAATCAAACTGCCAGTTCACTACTTTAACTTACTGTGTATATAGAATTACAATTTTCCAAACCTAAATTGGATTTCATGGTGCAATAAAGGATTTCTTTTTATGGTTTAGGAATGTGTTTATATGCAATGTGCTACAAAAGCATAAGTGTTAATTATATTTAAATGTGCTTAATTAATGATCTGGATTAAACATTAAATCGGGGCTGCCCCAGAAAATCCCTCACTCATGTTGATATGAGCTTATCCCTGGCCTGGTGCTCTGTACCTGTCTCTTTGCAAACAGTTAGCTCTCATGTTGACCCTATGGAAGGCTGCATGGGTGAACATTAACTGGAGAGTACATTTAACCATCCCTGAGAGAGTTCTGCCTGGAGTCCTTCAATCAAATGATAATGAGAATTGAAAACTCACTGGGAAAGGGAGGAAGGATGGAAATGACTGGTTCCTATTTTATTGTTATACAAATTGACACACAGAGAGGTAAGGGCAAACAGAAAATTTACTAGGAGAGCTGAGAATACAATTCAGATCTCTAGTGCATAATTTAGTACTTGTTCTTCGGCTATGGGATAATCAGTTGTGCAACATAAAAATCACACAGTTCAATGCAGGAGAATACCATGTTGAATGGATAAATATTGAGAGAGACAGAGAGAGAGAGTTTCTGTGATGGAGGTGATCGAATAATATACAAGATGTCATGGAAACACTTATGAAGGAAAACTCACCCAGTCTGGAAGGAAAGATTGTATGGGTATAGTCAGAGGAGGTTTTAGATACAGGGGCCTCTGGTCTGAGCTGTTAAAGGATGAGTAAGAATTACGTTGGAAAAGAGGGACATTATAGATTGGGTTCATCAGGAAGCAGATTTTATGGTAGGGATCAGCATGTAAATATTTTTTATTATAAAAATTATTTTTAATAAAATATAAATTTAACAAAAATTATTTATAATAAAAATTTATTGTTTTCTAATAAATGAGACATTTATTAGAAAATGCTCTCAGGAGCAGAAGGGTAGAGGACTGGGGAGATGGAGGAGTTGAGTGATGATACAATCTAAACAAAGGCTTCAGCCAATCCCGTGAGAACTCCAGGACAGACACGGTTCCTTAGGGCTTTTCGAATTAGGAGTGAAGAAGCCAGGTCATCACACCATCATCATGTGGGTCAGGCTGCCCCTAGAAGGAGTTATGACTTAGGATGAATCAGTGCTTCCCTGGTATCTCAGTTGGTAAAGAATCTGCCTGCAGTGCAGGAGACCCAGGTTCTATCGCTAGGTTAGGAAGATCCCCTGGAGAAGGAAATGGCAACCCACTCCAGTGTTCTTGCCTGGAAAATTCCATGGACAGAGGGGCTTGGTGGGCTACAGTCCACAGGGTCACAAGAGTTACACACAACTTAGCAACTAAACCACCACCATTTTCTTGAAAAGAGGGATGTTTCTCAGCAGTGATTCCAGGTGATGAGGCAATCAGTCCTTCTTTCCTGAAGGGGATCTGGGCAACAGATCACAGCATCCACCACAAGGGCAGAAGGGTTTCCCACCTGGAGAAAAGCAATGAAGAAAGAGATAGTGATGCATGTAGGTGCCAGGCAAGTGGTTCAATGTTTGTCATGGAAAGGGTCTCATGGGAAGCAGATTCTGAGACAGAGACAGATATCTGTGCACAGGAAGTTTACTGGGGAGGGGCCTCAGGAACAACATCTTTAAGGGAGTGAGGGAAGCAAGACTGAGTTAAGGGAGAGGTTGAACGGCTATAGAGGTGCCAGCTGGCCAGTGACAAATTCATCTCCAAAATCTCATTATAGAGTCCGTCTCCTTAGGTCACTCAGAGCACCAATTCTCATAAGAAGGGTTTCCAGAAAACCAACTCTGAGATGGAGATTTACATGCAGGAGACTTACTAAGAAGAGAGCTCAGAAGCAGCCCCTGTAAGTGAGTGAGGGTAGAGGGTTGGGTGTAGTTCCACTGGAGCTCCGAAACTTAAGACAGTCTTTCAGAGACAGATTAGAGACATTGTTAGGAGGGGAAAAAAATTAAAGATATGAGGAGTAAGGGAGAGAAAAGAACCAAAGTTTGTCTACAAGACAAACGAGACATTTATTAGAGAACATTCTTGGGAGTAGAAAGATACAGGATTGGGGAGAGGGAGGAGCTGAGCGATGATACAATCTAAATAAATAAATAAACAAAGGGTTCAGTCAATCCTGTGAGAACTCTAGGACAGATGTGGTTCCTTCAGAGTTTTTCCAAGTAGGAGTGAAGAAGCCAGGTTATCATACCATCATGTGGATCAAATTCTAGTTTGAGTGCCTGACTGGATGGAGGTTAAAAAAAAAAAATTGAGAGACTTTTGGAAAAGAGAAGCAGCTTGGAAAAGAGGATGAAGGAGCATTTTTAGACATCTTGAGTTTGGGTTGAAAATGCCCACAGAGTAGTTGGCTTTAGGATGATGAATTTGAGGGAGGAGCCTAACCTCAAGATTGGTTGACTCCATTAGAAGGGATGAGATGTCCTGGGACAGTGAGTAAAGGGAAAGGGTGAGAGGCCAAGGATGGTGCCAGAGAACAACAACATTTAAAGTTAACAAAGAGGAGGATTCTCTTAAAGGAGACATGAGGAATGACCTTAGGTAGCAAGAGAACTGTTTGGAAGAAGCCAAGAAAACAGGGATTTAAGTGAGTAGAAAGGTTCAGAAATAAAAATGTGGCGGTTTTGCATTTGTTAAATTTTAGGGTCACTGTATCTTAAAAATATTCAGGGATGGAATTGGGAAAGAGAGATTGAAGTGAGAAATTTATGGGAGTGAGAACTTAGAGGAACTCAGCACAAAAATTACCTCAGGCATGGCATGAGTGTATGGGTGGAGGTGGACGGGCTTCTCTTTAACTCTTAACATTAACTTTTAACTTTACAATCACAGAGGAAAGAAATTACTGAAGTCCCCTAGCCTCCTTTTCAATGGAATCAACGGGAAACAGCTCATTATTGCTCCTGAATGAGAAAGTATCCCTTTTCATAATGGGAGACATTTAGATGTTCAGCAAATCGACTGCTTAGACTGGTTGAACATCTGTGGATGCTTTATTTTGGTTAATGGGGATATTTCAAAGAGCCCAGCTCACGGAATTTATGACTGGGCAAGTTTTATTCAGTACTGGGTTTCCTAACTCCTACTCCATCAGACCTCCCCCTTTCCTCCCCACCCCGTCTCCCTAACTAACCCGCTTCCTCCTCCTACTGTTGGAAAGAAAATACTTCAGTTTATCTGGATACAAAACTCTGTATTCCTATGTTCACCTCTTTTTATGTTTATATATTTATAGTGTTTTATTTATGTAAACTGTATTTATTTTTAGCTATTAATTTTGTAGATAATCAACCTATGATTTAATTGGGATCTTGGCAAGGGGGAGGGCTGGCAGTATCTCTTAGCAGAGGAGCGGAAGAGCAAACACAGCTAGTAGTGGTGAGTCATGGCCCCTATCCAGTGGAATTACAAAAGTTGAGACTACAGTGTCAGTCTTTTTGTTTCTGTAGTATTCAGCAGGACACTTCGGTGTGTGAACTTTCAATATATTTTGCCCGGTGGTTCTGTTGCTGCTGCCAAGACCACTGATGATGCTGATGACATTGCAGAAGGAGCATGTATTATATCCTGCACACTTCTGACTTCTTGCCAGCTTTAACTCCCTGCCTTTCTTCATGAGCATAGCTTTAGGGCCTGAGTTTATGCCCAACTGTTCTCGGTGTCAGCAACCTAGAAGGACTTCACTGTTAGCAAGCAGAAGATCTGTATTCTTTCAACTGAAAACTTAAGAAAGCTATTACCCCCAAAGAAGGGCTTCCCTAATGGCTCAGTGGTAAAGAATCCACCTGTCAGTGTACGAGATACAGGTTTGATCCCTGGGTCAGGAAGATGCCCTGGAGAAGGTAACTAACTGGCTACCCACTCCAGTATTCTTGCCTGTGAAATTGCAAGGACCAAGGTGGGCTACAGTCCATGGGGTCACAAAAGAGTCAGACATGACTTAGCAACTAAACAACAACAACAAATCCTGGGAGGGGCAGTTAGTGAGACCCCAGATCCCAGAATATCAAAAATATAGAAAATAAGAAAATGTAGTTAGTATACCTATTTACCCCAAAGATCCTACTTGTGGGGGAGATGCTTCTGAAATTTCTCTGCAATAGACTTTCTTACAGCTCTCTTCCTTTCCCCATTCACTCGCTCACTCACTCACTCATTCATATTGTTAACAAGTATTTGCTGGGCAGTGACTATTTTCCAGGCACTGGAAACTACCATCCTGGATATACAGCACTGGTAGATATTGACCAGTCTCATGAAGACCGTATTCACATTGCTTAAACTCATGTTGCCCCTACTCACAAGTTCCCCTTCTTAGTAGGGAGAACCAGCATTCTGTAAAGCCTCGACATGAAAGGACTGTGCTCAGAACGTTCAACCAATGGAAGCAAAGGTGATGGAGAAACAAGGAGAATGAATGGTGATGTTGAGATGCTGTGGGGCTTTGTACCAGTGTCAGAGCATGAGGGAATTGAAAAGCCTACACTCACCCATTAATCAAGTGGACTGTAAAGGAATATGAAATGGTAAAATAAACGAAGAAGAGTTACACTTGTAGCTTAAAAGTACAAGACAGCATTCATAATCATTATTTGTATTTATTTTCTATCCTCCTGAAGATGTATTTGTGCTGTCACAGAATGAATAGAATTGAGACTTTCATTGCACACATCATCTGATTTTATAGGAGCTTCTGACTATTGCATCAGGTTTTCAACAGGACTTTCTTCTGGGAGACCAAGGCAGTACATTTGCCCCCACCCCCATCCCAGACACCTATCTCAACTCTTCGATGCTGCATACATGCAAGAGGATACTCCCTGGGGTTCCTCAGTCCCCAGTGAGAACCACGTCTACTATAGCTAGCAAGCATGGGCCCAGAGCAGCCCGTGATCTGCCAGTCTCCTCTGAGCTCTGACCTATTTTATGAGGCCTGTCTTTCTCAAGCCTAACACAAAGAAGAGGCACAATAAATACTTATTGATTTAATATATTTTGTTTTCCACTTGTGTACTCTTTCTCGGGTAAGAGATGCTTATTACTTTCAGGCAAGAAGCATCTGAATAAATGAAGAGGAAGAGCAAGTCAAGGTCTCCATGTAAATGTTTCCAGCTAGGAGCGGGGGTGGGGGGAGTTGATTTTCCACTCCTGTTCCTGTATTCTAGGTACTGACCGGTTCCTAAGCTAAAAAGGCACATTGACTTGTGGGCCTGGGTTATCTTCAGTGCACCCAGAGAGAAGAGCAGATGGTTTGCTAGATCCAGGAATTCCCAGGAGATTATCTCCATTGTTCAACCCATCATTAATCTGGAGTGGCAAAGCCACAGCTGAGCACTAAGACAACTAAACCAAGGACTGGCTGGTCCTTTGCCTTCAAAGAGATGAGTCACGATTAGATTTCTCACTATCAGTCAAGTCAATAAAAGAATGAAAGCTTGAGAACAAAAGCTGTCTTTCACAATTTCAAAGAACCCTGACTATATGATACATATAGAATAATGGGTTGAGGATATTGCCACACACTTCCACTCCTGTGCAGCAGCCAGAGGACATTTCCATTATTATCTTAGCAACTTCATTGCCCAGGGATCTGTAATTCTTAGGTCACTGAGCAACTCACACAAAACACTTAGAAATATAGCACAAAATATATCAAGTATTTTTTAAAGGCTTGGTTGAATTCAGAAGAAAGTAGAGAAACCCCAAGAGGATCCTGTAAGCAGAGCTATAAACCAAAACAGGAGCCCATTTACTAGGAACTAAGATTTAGATCTTAATGGTAGTGCTGGGGAAGGAGACAAAGCCTTAAGCCCATACAAAGTAAGTCATGGGAGTCGTTCAATTGCTAAGTCATGTCCAACTCTTTGCAGCCCCATGGACTGCAGCATACCAGGCTTCCCTGTCCTTCACTATCTCCTGGAGTTTGCTCAAACTCATGTCTGCTGAGGTTGTGGGAGGGCCCACATAAATTCAGGTCCCTCAAAGGCCTAAACCCTAGAGAAAAGACACAATAGGGGAAAAAAAAAAAAAGTCATCTCAACAAAGGAAGACAAAGAAGCTGGCCTATCTTGACATGGATTCTGGTTGGAAATTTTACAGGTTTCCTCTGAGGATTTGTAACCTTAAGCCTGCCCTCACATGGGTTTGGTATTCTAACTTACTACCTGCAGGATCCAGGACAACCCCTATGAAACTATTTTCTTATCCATTCCAGGGCAAGTGTCCATACCTGAATTAGTATAATAACTTGAGTTAGTAGTTAAATGCTTGATTTAGAAAGAAATAGTGGCTGGTGAATGCATTGTCATTTTATTAGTATACTGCTTATTTTACATATCTGTAAGTCTTTATCTGGGCTTCCCAGATGGCTCAGTAATAAAGAATCTGCCTGCCAAAGCAGGGGACAGGGTTTAATCCCTGGATTGGGAAGACCCCCTGGAGGAGGAAATAGCAACCCGCTCCAGTGTTCTTGCCTAGGAAATCCTAGGAACAGAGGAGCCTAGCCAGCTATGGTCCATGGGGTTGCAATGAGTTGGACACGACTTAGCAACTGAGCACTGAGCAAGTCTTTACCTACCTACCTACCTACGCTTATACAGAATTCATCCATTATGTGATTGAGCCCCTCTAAAGCACCTCCTTTTATTGTCACTCAAACTTGAGGCAGAAAAAATGTCTTTGTTATTGAGAGATACTTGAATCTGCATGGCTCCAGCCAACTCTGTATGTTGTCACCTGTCCTGGTACTTTGACAGGGAGAAGTCTTGATATATAGACCAGATTACAAGCTGTTCTAATTGATGAGAACTCTTTCAACATCTAGGAACACATGCCCCTCCTTCAACCCAACATAACTGGGTGCTTTAAATGAGCATTGCAACCACAATGAAATAAAGCTAGTTGTATCTTCCCAGAAATGTACTTGTTCAGATCACCTAACTTTTCCATGACCTGCCCCTCTGACATCTTGACCTGGCTCTGGGTCTTCTTCTCCTTCTCCCTCCTTCCCTACTCTCTCTCCCACCCTGCATTGCAACCTGAAGTCTCAGCTCCAAACCAGATCATGCCAATACTCATTGCCTACCCTGTGGGCTAGTTTGTCCTGCACCAACTCCTTTAAATTGTCTGCTAAAATCCCTTCCTTATATGGCTCTGGTTGAGAGTTGGTCAAGAGAGTAACTTCCATGGGATTTACTTGGTGAAGGTCATAAAGATAACATGCCAAAGTGCCAGTGGGGTCCAGCTTGTCCTCACTCTCCTCCCCTCTTCTTCCAGACTGCTGATCCTGTTGACCAAAGATAGCTCCAGGTCCCCCCCCATACGCTTACTAGCACAGCTTTCCACAGGCCTCCCATGACCTTCTCCTTTGCTAAGTCCCATTTTAAAGGTCAGACATGCCTGGCATTTCATACCGTCTGGATATTACTCCTCTGACCCTCCAACTTCACTTCTGGACCTTCACCCTCCTCAGAACCTACCATAATTAAGTCTAGTTTCTATAATAAACACTTTGCTCCATGAATAGTGGTTCTGTTCCTCTGATTGAATGATGACTGATTCATCCTGTTATCTGGTGCCCAAGAGAGACCTATAATATACAACTGGTTGATAAATATTTGATATATCAGGATTTAACCTGAGCATTTTTTCCCTAAACTATGGAGTAATGAAATCAGACAGAAAAGATGAGATGGCACTACTCCAAAAGGAGGAGTATTGATTGCTTCAATCTGTAAAGTTCTTATTAGCTCACTTTCCTGGTTCAAAGCATCACTTTCACGTTCTTCTGCTTCCGTCCCACCCCTCCAATCACTGAATGCTCAGATTCACAGGTTTTGTGTCAAGGCAGAATTGCCAAGCAGTTTTCTTTCCACTGTTTCCTTCCACTCCACCCCACTCACATTTGTGTGTTTTATAGGCCAGGGCCAGCAGAAATGACACCACTCTCTCACACTCTGGAAAGAACTGCTTTTGAGCCGTCATTTTGAAAGCCCCCTCACTGTTACTGTGGAGCGCAAGCACATCAGCTAAAAAACGGGTATGACCACCTTCTTGGCACACATTTTTCACTCAGTGAGTACACCCCAGCAATTCTCATTTAGACTTTTTAACAGAACAATTTTGTAGCATTTCCATTTATTATACATTTAATTGCCTTTTAATTGGTGCAGCTGTTTTCAGCATGTTTGAGGCATATTTTAACTATCTTCCTTAGAACCTGTTCAGGCTAACTTCCTGCCCTGGATTACATGGATTACATTACTGTTGGCCAAAATTTTGTGCTTGGGCCTTTGAGTTTAATCAAAGAGTTACTGTCTAGTATAAAGCAATCTGATATCCTTAATTCTTATGGGCATTGGAGAAAGAACAATACAAAAATTTGGAGGTAATCTCAGAAGCAAAAACCACCATTGTAATATACCAAGTTTATGTCAACTTGTCAAGAACGATCACTGGATCTTGGAGTCTAGGCCATTACATTTAAGTTCTAAATCCTTATTTTCAAGTGATATGTCTTAGGCAAGAAGTTTAGCTTTCCTGGACTAAAGAGATTGGATTGTATAATCCTGTTTGCACTTAATATTCTCTCAGTCTGATTATAACTTGACAAAAGATATTTATGACATATATTTGAAACATATTTAATATTAGTAACATAGTTCTAAAATTTTGGCTTTGGATTTTTTTTTTAACCTTTGGGACAAATAGTTTCTTCTTACTTGTTTATTTCATTCATTTATTTCACTAAGGAATATAGTGGTAGGGCAGATCCTAAAGAGGTCTTGGCTACTAGAATCTCTGAGTCTTGGTTTTCACACGTGTGTCCCTGGATTAATAAAATCCACATCATTGGAGGAATAAGAAAGAGAGATTTAAAAATGTATTTTAAGAAATGATGGCTGAAAACTTCCCAAATCTAAAGAAATAAAGAGTTATCCAGGTACAGAAAGTACAGAGGGTCCCAAACAAGATGAATCCAAACAGATCTACATAAAGATGTATTATAATCAAAATGGCAAAAGTTAAAGAGAGGCAGCAAGAGAAAAACAAAGAGTAAATTACAAGGGAACCCCTCTCTCCCCAATAAGGCTGCTGCTGCTGCTAATTCGCTTCAGTCGTGTCCGACTCTGTGTGACCCCATAGATGAGAGCCCACTAGGCTCCTCTGTCTCTGGGATTCTCCAGGCAAGAATACTGGAATAGGTTGCCATTTCCTTCTCCAACGCATGAAAGTGAAAACTCAAAGTGAAGTCACTCAGTTGTGTCCGACTCTTAGTGACCCTGTGGACTGCAGCCTACCAGGCTCCTCTGTGCTACCTACCAGCTAATTTCTCTACAGAAACACTACAGACCAGAAGGGAGTGGCAAAATATATTCAAAGTTCTGAAAGGGAAAAACATGCAGCCTAGGATACTCTACCCAGCAAGATTATAATTTAGAATAGAAAAGATAAAGAATTTCTCAGACAAGCAAAACTAAAAGAATGCAGCAATACTAAACTTATCCTAAGAGAAATATTGAAAGGTCTTCTCTAAGTAGAAAAGAAACAAGAATCTATAGGAAAGAGAAAATCCCTACTGAAAAGAGATACACTTAAATAAGCCAGTACATAGAGTTCTTTTTTAAAGTTTGTGAAAATGATGATAACTACAATGAGTAGCTAAAGGACGAACATGAAAATGCAAAAGAGAGCAAATAATCATAAAATATGGGGGAGGGGATTAAGAAAATGTAGATTTTTTGATACTGTTTGAGTCTACAAAGCTTCCAGTTGAAATCAAAGAGATATAATACAATACGTCCCCTACATACAAATAAGTTCCATTCCAAGAGCATGTTTGTTAAATCCAATTTGTTAGTTAAGTCCAACAAAGTTAACCTAGGTACCCAACTAACATGATCAGCTACATAGTACTGTAATACTGTAAAAGAAAGAGGTAACATCTTTTCACCTCACTCTACCCTCTCAATTATTTTCACTTTTGTTTCCATTGTTATCACTTGGTGCTTCTCAGTAGTACCAGCTACATCACCACTGCTTTTACACTTGCTTCTGAACACCATGAACACAGTATCTTGAAATAAAGATACTGTACTACTGTATTCTATACAGTACTGTAAAAGTACTGGACAGCATATTAAAAAGCAGAGAGATTACTTTGCCAACAAAAGTCCATATAATCAAAGCTATGGTTTTTCCAGTAGCCGTGTATGGTTGTGAGAATTGGGCCATAGAGAAGGCTGAACAGCAAAGAATTGATGCTTTTGAACTGTGGTGCTGGAGAAGACTCTTGAGACAGCAAGGAGATAAAACCAGTCAATCCTAAAGGAAATCAACCCTGAATATTCACTGGAAGGACTAATGCTGAAGCTGAAGCTCTGATACTTTGGCCATCTGATGTGAAGAACTGACTCACTGGAAAAGACCCTGATGCTGAGAAAGATTGAAGGCAAGAAGAGAAGGGAATGACAAAAGATGAGATGGTTGGATGGCATCATTGACTCAATGGACGTGACTTTGAGCAAACTCTGGGAGATGGTGAAGGACAGGAAACCCACGTGTGCTGCAGTCCATGGGGTCACAAAGAGTCAGATATGACTGAGTGACTGAACAACAGCAACACAAAAGCACAACCACTTGTAGAGGATGCACACACATGACCACATACGCCAGACACATGAACTAACATGTGACTGGACATGCAAACACACAGTCATTCCTTTGAAAGTTCACAACTTGAAGGTTAGTACATGGGGGACTTGCTATGTTAGAATACTTGAAAAAACAGAGCAACCACAAATCAAAAGCATACAACAGATTCACAAAAACCAAAAAGAAGAGAATTCAAGCATAACACAAAATAAAACCATCAAACGACAAAAGGAAAAACAAAAATGAAAAGAAAGGAACAAAGAAGAAATACAAAGTTAATAGGAAAGCAAAGATTAAAGTGACAATAAATACATATCTAGCAATAATTACCTTAAATGTCAGTGGACTAAATGCTTCAATCAAAAGACACAGAGTGGCGGAATGGATAATGAAACAAGAGCCTACAATATGCTGCCTACAAGAGACCTTAGGATGAAGGACACCCATAGATTGAAAGTGAGGGAAAGGAAAAAACAATTCATGCAAACAGAAATGACAAGAAAGTGGGGGTGGTAATACTCGGACAAAATAGAGTTTAAAACAAAAGCCATAAAGGACACTGTATAATGATAAAAGGATCAATACATGAAGAGGATATTACACACAGTAACAAATACACACTGAATATAGGAGCACCTGAATACATAAAACAAATACTAAATGGCATAAAGGGAGAAACTGATAGGAATACAATAATAGTGGGAGACTTTAAACACTCCACTGATATAAATGGACAGATCTTCCAGACAGAAAATCAATAAGGCAACAGAGATCATCAATTATGCAATAGGACAGTTAGATGTAATTGATATTTTCAGGATATTATATAAAAAAATAACAAAAACAGAATACATGCTCTTCAAGTGCACATAGAATATTCTCTAGGATAGAGCATACACTAGTACACAAAACAAGGCTCAACAAATAACCAATGCTGGAGAGGGTGAGAAGAAAAGGGAACCCTCCTACACTGTTGGTGGAAAAGTAACAGCCACCACAGAAAACAGTAGGGAGTCTCCTTAAAAACATAAAAATTGAGTTACCATATGATCTAACAATCCCACTCCTGGGCTATATATCTGGAGAAAACTTTAATTTGAAGATTCATGCACCCCATTGTTCATTACAGCACTAGTCACAATAGCCAAGACATGGAACCAACCTAAACGTCCATCAACAGATGAATAAAGGTATAACTGAATCACTTTGATATGCACCGGAAACATTGTAAATCAACTCTGTGTGTGTGTGTGTGTGTGTGTGTGTGTGTGTGTGTGTACATGGTACCTCACTGGGTTGTCATGAAAGTAAAAGATAACAGTCATGGAAGTTCTTCACAAACTAAAAGTTGATGTATAAATATAAGCCATCAGTATTTTAATAAGAAATATACCCCTAGGTCATAGGAAGAGTTCTTTCTGATAAAAGAAAAAAGAAGTCTAGGTAGATTATGGTAAAATCTCAGTTAATGCTGGGACTTCTTGTTTCTAGACTCTTTCTCTGCTTTATGTGGAGTGAAAATATATGAAGAGAAACCAGTTCAGTGGGTCACTTGAGAAAAACTCTGGTTAATACTTTAGAGTGGATGTTTAAAAAGCATTGGAACTATATATATCCAAGAATCCCCTTCCCTCTGGCTGCTGGCTGGAGTTCTACCTCTTAGAGGCTCCCATCTGAGAATGAAGGTGGGAGAAAGGTGAGACCTTGCTCTCTGTGGGAAGTGGCAACCTGGGATTCTCTGCATCTTCCCAACAAGCTCTTGATATCTGTACTTTCATCATGACTTAGATTGAAATCATTGGTGGGGATGCCCCAGAAATTGTTGAGAATTGCATATGAGTTTGGGTGAACTCCGGGAGTTGGTGATGGACAGGGAGGCCTGGTGTGCTGTGATTCATGGGGTCACAAAGAGTCAGACATGACTGAGTGACTGAACTAACTGACTGACTTGTGAGCTCATAAGAAGCACACCCCAGACTCCCAGTAAATGCTTCAGACTGAGATTTAGGGGATGGTTTCACTGAACCTTGGCTCCCCTAGCAATTCCAGTGGTTGTATGACTCCCTAACTCTCTATATTAAGACTTGTAATTCCCAGGCTACATAGTATGACTTCTACTTTCCATATTGGACCCTGTCCAATAAAAATATCTCCCTTTCCACCAATGCCATGAGTAAAAAAATTTTGTTAAGCACTTACTGTAAAATACCATGAGCCAGTCACATTTCTAAATGCTCTACATGTATTATCTTATTTAAACCTCATTATGATCTTATAAGATCAATCCTGTTACTTCCTTCACTTTACAGATAAAGAAACTATATCTTTATCTGTATAGAGAGGTTAACTTGCTCAGAATCACACACTAGAACATGCAGAGCATAGACTTTTGGAGCTATAATATCCTTATGAAATTGGCTAGTGGGTAACACAACACTAGTTGGTATTTCACGATAATACATTCTGCAAGTCCACTGGAAGTTCTGCATGAGTGAGCATTTCTCAAATAGTGGCCATTCTAAATGAGCTAAGCCCTACAAAACCACTGTTGGAATTGGAGTGATCAGAAATTTAAAGTTACTGGTAAAATTATAAATATAGGAGGGAAGTGTTTGGTGCCAATAGACATTGTTTAAAAATAGGAATTGGTTTTTGAATCAGAGGTACAACCAGGGGGATGATAGTGGTGGTGGTGGTGGTGATGACCTCTTCAAGAAGCTCTGTAAGAGGGTCTCGAATTCTGATCACTATCACCTTTCCTACTGAATTGAGACCTAAAATATCTTCTTACCTGACATTCAAGTTAAGGTTCAGAAAGATCTCTTCACTCTAAAGAAACACTGTTTGGAAACTTAGGATATTAGCTAAGATGGAGCCCATGTGGACATTAGTGTGATTAAATTATTCAGCTGCCGTCACAAGAGATTTTAGTAATTAACACCACTTCCTGAATCCAGTGAACACAGTATGCATTCCTTCCTAGAGATGCCTTCAAATCTGACTATTACAGGGTTGGGTTGAAGGGAGAGGAAGAAATCTAGAATAAACAAGGAAGGTAAAGAATTGCTTTTGCAACAGACATCTGAATTCTACTGCACAAACCAGAACATTCAAATATCATGACATTTCCTTTAATGAAGCCAACTCTGAGGTCCCCATCTCTCTGAACTGGTGGGAAATCCAGCTTTAGTCATTTCTAGGTTTCCCTCTCCTCCTGCCGTCCACCTAGAGATTTATGAAGGTCCTGAAGTTTCTTTGCAGAGCAGGTTATTCAGAAAGGCCCCTCTCAGTATACAAGCAGCTCATGCAGCTCAATATCAAAAAACAAACCCAATCAAAAAATGGGCAGAAGACCTAGATAGACATATCTCCAAAGAAGACACACTGATGGCTAAACAGCACATGAAAAGATGTTCAACATCATTAATTATTAGAGAAATGCAAATCAAAACTACAATCAGGTATCACCTCACGTCCATCAGAATGGCCATCATAAAAAATCTACAAACAGCAAGTCCTGGACAGGGTATGAAAAAAAGGGAACCCTCTTGCACTGTTGGTGGGAATGTAAATTGATACAGCCACAGAGGAGAACAGTATGGAGGTTCCTTAAAAAAAAACTAAAAATAGAATACCATATGGCCCAACAATCCCACTGCTGGGCACAAACCCACAGAAAACCATAATTCATAGACACGTGCACCACAGGGTTTACTGTAGCACTGTTTACAATAGTGAGGACATTGAAACAACCTAAATATCCATCAACAGAGGAAAGATAAAGAAGATGTGGTACATATGTACAGTGGAATATTACTCACTATAAAAAGGAACCAAATCGGGTCATCTGCAGAGACATGGATGGACCTAGAGACTGTCATTCAGAGTGAACTCAGAGAGAGAAAAGCAAATATCATGTATTAATGTGTATCTGTGGAATCTAGAATAATAGTATAGATGATCTTATTTGAAAAATAGAAACAGATACAGACATACAGAACAAATTTATGGACACCAACGGGAGAAAGCGGGTGTGGGATGATTTGGGAGATTGGAATCGACATATATACACTATCGATACAATGTAAAAAATAGATAACTAATAAGAGCCTTTTGTATAGCTCAGGGAACCCTACTCCGTGCTCTGTGGTGACCTAAACGGGAAGGAAATCCAAAAAAGAGGGGATATATAGATATAGCTGGTTCACCTTGCTGTATGCTAGAAACACAACATTGTAAAGCAACTATACTCCAGTAAAAGTTAATTTTAAATTTTTTAAAGAAAAGACCCCTCTGGCAATTACTTGCTGAGTCATTCGTGCTGACCATCATCTTTCAAGATCACATTTCTCCTTGGAAATGAGAGGCCCTGCTGTGACTGTATTATACACAGGCTCAGGAACCTTTATACCTTTGGGTCCTATTTCTGGGGCTGTACTTCCCTGGAAATCATGAGCCTTTCCTTACTGAAAACCTGGCCCTCCCTGGAACACCTTAAGGGAGTGAGGCTCTGTCCCTGGTACTTTGCATTCAGGATCCTCATATCATTCAAGTCATTTTCTTCAAAATTCTTTTTTCTATGTAAATTAATATGGTTCTTTTGATCATTTATCTTCATTGTTTATTTCCCATCTTTCTCTGGCCCCTTTCCCATATTAATAATGACATCAAACATCTATTGAAAGCTTACTGTAAACCAGGTATGAGTCCAGCGACTTTTAAACTAAGCTCTTTTAATTATCAAGATAATCCTATGATATGGGTTCTATGTCATAAATCCTATTTTACAAGTGAAGCAACTGAGTCCCAGAGAAGCTAAATAACTCGTCCAAAATCAAGGCAGGATTTAGACCCAGAGCATCTGGCTCTAGAGTTCTACCACTTAATCTTGATGTCAGTTAGTCTTTTCCTACTGCTGCTGCTGCTGCTGCTAAGTAGCTTCAGTCGTGTCCGACTCTGTGCGACCCCAGAGACAGCAGCCCACCAGGCTCCCCCATCCCTGGGATTCTCCAGGCAAGAACACTGGAGTGGGTTGCCATTTCCTTCTCCAATGCATGAAGGTGAAAAGTGAAAGTGAAGTCGTTCAGTCAAGTCCAACTCCTAGTGACCCCATGGAATGCAGCCTACAAGGCTCCTCCATCCATGGGGTTTTCCAGGCAAGAGTACTGGAGTGGGGTGCCATCGCCTTCTCCTCTTTTCCTATTACTCTCATCCAAAATCTTACTTCTGGATTGTTAAGAATACGCCCGCTCCCTCCCTCCCTCTCTTCCATCCTCTCATTCTTCAGTGCTCAGACAAAACTTACATTTACTGGTTTTTTTCCCTCACCCTCACATCCACAGCCTTTAATTTAATTTTTTTTGATGAAATAATTTTTAAATGATTTTCTCAAGCAGTTTTTTGTCTTAAATATTCTGGAGCCTGGTATGTCTGAGATTATTTTACCCTCATTTTTTATGATTAACAAAGCGTTAATTGCTCAGTTGTGCCCATTTCTTTGTGACCCCATGGACTATAGCTCACTAGGCTCCTCTGTCCATGGAGTTCTTCAGCAAAGAACACTGATGTGTGTAGCCATTTCCTTCTCCAGGGGATCTTCTCAACCCAGGGATCAAACCCACGTCTCCTGCATTGGCAGGTGGAATTTTTACCAGTGAGCTACCTGGGAAACCCAATATTTTGATAATAATATTTTTAAAGCTTTAAGATCCCCTGGAGAAGGGAATGGTTATTCACTCCAGTATTCTTGTCTGGGGGATTGCCAAGGGTCAGACACAACAATTATAGGGGGGAAAAATGCCACAGATCATGGAATGATGAGTTGAAATAACCTGGGGACCACCACTGCAAAATCTATCATATCCTTCTTTAATTTTGAAAAATTCATGCTTTTTCTTCTCCCCTATATTTATTTTTGCCCTCTTCTGAGATATCTAATATACATATGTTAACTTCTATTTTTATCCTCCATGTCTCTTGGCTTTCACTTTTATAGTGTCAACTGGTTTAATCTTTCTTAAAATCTTCCAGGAGAGTTCTTAACCTTAGCTTTCAGTTCATTCTTATAGCTATATCCATTCTGTTATCCAAATAATCCACTGAGTTCCTTATTTCAACGACTCTATTCTTCACTCTTAGCATCTTCAGTCAGCTTTTCTTTGTTCCTGGTTCATGTTTTCCAATATCTTCCCTTATCCTATTGAGGATATTTCCTATGCTTATTTTTAAATCTGATTCTGTCTGATTTATTAATTCTACATCCTTTGCTGTATGTTTTCCTTTTGTAGCTTTTCTTTGAGAGCATACATTTATTGTTATCTTTTCCCTATGACTCATATTTCCCTGGATATTTCAACTGCCTTGGCTGATAGTGGGTGTCCAGAATAAAGGGTGAAAGTTCAGGTTCTTGCCTGTGCCTTTTCTGGTGAACATAGGAAAATAGTCAATATGTGGAAAACATACTTCTGGACTCCACCATTCTCTAGTCACTCCTCAAGTCCCCCCAAAAGTAACACTGACCCTCAAGGGAAGTTCCTCCAGTTTTTTAAATAATGGCTAATATTTCTTGAACACTTGGTACATATCAGTCCAGCTTTAAGCACTTTTACATGTGTTTCATCTTCTAAACCACCCTAAGAGTTAAGTAGCATTATTATGGCCATTTTAGGGATGAGAAAACAAAGCCAGGGAGAAAGCAAGTAACTTCCCCAAAGTCACAGGGAAGCAAATGGTAGAGCCAAGATTAAAATCTGAACTGTTTGGCTTTAGAACTCAAGCTCTTAGCTTTTATACTATGGGGTTGGGGAGATCTGGAAAAGGAACTTTCCAGGTCTTCTGCTGCCCTGATTATTATCTGTTTTCCATCCAGGTGGGCTCCAGTACTTCCCTGATATTCCCTGATGCCTTCTAGCTGGTGTGGGGACAGCAAGGCTGTTTTTCAGCCTGGCAAGCAATTTTCTGCTCCAGCAATGCAAGAGAATGAGCAGGATACAACTAGAAAACTTCTGTTTCCAATGTGGCACCAGATCCTTTCTCCTTCTCCACACTCTCTCCCCTTACATTTCATCTCCCCATGCACTCCCCCCACTGCCCCACCATCCACCCTGCAACCCCATCACATTCTGCCTCCCCAGGGTCTTTTATTTATTCATCCCTTCATTTATTACTGTCATATTATTAGATGCATCAAACGTGTTTATGTGACATCTTTGGGGTTGGTTCAAGGGAGGCAGCCAACATCTCATATCAGGTCATATTAGGCAGGAAACATCTGTATATGTAATTTCCGAAGTAATTTATTCACTAACACAAGCCCCTCAAAGAACATCTAGCTTCATGAATGCTAACCTGTACTCTTCACCAGATATTTCCTCTAAGCTCATATTCGGTCTCCAGAATCAACACAGGAATTCTATTATTATATCAGTCTTTAAACTGTCTTGGTCTCCCACAGAAATGGATCCCAGAATATAGCTGCATATATATAAACACCCCAAAATCACTGCAGATGGTGACTGCAGCCATGAAATTAAAAGACGCTTACTCCTTGGAAGAAAAGCTATGACAAACCTAGACAGCATATTAAAAAGCAGAGACACTACTTTGCTGACAAAGGTCCTTCTAGTCAAAGCTATGGTTTTTCCAGTCATCATGTATGGATGTGAGAGTTGGACCATAAAGAAGGCTGAGTGTTGAAGAATTGATGCTCTTGTACTGTGGTGCTAGAGAAGACTCTTGAGGGTCCCTTAGACTGCAAGGAGATCAAACCAGTCAATCGCAAAGGAAATCAGTCCTGAATATTCATTGGGAGGACTGAGGCTGAAGCTGAAGCTCCAATACTTTGACCACCTGATGCGAAGAGCCAACTCACTGGAAAAGACCCTGATGCTGGGAAAGACTGAAGGTGGGAGGAGAAGGGGACGACAGAGGACAAGATGGTTGGATGGCATCACTGACTCAATGGACATGAGCCTGAACAAGCTCTGGGAGATGGTGAAGGTCAGGGAAGCCTGGCGTCCTGCAGTCCATGGGGTCATAAAGAGTCAGACACGACTGAACAATTGAACAACAAAACACTCAGACACAGGGCAAAACTTAACTTTATAAATGGCAACGTTTTTGAGGCATTCCTACCACTGCCTCAGATAATTGATTTTTTCACTCTTGATATTGATTAATGCCTGATGCTTTTAAGCACTTTTAACAGCTTTCTTGAATAAGACATTTAGCTCTCTCTCTAGCCACATTTGAAAGGGTGCCAGGCCTCATGCTAACTGCAGTCCTTCTACAAACGGTGAGGACTCACCTTTTGACCCAGGCTAGGCTTGCCAGTTCAACTATTGCTCCTCATCTAAACTATAGCCAACCTTCAAAGTTTAGTTCAAATGTTCCTGCCTCCAGGAGCCTTCCCTCACTGCTCAGCTTAGACAGGTCTTTCAGTACCTACACAGCAAAGAGGTTGTAAAGGGTTTGCCTTCAGGTCCTCCAAACCATCTGCTGGGCTGTCCACAGTCACTCCCAAGGTTCACAACAGAGGTCAGACATGAAGACATTTGAGTTCTGGTCTTCCGCCTGCTCTCACCTCCTCCTTCCTTTTCCAGTTTATTGCAGTGTGCACATACAGTTTAGATTTGTATTGTGGTTATAATTATGAAAATGAACTATAAGTTAAATGCCAATCCTGGCTCTTTACCACTTATTTTCAAGACTGAACCAGTCACTTTACTTATCTGATCCTTATTTTTCTCAACTACAAAAAGAGAAGGCTGGTCTATGTGATCTCTGAGGCCCAGTCTTTGATTCAAATTGTAGATTCCTTTAGGTCAGAGACCTCATGCCTGGATTTTTGGGTGGGGGAGGATAGGAGGGTTTCTGTACCACTGCAAGCAAATGCCAATGCTCAATATTATTAGATGAATCAAGAAATTAGTGATAACCTTAGGTGCCTTTGTAGTCCTAAGTCTTTAGTAGTTGGGCCCTAATCTAGTGGATTGCCATCATGGGTGTATTTTCAGAAATGATCTCTGGAAAACAGAGATAGCATTGGTCAGCTGGCCTTCTTTCTACAGGGGAGTCCAAGTTTCTTAAGACTTACTCATGCTCAGCAGCCTCCCTTAAAAAATGTCCTCTAGGTAGCAGAGATAAATTGAGATGTCCATGGGGTCACAAAAGAGATGGATATGACTTAGCTACTAAACAACAACAGGTCACTTATTCCAATATCCAACTTACACAATTCCCATTTTTCCAGAAATTCAAGTCAAGGTCCTAGGGAAAAACCAACTTAATCCAAGGTATTTTATGTCTTATGGCAGAGGCCTTCCTGGCATTACCACATCCTTGGAATGTGGTCTGAGGGTGGTGGTGAAGAGAGAAATTGGATTCTTTCCTGAGGCTGAATCACTGGTCCCAGAAAACTGCCCTCTACTGAGACTGCAGAGAAAAAGAGCTGGCTTCAAATGCCGAAGCCCAAACGCACATGGGGATTTCTGAAACTACAAGGAGCAGTCAATCATCTAGAGGCAACCTAGAAAGAGAAAGCTTGAGCCCCCAGGGCCACCCCAACCAGCAACTGTGTGACTCCTCCCCAGCTCAGGGTTTCTAAGAGACTTTAACAGGCCAGAATCCTCACAGCTAATTCCCCACATAGGCACACCATGGAGGGGCTGGCTCCTTGCTGTCACATCAGTTAAAACCTAGCCAAGCAGTGGGAATTCTCTGTATTTCGTTCTATTATTAGAATCCAATTACCATCTGGTGGTATGCTATCGGGAAGTGCTATTCTTCTGCATCAGCAAACACAAAACGCAGCAGTTTGGTGAGCAAGTTGGGAGCTTTCAGAGCTTAGAGTGAAATGTAGAGAAATCATTTTATTGCTTCCCAAAGAATCTCATGCCCCTTGGGGGTGCCCTGGCTTCAGGATACAGCTAGTTGAGCTTAGCCTTATAAAGACAAATACCTTATTCTGGGGTCATGTTGACCTTTAAAATGTGAAACCCTTGGCCCAGGCCTAAGCCCATGTACCCTGGTCTATTTTATTTACTATGCCTATCTGTTTCCTTCCTCCTGAGTGCAGGCCCATTGATTCCTTTTTTCATGAGGTAAGAAGCTGCTACTTCTTCAAGAACTGCTTTCTTGAGGCGAGACTCAACAACCACTGGCCCTCATACTCATCTCTCTTCCATTTTCTTGACTGAGGTCCCCTGGTGAGGGATGCCATAGGCTGTCTCATGGTAAATGATTTGATGGATGTAGAAACAGTTTGATGCGTTTTTGATGGATATAAATAGTCTGATGGATGTTCAGCTCAAAGGTTCTCTTGGCAAACTCCTGAGATCATTTGTTCTACCAAAGATGGAAAAGAAATTATGCCTAGCATCTCTCTTAGACAATCTGAAACATCCTTGAACGTTTAAAGAATTAGAATAAAAGAAAGTGTTGCTAGAGTGATGGAAGAGGAGGAGCTAGGGGAGAAAGCAGGGCAGTGTGTCTTCTCAGTGTAACTAAGAGACAGCATGTGTTTATCTCAGCGCTTCTGGATGTCTCTGAATTGCAAGATTGTCTTTCTGTCCCTCTCAACCATTGAAATTCCTAATCTGACTCTTTTTTATTCACTCCATTCTGTCTTTTCCTTCATGCAGGTCTACCAGATGTTGCAAATGGAAAGGCATTGGAACAAGTCAGGAAACAGGCTCCTGAGTACATCAATTATATAATCAGTGGCTGTCTCCAAGGCCATGATGCCCCTTTGTGGCCAGGGAATTTCTTTGTCTAGATTAGAGACAGACCTAGGGCCTGAATCAAAGCAGAACAGGGGGCTACAGCATTCCTTTTCCCCTAGGTCCACACCCAAACCTCACTCCCCTTTGTCCCACCTCCCCTGAGTGTGAATAAGAAGCTACTGCAGAAGGGAAGAAGCATGGAGACAGCACATCTGTCCCAATGTCTGGAGAAGAGTCTAGAAAGCCAGCCAGGCAGATGTCCCAGACCAGGGCAGCAGTCTTAGGCTATCTAATTTCACCTTGGACTTTGTGACTTATCTTTGAAATCTCTTGGTTTTTTTTTTTTTAATTTTTTAATTCTTTGTCTTCTTACAAACCCTTGTGTCAAGGGCTGCCTTTCAGTAGATTGCAGCCAGGCGAGCTGCTCTGCTCCATATGAAAACCCCAACCCAGAAGCAGGTCGTCTATGAAAGGTTTAGCACAAGGTTCCCCACAAACTTGCGGTGTGTGACAGCAAGGGGCAGACACCTTTCCAGCCATGCCCCGTGTCCCAGAAGGAAGGATTCTCTGTACCAGACTATGGTCCCTTCTTGGTGGGTTTTTTGTTTTCTTTAATTTTAACTTGTAGTCAAAATAGTCCTATATAAAAAGTCAGGAATCGCAGGAAACCAAAACATGGTTTTTAAAAAATTGGTAATTTCAGGCTGTCTTCTATCTCCTAGGTCAGGCGCAGCTAGGTGAAGCTAACCCCCAATACTCCCATTTTTGCCCTTGTCTACTTTTCCAAATCACCAACTCTCTTTCGATGCACAGGATTTTCTGGCACATATACTTCCAATGTTAAATTCTGCTCCCAAGAAAAACATGATCAGCCCATAATGGTGTGTTTTATAATCAATAAAATAGAGTGTTAAGAACGGACCATGTATTAGAACTATTATATATTTTCCCACTTGAGCCTCACAAAATTCTACAAGGTTGGTAATATTCCTATTTAAGAGATCTGGGAAGCGGGGACCATAAACAGCGGTTGAATTGTTCAGTTGTCTGGTAAGCCACAGAATTGGGATTTGAACCCCAGTCTTTCAATCCCAGATTCCATGCTCTTTCCAAGACAGCATGCTGTGTTCCAAAATACAAACAGGCTCTTGCCTCCATGCAGGTCCGATCAGAATGAACAACAGGATGGTAGAGAACGGTCTGCCCTGCCTGCATGCAGAGGCAGCACACAGGGGTGAAGAGCACAGCCAAGAGCTCTGTGCACAGGCTCAAAGCAGACAGTAGAAGTGAGAGGAAAGTAGCATGTCTGTCACCACGTGCAGGCTTCCAGCAAGCGTAGCAAATCTCTCTTAACTGAAGACTTGTACATTGAATACCTTGAGGATGCAATCTTCTGAGTCCTCTGCTACATAAATTTTTAAAGGACAAAATAGCAATACATAATGATAGAGAAGGAGGATGTGGACACGGTACCAAGACCCTCTTGATAAAGAACTACTGCCAGCTCTCTGGCAGGAGGAATTGGTGATCAAAGTTAAGCTCAAAATTGTTGAAATGCTGATTTAAGGAATCCAGCAAATCCACTAAAGAATATGCATTTTTATATTTCACTTAAAAGACACCCTGTTGGTTATAACTCTATTTTAAGAAGCCCGATACACTAGTGTTCGTTTTGTGTATACGTGTTCCTGTGGAGTTTACCATCCAGGTGTTTCCTGTGCTGATGCTCAGATGAAGACCATTATCCCTGCCTGCCTGCACTCCTTACACCTTGGAGAGAAGGCACTTAGAAGGTGGGACCAAGAAGGGAAACTTGGGTAATCGTTGCCCTAAATGGAGTCTATGTTAAAATGATAACGATGACTGGTTCTCCTGTTCTTGACAGGGATACTGTGAGGACAAAAAGAATAAGGCATAACCCTTTCTAGTTGTGGATTAATCTCCTTTGTAACAACAGAGTTAGTTAAGATAATCCTACGATAGCAAACTCATGGGTAGTATTTATTTCAGAAAAAAATTGCATAAACATTATGTAGGTCACCAAAGCTAACTGAATTGGGTAATAAAGGGTTTGTTAAATACTTTCCTCTGCTGAGCACTGTACTAGTTGCTGTTTTTATTAAAGACTAATTGGGCATTTAGTTGGCAGGGGAATAGCAGTTGCTCTGAAATGTGGGCTGTTTTGAATAAAAGCTATCAGTTTAATAAGGATTTACTTTGCACACTTTATAGGCACAGAGGGAAAGGGTTTCAGAAAAAGACTTGAGCTTATAGGGCCCATGCAGTTCATTAGATAATTTTCCCCATGAGTCCTTGGAAATGGATATTGCTTTCCCCCACGGAGTGATAGGGCCCAAGTTTGTTATTAACCAGGAAGAAATAAAATGTTTTGACAACCCAACAACTGGCTAATCTGATCTTTCCAGGATGGAGTTAGCTTAAGATGTGGGCTCTCAGACTTGTGGTGGAATAGAAGCTTCCTCTCAAGGAAACACGGCTAAGTGAAAAAAGTGAAAGTTGCTCAACTGTGTCTGACTCTTTGCGACCCCATGAACTGTAGCGCCCCAGGCTCCTCAGTCCAGCCAAGAATACTGGAGTGGGTAGCCGTTCCCTTCTCCAGGGAATCTTCCCGACCCTGGGATCAAACCTGGGTCTCCTGCACTACAGGCAGATTCTTACCATCTGAGCCACCACCAAGTATCAATTTTCCATGGAGAAGAAGAAATGTTTTTGTTCATCCTTTACCCTCATTTGTGTTTTTTGTAAATTGATAGTTATAGCTACAGGCTTGATCAGATTCAGATTTACTAGTTTGCCAAGATCCACTCATCGGTGACTTTATCATTGCTATAGGAGGCAATAATGCCTGCTTTTCTCCCTATTTGTGATGTTAGCAGCCATTGATTATCAGGGTCCCCAGTAAGGCTTTCAGCAGGTGATATTCTGATTCTGTCACTCCTTTTCTATTTATTACATGAAGTACTTCCATAAAGAAAATTTTCCCCTCAGCAACTACTTGGTTACCTTGAGGCATCTTCATAGGAGAAATGTAAGATTCAAACTCCCAAACTCAGAAGGAAAATATTGATAACTTCAATTTTACATACACACTGAACCACCCAAACACACACACAAACTTCTACATGATCAAAAATACCATAATCAAGGTTAAAATACAAACGATAAATTGGATAAATAGTTGTAACACATATCACCAAGGGTTAATCTCTGTGATGTGTAAAGAACTCCTGGAGATGGATTCAAAAAGAATAATCAGCCTACAGAAAACTCAGGAAAGCATGCACAGAAAGAGTTCACAGGAAGAGGAATATAAATAGAATGCCACTTTAGGACATGAAATGATGCCCAAACTCAATCACAATAAAAATCTAAATTAAAAATATACTGAGATACATCTTTCCTCACTTATCAGGTTAACAAATACAGAGCAATTTTTGATAATACACTTTCTCAGCATGGGGAACCAGGCAGTCTTGCATATTGCAGTGAGAGAGTAAATTTACTCTCTCCTACAGAGAGAAATTTACCAATTTCTATCAAAATCACAGACGCATAGGCCCTTTGTCCTAGCTTTCCATAACTAAGAATTTATCCTACAGATACTCCACATGTATACAAAATTATATCAGTATGAATTGTTCACTTCAGCATACTTTATAAAAACCAAAGATTGTAAACAACCCTAAAAGACCACCAACTATCCTCGATGGAATAGGTAAATAAATTGCTGCTCCTCCACACAATGGAATATTATGCAGCTGTAAAAAACAGAGTTCTCTCTCCACTAATATGGAAAGGTCTGTAGACTACTGAGAAAACAGATATATTAGGACCAGAGTAGGGGGGAGCACTGTGTTGCTGATACAGGCAGTCCAAGCTTCATTACCTGTAGAAATTTTAAATCAACTTTTCAAATGGACTAGAAATTGGTCTTTTAAAAAAAATAAAGTAACCATGTGGCAATAATTCTAAGAAATGTAGGTCAGCACTCCTTTTTTCTTTTTTATTTTTTTTAATTAATTAATTAATTTATTATTTTACTTTACAATTCTGTATTGGTTTTGCCATACATTGACATGAATCCACCACGGGTGTACATGCATTCCCAAACATGAACCCCCCTCCCATCCTCCTCCCCACAACATCTCTCTGGGTCATCCCCATGTACCAGCCCCAAGCGCGCCATATCCTGCATCGGACATAGACTGGCAATTCGATTCTTACATGATATTATACATGTTTCAATGCCATTCTCCCAAATCATCTCACCCTTTCCCTCTCCCTCTGAGTCCAAAAGTCCACTATACACATCTGTGTCTTTTTTGCTGTCCTGCATACAGGGTCATCGTTGCCATCTTTCTAAATTCCATATATATGTGTTAGTATACTGTATTGGTGTTTTTCTTTCTGGCTTACTTCACTCTGTATAATCGGCTCCAGCACTCCTTTTATCAAAATTCTTATTGGTCTAAGTTCTAGACAAGTGCTGACATTTCTTTTAAGGCTACATGGGACACTTCCACCACTCTACCTTTGGCATGCTGCTGCTGCTGCTAAGTCACTTCAGTCGTGTCCGACTCTGTGCGACCCCATAGACAGCAGCCCACCAGGCTCCCCCGTCCCCGGGATTCTCCAGGCAAGAACACTGGAGTGGGTTGCCATTTCCTTCTCCAATGCATGAAAGTGAAAACTGAAAGTGAAGTCGCTCAGTCGTATCCAACTCCTAGTGACCCTATGGACTGCAGCTTACCAGGCTCCTCCGTCCATAGGATTTTCCAGGCAAGAGTACTGGAGTGGGGGGCCATTGCCTTCTCCGTTTGGCATACTACTGGTACACAACAGTGTAACAGTATGTTACCATTGGGTAAAAAGGTGGGAAAATAAGAATATATATTGGTAACAGCCTGAATCGGAAGAAGGATGTGCCTGATGTCTACATAAACAATTAATATAGTGGTGCCATTGAAGCTGATGGGAACCGCAGTTGGTAGAGACACTTGACTGTACACACATGTGCGCCTACACACATAACACATGTATGAATTATGTATGTATGATTCTTGAACCATGTGAATACACTACCTATTAAAACTACATTAAAACAATGATAAAAAATAAACAAGATAGAGATGGTTATATAGGTATAACTCAAGGGGAACTCCCTCCCAATAATACATTTTGGGGAATGCTTACCAATTTTCTTAGATTTTTTTTTAGTAAATTTGTAATTTTTCTCATGTGTTACAAAAGGAAGAAATAAAAATACATGAACTTTAACAATTGCACACAAAGGGTTACCTAAAAGTACTTCCTTCATATGTGCTCAGGGTTGGGAAAAAAATCACATACGCTTTAGCTGAACTTTATCATTAAAGATTCTGGTGATTCTGAATAAAGCATCTATCTGCCTCATTTGTCTCAGACTACATGCTGCATAATGCATCAAAGTTACATTTATTTATAGCCTATTAGTCACACAAGCTCTTTCTGGAAATGCTGGAAGAACTTTTTTGAAATTTGGGAAATAGATTTTATGGTCTAATTCTCATCTCCTCTATAACAGTGGGATATTCCAAGGTCATTTTCAACAATTGTGTCTGTAATCAAGATTCTGATTGTCCTAGTTCTAAGAGCAAAGGCCAAATGGCTATATTTTACATAAAAATGTATAGAAAAAGAGGATTTGAGCAAACCCCAACCAGAGACCAGGAGTCCTCCCAAGGCTCCTATCTGTGAATCTATCATTTGTCTTCTAGAGAAGAAGTGACTGGGGACCATGAAATAGCTGCTCAGTAACACTGGAAACTGGTGTAAACAGTGTCAAGAAAAAGGGTCACATCAAAGCAAATTATAGACATATCACCTAAGCCACCTCCCCTACCCTCCTCTGGCAAAAACAGAGTGGAAAGCAGCCCCAAACGTTCCAGAATGAGTAATGATCACAAAACACTGTAGATGGTAGGTCTGATGGCAGCCCAACCTCCCTCAGTCCTTGCCTCCTGGATCCCAGAAGGGAGGAAGTCATGCCTGAGGCTGTTTCAGTTCAGAGGAGGCAGAGGGAATTCAAGAGACAGAAGGTGGACTTGCCAAGGTCCTGGAGGAACAGAAGCCAGCAGAACACCTGTGTTAATCCTATGTAGTATTTTTTTCTACATATGAGATACTGTATTTTTCATTTCTAGAAGTTTCACTTGGTTTATATATATATATATATATTTTTTTTTTTTTTTTTTTTCACTTGAAGGGCATGGCAAACCACTCCAGTATTCTTGCCTGGAGAATTCCATGCACAGGGGAGGCTGGCAGGCTCGAAATGAGTTGGACTCATTGCAGGTTGCAATGAGTTGGACATGACTAAGCAACCGAGCATAGTTTCTCCTTGTTTCTCCTCATTATGTATGTCATGAGGTATTTACATACATATGTATGTATGTAAAGGTTTTCCTTAAAATCCTTGAGGATATACAATAACTGAAGTCCTTGTGTATTTACTGAACCATCTCTATTATTTCTGGGTTGGTTTCTGTTGACTGAGTCCTTTCCTGATTATGTGTTGCATTTCCCTATTTCTTTGAATATCTAATAACTTTTAATTAAGTGAAGAACATTGGTAAGTTTATGTGGTTGAGTGCTAGATTTGTTGCATTCCTCTAAAGAGTGTTTGCTTTTTTCTGAAAGACAGTTAATTAAAATTGTCATTATTCACAGATGACATGATCATATATAAAAAATATTAAGGAAGCTACAAAAAAGCTACTAGAACTACTAAATGAATTTAGCAAGTTTATAGGAGATTCAATATAAAAAATAAATTGCTCCAGCTAATATCAGATGCAGCTTATTTTGTGTAATGGCTACAACCAAAACTTCGATAGAAATATTATCATTTAGATAGTCTTCATGTCATTTGACTGAAAGTGCAGTACACAAAATATGCAGTAAATATGATGAGTAGAAATTAAGTTAGGAGGATGCTGTCATTCAACATGAAAAAGTAAAACCAGGTGCATGTCAAACTTCCAAGAAAAATTTATCTGTTTACAGATGATATTTTTTAAAAAGAAGATTAAAAACTAAACAATTATTCCCCAACATTCTTACATTGTTGATAAATATCTGAGTTCTGGAGGACAAAAACATTTATTTAAGTTCACTTTCTGCACTAAAAATACGATATCAAATCAACTGAGTATTTTTTCCCTTGGCTCCCTAAAATTTTAATGTATTACTTCATTCCACCAATATTTATTGAATGTGAGCTGTCTGCATATTATTATTAGGAGCTAGGGGGATAGATTAATAAATCAGAAACCATTCTGGCCCTGAAGATGCCTGTAAATGAAAGAGAAGATGAACAAGCATAAAGGCAACTTTAAGATAAAAGATGTTATCATCGTTTCTGCCCACCCCGTGTCTCTTTAAATGCAGTCTGTCCTTCCTCCTCCCTTGTGTTACCCTCACATGTGTTAGGGGGAGAGGGGACTGCTAGCTCTGTTCCTGGATTACCTTCTTGCCACTCTATGGTCTTTCTGGCTGATGTTCTAATTTTAGTTCTGCTTATCTACTTGGTTGTGATTAACTGTTTAGGCTTCACCCTACACCCAGGCTGGGCCCGGAGTCAGGAAAACCCACCTGGAGAAGGGAATAGTTACCCACTCCAGTATTCTTGCCTGGAGAGTTCCATGGACAGAGGAGCCTGGTAGACTATATAGTCCATGGGGCCACAAAGAGTCAGAGATGACTGAGCAACTAACACTTTCACATTTTTTCAGAAATTATTGAGTGCCCACTCTGTACCAGGTCCAGTTCTGCTACTGGGGACTGGGAACACAGTGTAGTGAACAAGACGACAGGACTACCTTTCAGGCCTCACCCCGCACCCTACCCGACCTTGATCCTGTGCACTGCCTTCATCTGGGTCACCTGCATTCCAAGAAACTGACATGTACTCTGCTAACTTCAGGACTGAACAAGGCCTCTACCCAAGGCAAGAAAACTGGTCTAAAGAACAGAAGTGGAGAGAAGGATTTACTTTATTAAAGAATACAGCCTTGGGAATTCCCTGGTGGTCCAGCAGTTAGGACTTCGCACTTTCACGGCTGAGGGTCTCGGTTCAATTCCTGATCGAGGAACTAAGATTTCACAAGCCACACAGCATAGTCTGCCCACCCACCAAAAATTTAAGAAACAGAAAAAAAGTTTTTAAAGAAAATTTTGCTACTTAGCTAATAATACAATTCTAAAGATCTAGAGAGCTATATGTATGTATGCCTAATAAATACACATGTATCTTCATACACACCGATATGACTAAAAGCCATGTCTGCCTTTTTTTCCGCTTTCTTTACTTTTTCTATTTTCCCTTGGCACCAAGAGGGGAATCTAGAACACGTTTGCAATTGTTTTTTGTTTTGGGGTGAGTCATTATTCAAACAAATCTCTAGCTCCTGTGTGTCCACCCTGACCTCCTCGCAGGGGTGAACCTCCACAGTGGAATGTATGGAGAGAGTAACGTGGAAACATACATTACCATATGTAAAATAGATAGCCAATGGGAATTTGCTATATGATTCACTGTATGACTCAAGGAATTCAAACCGGGGCTCGGTAACAACCTAGAGGGGTGGGATGGGAGTTATTCCCTTCTATAGGAATAACTGATCAAATCAGGGTGACCATCTGACTCAAGTAACATCAGGTAGCTTCTGCTTCCCAGGAATGTGGAATTGGTGCCCAAAGGCCATTACTACTCTCTGTTAGGAAATTTTAAAGTTAGGACTAGAGGGGGCTGTACTAAACCTGTGCTCAAATAGAGCAGAGAAAGGTGGTAGTGAAAACAGTGATAGAGGAACACTTGCCCAGAGGAGCACAGATGTAAGAGATTGGCACCAAAGAAGCAGAGATGGAAGCTGCTGCCTGGCCAGCCGGGCCTATATTAGATCCTCTGAGAGCCCTGGCTGCACTTCCAGCCCACGTGCTCTGTAGCTATCACCTTACCTTTCCAACAACCCTCTTTTTTTAAAAAAGTATTTATCTTTAACTGAAGGATAATTGCTTTACAGTATTGTGTTGGTTTCTACCAAACATCAGCATGAATTTACCCATGTCCCTTCCACTTGAACCTCCCTCCCCATCCCACCCCTCTCGGTTGTTATCAAGCCCCAGTTTGAATTCCCCAGTCATACAGTGAGTCATACAGCAAATTCCCATTGGCTGTCCATTTTATGTATGGTAATGTATGTTTCCACCTCACTGTCTCCATACATTCCACCCTCTCCTCCCTCCCCTCCTCAGCCGTGTCCATAAATCTGTTCTCAATAGGCTCTATGTCCATCCACCTCATTAGCACTGACTCAAATGCATTCCCTTTGATGGCTGAGTAATATTCCACTGTATATACATACCACAGCTTCTTTATCCATTCATCTGTCGATGGAAATCTATATCTACCAATCCTCTTTTTATTTGTCTGTTTAAATTAGTTGATTGGGTTTCTTTTTTCTCCCTCACAATCAAACAATCTAAAAATATGATATTCCACTATTCTGACTCATCTGATTTTTTTTTTTAGTAGTTTCTACTCTGTCCCATGGAGAAGGCAATGGCAACCCACTCCAGTACTCTTGCCTGGAAAACCCTATGGACAGAGGAGCCTGGTGGGCTGCCGTCTCTGGGGTCACACAGAGTCAGACACGACTGAAGCGACTTAGCAGCAGCAACTCTCTCCCAAAGGCTAATCAATCTGAGAACTCAGGCTTACCAACAGAGTGAAAGCCCAAGAAAAAGCTACCAAGGAGGATTAGCTGGTATCTGTGCAGATACAAACCTGTCCTGGCATGTGACAGACTGTATGTGTCCCTCCTCATATGCTGAAACCCTAACTTTCAGTCAATGGTACTAGAAGGTGGGGCCTTTGGGAGGTATTAGGCCTAGAGGAGGTCCTGAAGGTGGTGTCCCCGTGATGGGACTTGTGTGCTTATAAGAGATTAGACCTTGCTCTTTCCTCATGTGAAGATACAACTGCAAACTAAGAAGAGAGCCCTCATCAAGAATCCAACCAAGCGGGCACCCTGACCTTGGATTTCCAGTCTCTAGAACTGTGAGAGATGAATGTTTGTTGTTTAAGCCACCCAGTCTATGGGAACTTGTTTTAGCAGCCTGAGCTAAGACACAGCATGTCACGACCACGTTACTTGAGAGGTCATTCCCCAGATACCTGAGATCTCCCAGGGCTGGGGGCGGGCAGGATGGTGGTTCAAGATTCATTCTGTAGAGCTGTCTGTGCACAGAATCACAGCCCCCAACAGAGCCCACCAGGAGAACACAGCCCAGCCCAGAAAGACCTGGAGCGGCAGCGAGCCAAGGTCTAGCCACAGATGCATCACAACTGGCTAGGATTCATTCTTCACAAGAAGCTGTGGGACTCTGGAGACAAATCCTGAACTCCTGTGAGCCTCATGCTTTCAACTTTACAAATGGGGAGGATCAAAATCAAATAATAATGCCTATTTCTCCTGCATAGATTTAGTAATCTACTTAGGACTTTTCTGCAAAAAAACACCAATACAGAGCCTCTTTCTTAAAATTTTACATGGAAAACTTAGCAGTGTACCTGGAATCAAAATGTTCATTCACCGGCTGTGCTCAGTCACTCATTCTTTGTGACCCCATGGATGGTAGCTCACCAGGCTCTGTCCATGGAATTTCCCAGGCAAGAATACTGGAGTGGGTTGTCATTTTCTTTCCCAGGGGATCTTCCCAACCTAGGGATCGAACTCCTGTCTCTTGCATCTCCTGCATTGGCAGGTAGATTCTTTACCCTCTGTGACGCCTGAGAGGCCCATGCACTATCCTAAAGCCAAACTAAAGCACATATGAGTAACGTGTTAGAATGGGAAACTCTTAAACCACCCTTCCCCCGCCACCAAACGATTAACAGGGTTGCTGACAAGTGGTGGTTTTTGTGTAACTAGTGACTCATCCCCTCAATGCCAGCAAGGCTGTGTTGACACTGCATGTGCTTTCCAAAACATAGAATTCTGGGGTTCTGCAAATTATATTGGGAACTTCTCCTCCATGCTGTTTTATTAAGTGTGATGTACTGATTTGGAGGGATTTAATATAAGTTTTTCAAATGTAAACATCAATCAAAAACGGTTTAAGAACTATGTGTGCTTTATGGAATTCAGGTTATTAAAACCAAGAGAGAAATTTCTTCTGCAAGATTAGTCATGGGGTACGCAGGGTAGGACTGCGTACGTGAAAGTACTATTAAATGGAAGAGCTTACCACTATGATCTTTGCCTTGTATCTAGAGAACATCACCCAAGGCATATAAAAGAAGGAGAGCAGGCAGAGCAAGCAGAGGCTGAGAATATTAATGGAAGAACAAGAGCAACAGCCTCTGATGTCTGATTAGTGATTTGCAATTTACAAAGCACTTCCAGGCACATTATCTCCTGATCACCATAAAATTCCTGTGAGGCAGGAGGGAAGGTTTTCTCATCTTCGTTATTTATGAGACAGCTAAGGCTCAGTCAGACTAAGTCACGGTCCAAAGTCACATACTTTCATCCAAGGAAAAAAGGAGTCCTCGCCCCCAGGCTCTTGCCACTAGTTCTTTGAGTCACAATTTGGAGTTTAGCCCCAGGCAGAGTCCCTTTCTTCACTAACCCCATAGCCTCCCAATCAGCTTAGCCAGGTGGGAGCCTGTACCTTCATCCGTCTCTCTTCAGTAGCCTTTGTCTGGCACAGGGTGCCCTGCTCAGCATGGTCTACTGATCGCAAGTTCATAAAGAGATTTATCTTAACTTTTCTGAAACAACAAAGTTTCCTTAGAAGCCCACAGGCCTGAGCCAACAAGAAGCTGTGAGAACCTACCATCTGCCTGGGACTTCCTCTCCACAATGTTTCCCTGAGATCTTCACACACCATCTCCTTCCCCAGAACCCCCAAGCAAGGACCCCCTCCCCTTTTCCCAGAGGGATCCCCTTCAACCACATTATTTTTTTTTTTATCAGGCTCATGGGCCTGGATGGGAATATAAGAGTAAGACCAGTCAAGAGAGTGAGTTATGCTCTGGGAACAAACCTCAGTGATTTAAAACAACAAAACTGATTTCTCACTCCTACTACACATCCAGTGCAGGCCAGCAGAGGGGTTCTGGGGTGACTCAGGGCCTCAGGCTGATCAGAGGCATTCCTTTGGCATTGCTTCCATGATGACTAAAGCAGTGAGAATCTGCTTGAAAGTGACACACATCACTTGCTCTCCTTTCTTTGGCAAAACCACGCACACACTGGTGTCTAAGAGCACATTCGTGACCAGCCTGACAATAACCACAAAGTTCAGTCCCCATCGGATGCTTGTGTCTCCCTGGTAACAGCACAAAAGGGTCCGACCTTTACCTGAACTTCCCCTCTAACAGGAAGCTCCCCATCTAATAAACATCTGATTTAATCTGAAGGGTGCCCTGTTTCTTTGAAAGTGAAAATGTTAGTTACTCAGGCGTGCCCAACTCTTTGTGATCCTATGGACTGTAGCCCACCAGGCTCCTCTGTCCGTAGAATTCTCCAGGGAAGAATAATGGAGTGGGTTGCCATTCCCTTCTCCAAGGGATCTTCCAGACCCAGGGATCAAACCCAGGTCTTCTACCATCAAGGAAGCCCTGTTATCCTATGGTGTAAAATGGTGTTTTATATATACATATGTATGTATGTATATTTGATGTTTATTCCTGGTTCCTGGCACAGAGCTCCTTGGAATTTCCTGAGGGTTACAGTATCATTTGTCATTCCAATGAGCTTCTTTCCACTATACCTGAGTTTATATTAATGGGATGACTCACAGTGGAGGACCATAGTGAGCTTCCAAATGAAGACTAGTCACCAGAAAGGCCAAACACAGAAATCCATCCCACCCCAACATCTGGGGAGGAGAGGGAGGCTGGAGATTGGGTTATAACAACTCTTGAACAAAGAGATTCAGAGAGCTTCTGGGTTGGTGAACACACCGATATGCCCTAAGAGCAACTGGAAGCTTGAAGCTCCTCCTCACCATACCTTGGCCTAGGCATCTGTTCCATTTGACTATTCCTGGAGTTGTGTCCTTTATAATAAACTGGTAGATATTAAGTAAATTATTTTCCTGAGTTCTATGAGTCATTCTAGCAAATTATCGATCTTGATAGTGGGTCATGGGGACCTCCAAATTTGTATTCAGTGAGACAGAAATGCAAGCGTTTGGCACACAAGCAGCTGATGTGTGAAGCGAGAGCAGTCCTGTGGAACTGAGCCCTTACCGTGTGGGGTCTTTGCTAAATCTGGAAACTGTATTGAATTTTTGGATTGAAACTTGGTGTCAGAGAATTGAAGAATTAATGTAGTAGTAAAACACATTTCATGTCATAGGTGGTATCAGTAAGACCACCATGCACACCCCTCTGTGTAACAAAGAAAAGCCATAAAATCTTTACTGAGCTAAAAAAAAAAAAAAAAAAAATTCTAACCATAAAAAGCAAATCTTTATCACCAGGTGTCTGTCATTAAGAAATCATCAGCAACCATTGGTTCTGTCTTTAGAAGATGCATTTAGAGCTAAGCGAGATGGCCAAACCCATAAGGATACAGTAATAGAAACAACTTAAGCACATAGAGACCTTTCCCCACTTAGCGTGACACAACAGGGGCTCTCAGGGACTTTCTGCACTCTGCTCAGAACCCACCTCTTAGCTGGTTCCTGCTTCTTGGTCCAGTTACATTAGATTCAAACCCTGTGCTTGAATTATCAGCTTGGCCTTGGGTCTCAGCTTGGCATAAGGTCACTGACTTTTGGCTTTCTCTTTGCTACAAATCACACAGCCCCACCATCAGCCCCATGATTCACCTCTCTACCAGACTAAGCTCCTTGAATCCTCAAAAATCTAGCCATCCCCTTGTCTGGTACAAGGATACAGACAGAGTTGAAGAACTGGTGACAAACAGAAAACTTTCGATCATGATGACAAAGGAGAGAAAAGCAGTCCATGCCGCCTGAGACGTTGTTAAAGATCTTAGACAAGTTCAGTCTTCAGGAAAGAGAAAACTAAAGGGAAAATTGGATAGCGCTTCCCTGCTGGCTCAGACAGTGAAGAATCTGCCTGAAATGCGGGACCCCTGGGTCTGATCCCTAGGTCAGGAAGACCCCCCTGGAGAACGGAATGGCTACCCTCTCCAGTATTCTTACCTGGAGAACCCCATGGACAGAGGAGCCTGACAGGCTACAGTCCATGGGGTTGCAGTCAGACAGGACTGAGTGACTAACACGTTCATCATACTTTTCAAAGATTTGAAGTACAGTTGAGAGGAAGAAGATCAGAAGTGGCATCTACTGTTAGACGATTCAAAGCAGATTTCTATTTAATACCAGATGACCCGAAATCCTGATCTTGTGAGTGAGAGCACCCTGCCCTGCCCCCATCTTGGGAAGTATTCATCCCGTGAGGGATGCCACAGAAGGGGTTGCCCACTCTAGTTCTCTTACACAGACTCAGAACACAGGGTTACATTTCCAATCGTGGGGCACTTATCCAAAAGAGAAGGAGAGAAGAAAACCACACTTTAAAAAGTTCAAATACATAAAATTAGTTTAGAAGTCAAGTATCCAGCTTGAGCAAACAAATTTGAGAACCCTACGAACGTTTAAAGTGTGGGGAAATGATGAGTATGAGAAATCTTGTAATTAAGTAGGTTAAGTGCCTTAATGAAACTCGCTGTGAATCTGTAATCAGTGGAATGTGCAGTTATAAAAAGCAATAAGACAAGATGACCCACGCTTAGTTTCTCTAGAAAGAGAGAATCAGTCCTGCAGAGGAAATGAAATGATGGAGTCCAGACCATCCTGACTGAGAGCTTTCCCTGCCACAGTGCCTCCTTCAGGATGGCGGGGCAAATTGCACCTGGTTTATACATTTGGGGCAGGAAGCGGTGGGAGATTTAAAACCCCTGACCAAAAAGAACCTCCCTCTCCTACTTATTAATGCCTGGAATAATTTTGCCAGGGTCATCCCTGGAGGAAGCGCAAAGAGAGGAAAAGGAAGAGCCAAGCTCAGAAATGCCAAGACAACTCCACTGTTTTAACATGTTCAGACCTGCTCCTCTAGACGACAGGGCCACCTCAGGAGGTGGACGAGTAGTAGAGATGGTCTGTCTCTGAACCACTGCGAGGCATTGCAGTCCATAAGAAAAATAATGCCACCATGAAAAAACTGTTCCTTTCTTGTTGCGTGTTACATCTCCTACTCCTTAAAAACTCTTAACATGAAATGGACTTGCCATCCCAGCGTGACCACTCTCCAGCCTGCAGGCGCCTCTCCCTCTGTTCCAATCCCTCTCCTTAGTTACCTGGTGCTCCTGAAACAATGGCTCTAAGAAATCACTTAATTCTGGCGCCCTCTGCTGGCCCTATAGTGTAGGGCATGACATTTCAACTCCCATCAGTTCAGTTCAGTTCAGTTCAGTTCAGCGGCTCAGTTGCCTCTGACTCTTCGCGACCCCATGAATCGCAGCATACCAGGCCTCCCTGTCCATACCAACTCCCAGAGTTCACTCAAACTCATGTCCATCGAATCGGTGATGCCATCCAGCCATCTCATCCTCTGTCGTCCCTTTCTCCTCCTGCCCTCAATCCCTCCCAGCATCAGGGTCTTTTCCAATGAGTCAACTCTTCGCATGAGGTGGCCAAAGTATTGGAGTTTCAGCTTTAGCATCAGTCCTTCCAATGAACACCCAGGACTGATCTCCTTTAGACTGGACTGGTTGGATCTCCTTGCAGTCCAAGGTCCTCTCAAGAGTCTTCTCCAACACCACTGTTCAAAAGCATCAATTCTTCGGTGCTCAGCTTTCTTCACAGTCTAACTCTCACATCCATACATGACCATTGGAAAAACCATAGCCTTGACTAGACGGACTGTTGTTGGCAAAGTAATGTCTCTGCTTTTGAATATACTATCTAGGTCAGTCATAACTTTCCTTCCAAGGAGTAAGAATCTTTTAATTTCATGGCTGCAATCACCATCTTCGGTGATTTTGGAGCCCCCCAAAATAAAGTCTGACACTGTTTCCCCTGTTTCCCCATCTATTTGCCATGAAGTGATGGGACCAGATGCCATAATCTTAGTTTTCTGAATGTTGAGCTTTAAGCCAACTTTTTCACTCTCCTCTTTTACTTTCATCAAGAGTTGCCAAACCAGAATCTCAGTCATTTTGTGATTTTATTAACTTCAGGAAACTCACATTTTAACACTGATCTTTCAAGAAAACTTCATATATTAAGCAATTATTAACTCTTACCAGTCTGCATTTATCATAGTCACCGAAAACTGCCAACATGTGATCAACATGCAATAACTATATTGTTTAATATTAAGTAAATATTAAGTAAAACTAAACTTTTACTAATAACTAAGTTTACTATAAAAAGATTATTTCTAGTCAAACCTAAAATTTTAACTCTTACCTAGCCTGTAAAGCTTATTGTAGGTGAGAATTCAATTTCTGTGAGGCTTTTTCTTTTTAACATACTACAGATAATATAAAGACCTGGTTCCTACCTAGAGATCCAGGTTTGGAACAACAGGATTAGAATAACTCAGTATATAAACAATAAGCATATTTCTGAGAAACTTTTACTTTATTAGTAATCACTTCTGGATTATGCTGACTATCTTCTGCCACTTGATCATAATTCTTTGAATTTCCTTGGTGTGTTAACTGGTCATATAGTGGCCTGAAAGATTAATACACCATCCAGAATTGTATCAGAGCTGAGTTTTCAAGGTATCAGTTTTTGGCAATAAGTAGTTGAACAGGCATTGTGGTGGTTGAGATCTGGGCATGTTGGAGAGTAGAGAGGTAAATTCTAGAGATATCCAGAGTCCAATTCTCAGCTGGTTTCTTGCCCCAGTGCCTTAGCAGTTTCAACTCCAGTGCGGTATGGCTCCATGAGTACAAAACTGACGTATTCACAGAAGAAAAGAGAGGAAGTAGGAGAAACATGTAGGCTCAGAAAAATGTGTGGAACGAGGCCTGGGGAGAACTAAATAGGAGAGTAGGGGAATCTAGAAATAGAATAGACAAGGAATTTTCTACAGCAGATCTAGGTCTTATCTGTTGTTCTAACACCTGACCCAATACCTGGTAATCAATAGGCTCTCAAATATTTGAATCTTTGTAGGTATTATGCTTACCAATCCTAGAAATGCTTTTAGCTAGATGCAAAGCCTTAACACTGACACTAATAATTAGGACTCTGAAGATAAGAGCTAAGGGTGAGTTCTTCAGTGGTGGAACTGAGCTTGCTGTTTGCCTAAGTTTTGTACAGAAATGGTTCTATTTTTGGAAACAGATGACTATATCTCAAAGTGATTTTCAGTTTTTATTTTTAAAAAGTAAAATGTATAATATATATACATATATATACTTGTTGTAATATAACATACAGATGGAAAAGTACACCAGGTGAACACAGCTGTACATCCAGCAGCTAGATCCAGAAACATGCTTTCTTGGTACCCCAGAAGCCTCAGTGGTGTCTCCTTCCTCATTCTCTGACCCACATGCCTACTATTCTGACTTCTGACACCACGAAACAGTTTTGCCATTTTTGAGGTACACACACTCTACTCTTGTGTCCGAGGTTTTTTGGTCAACATCATTTCTGTGATGGTAATTCATGTTGTTAGTTGCAGTTTGTTCATTCTCATATTTATAGTTTATTTATAAATATATCACAATTTTTCACCAATAACAGGATGGTAAACTTGTTGATGCCAGCTTCTTGCCATTCTGAATAGTGCTGTTGTGAGCACTCATGTATATTTCTTTTGTGTGCACATACACCCATTTTGGGGGGCTTCTCTGGTGGCACTGAGGTAAAAAAAAAAAAAAATCAGGAGACATGGGTTCCATTCATGGGCTGTGAAGATTCCCTGGAGAAGGAAATGGCTACCCACTCGAGTATTCTTGCCTGGGAAATCCCATGGACAGAGGAGCCTGGCAGGCTACAGACTGTGGGATCACAAGAGTTAGACATGACTAAGCAACTAAACCACCATTACCGCCATACCCATTTTTGTTGGGTACAAGCCAAGTGGTAGAACTGCCAGGTCAGGGATGCACATATAATCAACTTTTGCAGATACTTCCAAACAGCGTTACAAAGTGATTGTGCCAATTTTGTGAGCTACTTTTTGTACAAAACTAGATGTCAGAGATATTCAGAGGGGACAAAGGACAGTGGGAAAATTACCCCAGGCCTATGACTTAGGACCTTAGAGAACTTTATGAAAAGAAGACAAAATAATCCTCAAATGGACAGGTCCCGTCAATTAGCTGTCATCACTGGAATGATTTGGAAGCCTGCTTCCTAAGGAGAAAGAAAGGCAGAATGATAATACAAAAGGCAGAAGAAGAAGAAGAATTGGTAACCCCAAATGCCAAGGCACTGCTAACAATTTTACCTTGGTAAAAATGGCTCAGTGGTGCCCCAGAGTCCTGACTTCAGTAGGGCAGACTAGAATCAGGATGCAGCAAAAGGCACTCTGTATGTTTGTGTTTCTGAACTTGTTTGGCGCTTTGTGAGTACTTAAGCTTATTAAACAGGCCCATGGACAGTAGCCCCCCAGGCTCCTCTGTCCATGGGATTTTTCCAGGCAAGGATACCGGAGTGGATTGCCATTTCCTCCTCCAGGGGCTCTTCCCCACCCAGGCATGGAATTAACTCTTGTGTCTCCTGCATTGGCAGGAGGATTCTTTACCACTAGCACCATCTTGGGAAGCCACATTAATCAGGACAGATTATCTGTGTTACTTTTGGGATAAAGCCTTTTACCTCTGCTGATATTCACAGGAAAGGAATAAAAGCTTATCACTGAGTTTCTCCAGGAGATTTTTGTAAAGTTTAATTTGCAAATAAGAAATGCCAGATGCTATCAGACAGGATGATCAGATTTTCCATCTAAATATGATTGTCCTTCTTTCAGCTGGATTCAAGGCTTTCCTCTGAAAGTCTCAGGAAACTCATTTGCAAGAGTGACTCAGAATTAACCCACTCTATCAGTCTTGGTTATCAAAAGGCAATTTAAAGCATTGCATAGAGGAATGCCATGTTCTATTTACAAAAGGAATTTGTTGCTAATTATGAATCCCTAAAAAAATACATGCACTCCATACTTATCTCTTTGCACTTCAGCAGTGAATGCTTGGAGAAGAAAATGGCAACCCACTCCAGGATTCTTGCCTAGAGAATCCTGATGGGCTGCTGTCCATAGGGTCGCATAGAGTTGGACACAACGGAAGCGACTTAGCATGCATGTGTGTGTTGGAGAAGGAAATGGCAACCCACTCCAGTATTCTTGCCTGGAGAGTCCCAGGGACAGAGGAGCCTGGTGGGCTGCCATCTATGAGCTCGCACAGAGCTGGACACGATTGAGGCAACTTAGCAGCAGCAGCAGTGAATGCTTAAGTGCTTCTGATCTCCTGTCAGCTGAGGTCCTCTCTGACACTTTGCTATGACCGACAGCTTCCTATCACTGAGAACACCTGCCTAAGCACTGACTCCTAAGTGTCTGCCTTTTCTCAGATTGGTTTTCAGCTGCAAAACAACCTGCTCTGCAGCAGGTGTCATCACAGAACAGATAGGGACTGTCTTTCCTTGCACTGAGCAGGCAGGTTTCTATTTGCATTCATTTCCTTGGGACCAATTTTATGAATTCAACTTGGCACAGCCCTGCCCGTTTGCTTTTGATCTGACGTGCTGCACAAGAAGTTCAGTTCATTTGCTGCCTCTCCAGCAACTGTGTCCAAGAACATTATCCTGTAGGAAGTCTAAGGAAGCTGCCACTATCAGCGGCCAACAGGCACACTTGAAAATTCATGAGCAGTGTGTATGAAGGCAGGAATTCTTCTCCTTGATGCTTTAACTGCCCCACCAATGAGATGCTGGCTGAGCCCATACAGAGAGAAGGAAATTGATACAGACCAAGAATTCGGTGGAGGCTCTAAGGCACCATAAAGATCCAGAAGCTTCTGATTCACCTCTGAATAATAACCAAGGGTACAAAGAACAGTCATGCCCAAAACTTGATATGCAAATCAATTTGCTTGCATCCTCCTAGTTATGAACATCCACCATATGAGCTCCCATATGCACAAATGGGCCAGCCACCAGAAGACTACTTGAGTTGTCCCCCAAATCAGGAAGTGATGCAGTTCTAGACTGACACTATCCAGGGGCAATTTAATAAATCACCTATCGATCTCATTTAACGGCATGTTCTTTCCTTTCTTTTATAATAGACTGCAGGTGACTGCCCATGCTACCCTTCTCACTTTTCTTTAGACTTTCCTACTTGCAGACCCAGTTAACTCTGTCTAAGAGGCTCTATTTATCACATCAACACACATACACTTTAACTCAATCCCTCCCTTCTGCCCTCTCTTTCAACTCTGGCATGGTTACCCTAGGAAAACATTTTCTCCCCTCTTAAGAGGCACTTTGTCTTCAAAAAAAGAAAAGCGATTACTTCAAGTTCCCTAGAAACTTTAGGTTAAAGAAAACTATCCCGAAAGTATCAGTGTTATCAAATTCTAGAACACTTGAAAATGCACAGAAATCCTGTTCAGAATTTTATCAGAGTCATTCTTCCATCCCTTTATCCTATAAACCATCCAAAATAAGCAACAGCTATTTTATATTCATTATTTCTTTTGGGAGGGGGCTAAGTTACTACTGTTACAATAATAACCCTGCTTTTATTGCAGATATATAATATTTCATTATAAATGTGCAAATGATGGATTAAGTGTGGACTAGACAGGGCCCTGATCTCTGTAGATAAATTTCACCCTTTTTAAGTTCTAAACAACTGAGAAAAAATGAAGTTTAAGAGCACAATCAGCATAACATGTTTACAAGTCAAGGACAAACTGTCATAAATTTCTGATCTGATTTCCTCTCTAGGTGTCAACCCTTGATGGTCTTGCCACTGCTTTTTGCTTTATTTAATTTAATCCATTCTGAAGGTGGTCCTCGGTGCTGAGTCTATTCACACAGAATCCTGATGGGCAATTATGCAAGATTATTTATATTTCTAGGTTCTGCATATTGATAACAATAATATGATTTTTTTTTTTTTTTTGCCACCCCACACAGCTTCTGAGATTTTATTTCCCCAACTAGAGATTGAGCCAAGGCCGAGGCAGTGAAAGCATAGAGTCCTAACCCCTGGACCAGCAGGGAATTCCCTGTAAAACCTGATTCTGGCCAAATTTTACTTTAGCAAAAAAGTTAGGGGACTAACCCTCTGAGAAAAGATTAACTGCACTTAACTACCTTGATATTTTATCTTCCTCCCTGAGGCTGTGTCCACTTCTGAATTTCAATAATTCACCTTAGGAAGTAGCACAGATTTGTCAAAATAATGAAAATATATAGAGTTTATTGACATGTAAATAACTTAATCTTAGATACCCAGAGGCTATAAAAAGGAAAGTAATTGAATAATCAATCACAAAATACTATCATAGGAGGGGAAATTTACATGTTTACCATCATAAAACATGAAATAAGATTAAAGAAGTTTTCCAGCTGCTTGCTCTCATCCAGTTTTGAAAATCTTTCCATTTTAGATCTAAGTTTGGCTGACCCTTGATTATCTGTCATCATGAATGGATAGCAGTGTATTCAAAACATATTCCACAGAGAATCTGAAAGGAAACATGAGCCCCTACTTCTGAATACACATCTGTGTTTAACAGACAACATAATGAACTGAGTCTTTGTCACTTCCTTTCTTGACTAATTTCTAATGGAGAGCCTCCCGCCTATCATGTGAATAATGTTTTTCTTGACTCTGTTTCAACAAATGAATGCATGCCAGTGGACTGTTTGGGAATGCTCCGCCACAACTCGTGCTTCAGTCACTCAGTCATGTCCGACTCTTTGTGACCCCACGGACTGTAGCCCACCAGGCTCCTCTGTCCATGGAATTCTCCAGGCAAGAATACTGGAGTGGGTTGCCATGCCCTCCTCCAGAGGTCGAAGATCCAGAGATGGAAGTCAGGTTTCCCGCGTTGCAGGAGGATGCTTTACCATCTGAGCCAGCAGACACAACATGCTAAGTCATTTCTGTTTGTACCCTGTTCCTTATCCACACGCCCGGGGAACCTTCAGAGAGCAGGGCACTTAATAGGGTTCAAAACATCTCAATGAGCCTAATTCAAGGAGGACAGATGTGCCACAACCTCCCATAGGTTATAATTGAGAGAAAGAAGAAAAGTCACTCAGTCTTGCCCAACTCTTTGTGACCCCATGGACTATGCAGTCCATGGAATTCTCCAGGCCAGAATACTGGAGTGCATAGCCTTTCCCTTCTCCAGGGGAATCTTCGCAACTCAGGGATCAAAGCCAGGTCTCCTCCATTGCAGGTGGATTCTTTACCAGCTGAGCCACAAGGGAAGCCCAAGAACACTGGAGTGGGTAGCCTTTCCTGTCTCCAGGGGATCTTCCCGACCCAGGAATCAAACCAGGGTCTCCTGCATTGCAGGCAGATTCTTTATCAACTGAGATACCAGGGAAGCCCTATAATTGAGGGGGCCTAATAAATATCATCCCTTTTCCCTGCCCACATTCAGAACCAACTGAGAGATAAACACACACAGGAGTCAGACGGAGGGAAATGATGTTACTGATAACAGTTCTTGAGCACTTGGCTTGGCATGAAAGGCAAATGGACTTATTACTGTCGCCTAAATTAAACTTCCCAGGCTTCAAGCCTCTCTGAATGCAAGTAGTGCCTTCCCTTCAAGCCTCCCACAGAGTGGGGATAGGCCAGCCCAGCATGCTCTCCATAGGCAGCCATTTCCAAGGAAAGAGAAGCAGAACAGCCTAAAGAAGAGGATGCCAAGAGTGCCTCACGTGCCCATTTTCTTCTCTCATATATATTAATCTGCCAGGTCACCCCACTTCCCCCCACTCACTAGGAACAGGCGAGAAGGTAGCAAGAGACCAGCAGAGTTACTCCACGGTGGTGGCCCACAAGTAGAACACGTTATCAGAATCATCTGGAGGGCTTATTCTAAACACAGATTCCTGGGTCCACTTAAGCATTTCTGATTCCGAGGGGCTGAGTGGGGCCTGAGACTCTGCATTTCCAACAATTCCCAGGTAATGAATCATTGCTCTAAGGCAATGGTTCTCAACCTTGAACAAGCAGTGGAATCAAGAAAAAGGAATGTTTCCTCCTTTCTTTCCTCAGCCTTTTTCCCTTCTTCTTAACCCACTGGGTTTAACCCCCGATTCTATGGTCTAGCAGAGATGTGGCACTCCATCCAGGGAAGAAAATCAGCAGTCTATTGGAATAGTGTAGCCCTCAGCTCATGAGTGGAGAAGGCAATGGCACCCCACTCCAGTACTTTTGCCTGGAAAACCCCATGGACAGAGGAGCCTGGTAGGCTGCAGTCCATGGGGTCACTAGAGTCGGACACAACTGAGCAACTTCACTTTCACTTTTCACTTTCATGCACTGGAGAAGGAAATGGCAACCCACTCCAGTGTTCTTGCCTGGAGAATCCCAGGGATGGGGAAGCCTGGTGGGCTGCCGTCTATGGGGTCGCACAGAGTCAGACACGACTGAACCAACTTAGCAGCAGCAGCAGCTCAGGAGGTTTCTCTCTCAACATTGACTGTTGTTCTTTCATGGCACTGTTAATGCACAGTGATGATTTATATCCCTGGAAATCTACGGAGTGGGTCATAACATAAATTTTAAAACTCAAAAGCCATACTAGCTGCAAGCACTCCTTATTCTATTTTCCAATCCCTCTTTAGGTAGGACTGCAGTTGCAATTGAATTCTCTTCCACTGAAATAGGTGCAGTTCTCTTAGGAACTTAAGAGTTCAGTGGTACTCATACATGCCTCACTTTTGCAGAGACCAAAGAGAACACTAAAGATTACCAAAAGTACCCATCTCACCCACTTATTTTAGAAAACAGTTCAACCCATAGAATTAGCAGATATCCCAGACAAAATTCGATTCCCTGACCCTTTATTATTGCCAAAGACCACAGCAGAGATTCAGCGATATCTGAGAGAGGGCAAATAGAAATGGGACAGAACCTTGACTGCAGCTTTGCCATGATGCTGGTCATTCTGTGTCTTTGTTGGAGGAACATGCCATTTATGGCACCATTTCACCAAGTTAAAGGGAGTGGATGGGAAGGCCATTTACAAATATTGGTCCAGCAATTAGAGGATGGAGCTTGAGACGTGGCTCCTCTCTAACAAAGTTTTTAAACTCATAATGGTGGCCATTTAGGCACTAGGTCTTATTTTATGTACCATTTAATGTACAGAAAACATCTTAATTTCCACTTGCCTTGGAGTCCTGCTGAAGTCAAAGAGAAGTCCACCCAGTTACTTAGTGTCCACTATCTCTATCAGAGATGCATTTTCATTCCAAAGTCACAGCTTTTAAGCACAGGGGATGAAACAATTTTTGTTGTTGCTTGGCTGCAGATCTACAAGCCAAGACTTTGAAGAAGCTATATTTCTTGGGTCCTAGAAACACTTACGTGTAAGATTCTCCCTTTAAATTGATGTGCCCGATATAAATAGGCAGGGCTAGACCAAGCACACAGCTTCTGATCCTGTTGTATTTTGAAAACTCAACAGGACTATAACCAGGGACAGAAAGGGACGTTATATAATGATAATGTGGTCACTTCACCAAAAGAACATACCCATTCTAAATGGGTGTGAGCCTAATAACAGAGGTTCAAAATCCATGAAGCAAATATGTATAGAACTAAAAGAAGGGGAAAATCATAATTACAGTTGAAGATTAAAACAAACCTGTCCCAGTGATTGACAGAAAATTAGTAAAGATGTATAAGTCTTAAATATCATTCTCAGTCAGATTGACCTAATTTATAGTAATAGAATATTTCACTGCAAAACAGCAAAATACATATTCTTTTTAAAACAGCATAACAAATGCTTCCAATCATATAACATTCATCAAAACTCTGAGTCATAAAGTAAGTCTCAATAAATTTAAAAGGCTCAAATTCATGTAAGAGGATTAAATTAGCACGCACATAGAATTAATTAGAAATCAGCAAGAGGAATGCACCTAGGAAATTCCAAATTAAGAACACATTTTTAAAATAACACATGGGTCAAAGAAGATGTCACCAAAAAATTAATGTTTTTGAGCTGAATGAAGTTGAAAACACAACATACCAAAATTTGAGACGTACCTAAAGCAGTGTTTAAAGAGAAATTTATAGCATTACATGTTTTAATATAAAAAAAAGAAATATATCTAAAAATCTAAATTTATACCTTAAGAAGCAAGGAAAAGAGAGTAAGTTAATCTAAAGCAAAAAGAAGGAAGGAAATAATAGAGAAACACTGAAAATCAATAAACTAGGAAATGGACATACAGTTGAGAAGAGTGATAAAATCAAGAGCTGATTATAATAGGCTGAGTGATGGCCCTCTGAAGATGCCCATGTTTTAACCAATCTCTGGAACTGGGAATATGTTACTTTAGCTGGTAAAAGGAATTTTGCAGGTGTGATTACTTAAAGATTTTGAAGCAGAGAGATTATCCTGATCATCCGGATGGGCCCAGTGGAATCACAAGCGTCCTTATTAGAGAGGATAGGAGGTTCAGAGTCAGAGATGTGATAAAAGAAACAAGAAGCTGAAAGGAGGAGGAAGTGGTCATGGGCCAGTGAGAATGCAGGCAGCCTCTAGTAACTGAAAAAAAAGGCAACAAGATGGCTGTTCCCCTCAGAAACTCCAGAAGGAATGGGCCCAGCCAGCACCTTGACGTCAGCTCAGCTCAGCCAGGCCGATTTTTAATTTCTGACTTCCAGAGCTCTAAGGTAATAAAGTTGTGTTGTTTTAAACTGCTATATTTGTGGTGATCTATTACAGGGGCAATAGGCAACTGATACAATCATCCTTTTAAAAATCTATAAAATAAACCTTTAGTTTAACAAAGGTTTACTAAACAAACCAAACCAAGAAAACAAGAGAAAATACAAATTACAAAAACCAGGAACCACAAGGGGTATCACTCCAGATATTAAAAGGATAAGAAAGGAAAATAATGACCAACATATGTCAAATTCTACAGCTTAAAGGAACGGGCAGTTTAAGACCAAATGGTTAGATAACCAAAGATGATAAAACAATCTATACCTATGAAAGGAATGGAATTCTTATTTAAAAATCTTAACATCACCAGCAAAGCTCATTAACAATTCCTAGGAAACAACAATAGAATCTGAGTAGTAAAATAAAGTCTAACCTTTTGTTTTTCCTTTGGGCTTCGTCTAGTTTTACTGCACACAGAGTGCTGCAGGCCAAGGCCTCAGACCAGAATTCTTCCTCCCAAAACGCCTGCACCCAACAGTTCAGCTCTGCAGCCCTTGTGCAAAAGCCCTGCCTCTGGCGCTTCAAGACGGCGGCCAAGGGCCGCTGCGCCCGGTGTGGCGATCTGGAGCCCTGAGCAGCACACCTGTGCAAACTTCGGAGCACCCCACCCCTCCCCTCCCCGCTGGTGAGATCCATCTAAAGCAGCCCCTCCCACAGCCCGTAGGGAGAGCGTGAACTCTGTTATTAGGTTCCGATTCATTTAGAATGGGTATGTCCTTTTGGTGACCACATTATCATTTTATAATGTCCCTGTCTATACTCGGTTATAGTCCTGTTGAATTTTCAAAATACAATAGGAACGGAAGCTGTGTGGCTGATCTAGCCTTATTTATACCTGGCACATCATTTTAAAATGAGAACCTCACACATAAATGGTTTTTAGGACACATGAAATGTAGCTTCTTTTGCTTTTGAAAGTCTTATAGATTTGCAGGCAAACAGCAACAACAAAAACTGTTTCATTCCCTCACCTTAAAAGCTGACATCTAAAAACATTTTCTCTCTAATCAAAAACCTTGCCTCAGCTCCTTGTGTTTACTGAAGCCAGTGCAGCTCTGGCCTGTTTGTAAGGCTGGCACTTGCTGTCCTGCCTGTTTATAAACAGCTACTTGTCTGTGAGTTACCATTAACTGCTAGGTCAAAATCCCACTGGAGTATGCTTACTAAAATCTAAAGCCTTAAGCTCCCAGTCCAACCCCACTGGTCAAAAGACAATCACATAACTGTAAAAACCAGCCATGTGTCACAACAAAGTCCTATAAACCCCCAAAGCAAAAAAAAAAAAAAAAAAATCATGTGACTCATGTTTATTTCACCTAAGGCCTAAAACTACTTATTCAAAGCCTCATGTTTCTGGCTTCCCAAATTAAACTGCTTGTCTGCCTCTCAAGATACATCTGCCCTCCAAATGTTAGGGGAAATGATGTTATATATTGGATTCCTTCAAACTCCATCATCCTCCCCACCCAGTGCCAGTCATCATAACTGATCACAGAGACTGTGTAATAAGGTCAATTTTCCCCAAGACTCAGCCCCACACAGGTCCCAGCACTGTTTTTTTCCTACACCATTTATACCTCTGTAGTCAAGGTCCTGAAACCCAGCAGGACGCTATGGGGCTCCCAGGCACAAAAGTCTTTTTGTGTACCCCTTTTTTTCTTAATAGGAAATGGGCTTCATTCAGCCTTCAAGACCTTCCTGGAGTTCCAACAGAGAGGTTCAAACAGTTGCTAATCAAGGAAGGGAAATGATGCGGAGACAAGGGAGGAAGAAAAAAACAAATAAGAACAATAGTTCCACCTTGGCCAGGGTCCTGGTTACCCGCTCAAGGAATATACGTAGTGTCTTTGAGTTGTTTTTGCAATACTGAAACCCACACCAGGTGAGAGAAGTTAACTGAATCTCCACAAGCACATAGATCCCAGACCAGTTGGAATCAGAAGGTTGATGATGGGAACTACATCACCACCAAGCAATCAGAAGAATGTGCACACCAGCATCTCTCCTGTCTCAAGGACCCACCCACTGGCTCCATGGGCTGTGTGGGGGCGGCATCAAGTCCTGGTCAGTGGCCTCTCATAGGCTGCACAGGAAGGCTGATTTCCTAGGCTTTGCCCGCAGGAAGATGAGGTCCCCTAGCAGATCCAGCCAGCCCAGGCCAGGCCCCCCAGACCCCAGGCGTTTGGCTTCAGCCTTCCAGCCTCGGCTCCCTAGTAAGTGCCCTCTCTGTCCCCTTTTGCACCCCAAGGACTCAGACCTGGGGTGGGAGACAGACCCTTCTGATGAAAATCTTGCCACTGCTCAGCTCTTGGGTGTGCCGGCCAGGTGCGGCTGGGCTTCTGCAGGCCTCTACTCTTCGTGGGCCCAACATCCCCCACCTCGGCCCCAGCAGCTCCCCTGCCCCTCCAACCTCTGCCCTTTGACTGAGCTTTGCGTTTTCCACTAATCCAGGTAGGTGGCAAGTGGAAGTGCCTGGCTTTGGCTGCCTCTGAGGGCAGAACACCCAAAGAAAGCAATTCCAACCCCACCTCCCCCAAAAAAGGAGAATGTCCACAAGCTGATCATGCCCTCCCTGAACCATTACTATAAAAGTCCTCACTACCCACTCCAGGGCAGCCGTGATTTTGAAGGCATTCGCTCTCTGTGGTCCCCTTTGCCAGACAAAGCGATAAAGCTACTCTTCTACACCCAAAACTCCATCTCCAAGCTTCAACTCGGTGTCAGGTAGAGAGGTCAGATTCGGCTTCAGTCCCTTGCTTCGTTTCATGAAGGGGGAGCTTACTAGGGTCCTGGAATGGTGACAAGAATGAGAGATGTCCTGCCCAGAACAGTCTGGGGGGAGGTTCGGCCATATCTAGATTCCCGTAGGCATCCATCTGCTGGACAAGCCACAGGCAGTGAGCAGAGCAGCGGACTGTGCTGTGATTGCTTTCTGTAGTGATTGCTTTCATTTGTGGGGCCCCTCAACTCAGCTACTTCTTAATGCAGCTTCTGTTCACCTGGGGCCTAATAGAAACATGGAGACAGAGTTTAAGCTGAAATAGAAAAGAGTAGCTTTAATTGCTTTGCCAGGCAAAGGGGGCCACAGTGGGCTAATGCCCTAAAGACCCTGTGATCTACCCTGGAGAGGGTAGAGGAGGTTTACAGTGTTGAAGGAGCAGGATGTGATCAGCTTGTGCACAGTTCTTGGATTGACTGGCATCAAGATGAACTTTCAAGCATCATCAACCTCCTGGTTTCAACCAGTCTGGGGTCTGTGTTCTTGTGGTCAGCAGTTTTCATCTTCCTGTAAAAACAACTTAGGAATGTGTGTCAGGCCTTTATCTGTATCTTTCAGATAAATCTGGTGATTCTGTTATGTGGCAGAATCATAGTCTAAATGGTTACTAGTTCCTTAGCCCAACAACTATTCTCTAAGTCTTCACATTTCCCAGTTGTTAACTCTTGAGATAGCATTTTATTTCCAAAAACAAGGACACAGTGGCTTGTACACAGTTTCACCTCCACAGCTTAGTCCAGAATCACCTTCTGATTCCTTCACCCTCCCCACCCCAAATGACCCTCCTACTCTCTCCTGAAGAGGAAGGCACGGCCATCAGCCTCATCCTCCAACTCTCATTAACTTTTGTGAGGGCCTACACTAAGCCCTGCTCCTCTCAAGGTCTTTCCCTTTAATTCTTAAGAACTTGGTTTGGAAGTCAAACAAAAATGAATACTAACCATTTCGTCCTTTTCCTGTTTAAATGTTCCAAGAGAAGGGTCCAGACATACAACAAAGTCTAGAGAGCACAGAGATGAATATTTCTGGATCCTAGGTCAGTATACAGGCTTGCCCACACTGTGTCAAAGGTCTCTCTCATATCTTGTAAACGCCCATTCCATTAGAGTTGCTCCACACAAGGATAACCATTCACCATCCAGTCTAGTCAAATGATCATGCTGGCTGTTAAGCAAGTCTAAAAGTCTTATGAATGAAGGCATTACTGCTGGGAGAGATTAAGCTGCATGTCCAAGACAAACTGCTAGTTAGAAGCAGGCCTAGGATTCAACTCCAGGCTGCTGAACCATCACTGGGGTGACTTGACAGGATTGGTTGGCAGCCAGCTCACAGTAAGATTTGGATGCAGGGCAGAGATCAAAGCAGGGAGAACACTTCCTTCTAAAATGAAAGAGCCACAGAGGAAGGTGCAAGACAAAGGTCAACAGGAATGTGAACCTGATTGTATATTAAGTGTGGTTCCCAGGTGGCGCTAGTGGTAACGAACCCGCCTGCCAGTGCAGGTAGACATAAGAGACACAGGTTCAATTCCTGGGTCAGGAAGATGCCCTGGAGGAGGGCACAGCATGCCACTCCAGTATTCTTGCCTGAGAATCCCATGGACAGAGGAGCCTGGCAGGCTATAGTCCATAGCGTTGCATAGGGTCGGACGTGACTAAAGCAACTTAGCATGCGTGTAGCACGTGGTTGAACAACACATGCATACTAAGTCATGTCCAGCTCTTTGCAACCCCATGGACTAGAGCCCACCAGGTGCTTCTGTCCATGGGATTCTTCCAGCAAGAATACCGGAGTGGGTTACCATTTCCTCTTCTAGGGTATCTTCCTGACCCAGGGATCGAACCTGCATCTCCTGCATTGACAGGTGGCTTCTTCACCAGTGAGCCACAAGGGAAGTCCCATGGGAGAGCAGACCACCCTCTAAAGCTCCAAGTCCCGCAGGGACTCTCTGTAGGTATCTTTTGGTTGTTTCTTATCTAAAGCTATGTTCTAAGACTAATAATTTTCTATGTTCCTTTATAAATAGGATATAAATGTAATATAGAAAATGCAAGGGGGAAACGTGCATGCTAGTGAGGTGGAGCTGTGTGTGGCCGAGCCTGAGGCTTCAGCAGGTACTAAACCCCACCACTGATGTCATTCCTCTTCTGGGCTGTCTCGTAGTTAGCTATAATAACAGGATGTTTTAAAAACTGTTCAGATCAGCAAAGAGTGCTGATTTGATGGGACTCTGAGGGAAAGCCCTCGGATGGGTTTTAGAGATATAATGGAAAAAATTACCGACGCTTGGGAGATTTTGAAATATTGGCCTTGTGCTTACATCCCAGAGAAAATGGATGCTTGATATATTTTTTCAAAGTTGATGAAGGACAAGAATTTTTTTTTTAACCTCACACCACTTAGGGAAACTGAGTCAGGGGAAAAACTAAGGAAGGCTGAGCTCCCCAGTGCCAGCTACTCAAAGCATGATCCAGAAACTTGTTGCCCATCTGCAACCATTCAAGTTCAGAAACTGAGGGCCAGTCTTCAGATGCTTTCATAGGAATTTGACAGAATAATTTTATGTCTCATAATAAAAAGAGATTTTGTTTTTAAAAAAAATTTAAAGGCTGGTCTCACAGTCTAAAATGCAGGCGAGATTCAATTGCTCCCTGGTTGTATCACAGCTCGCTCTCCCACTGACCTCATCTCATACCCAACCTTCTCCACTCCTGACATAGCAGCCCCACTGGCCTTCTTTATGTCTCTCCAGTCCACAGAGGCCTCCTCCTTATGGCTTTTGAACTCACTCTTCTCTCTGTCTGGAATGTTCTGACCCAGCTCTATGGCTGGCTGGCTTCTTCTCATTCAACCCACTCCTCAGAGAAGCTTCCCTCAATGGCCATACTAAAGAAGTTACCCAGAATCTCTCTTTCCAACTTCCATCTTTGATTTTCCTCATATCAGTTATTACTACTATTTTATTATACTACTATTTTATTATTTATTCATTATTTTACTGTCTCTCTCATTAGCATGTACAAACCTTGTCTTCCTTGCTCACTGCTCTGCCCCACACGCTTGCCACAGTGCCCGGCACATCGCAGACTCTCAGTATTTAACAGGGGAAGGAAAGGGTGACCATAGATGAAACGTCCAGTGCCGCTTGATGTGGGGGCCGCTGCTCTGCTCATCTGTGAGTGACCACAAACTTGCGGCGTTCTGTGGGCCTCGGAAGACTGCATCAGTGTATCGGCCTGTCTGTTCCATCGCTAGAGGCACAGGATTTGAGTTCACAGTTGAAGGAAAGAATTACAGGGCTTGTGCTGAAAAATCGCATCTGTCGTGTACCAGCTGGTTTTCAAGAGAGCAAGGAGAACCATCGAGCTTTCTTGTTTTAGGAACAGCTATGGTTTCCTAACCCATTTCTCTCGGTGGGGACCCATTCTGAATGGCTGCAGTTTCTCTCGTTCTTCTTTGAAGTATGATTCACAGCCTGTGGCCTATCCTGGTTTGCAAGAGTTGGAAAATGGTTCTGGGGAAGATTGAAAGCCCTCTCACACAGCACAAGAAAGGTTAGGCCACTGGTCCCCGTGTTTCGCAAGATAATACGGTGGGCTTTGACAATGTCCATTCACGGGTTTTGTTCACAAGAATCTCAGAACTTTCCCCAGGGGTTCTCTGGTCCAACTTTCCACCTAGTGCAACACCTTCGTGACATGGCTAACAACTGTCCAGGCTTCAAATGAACAGATACAATAACACTACAAGGCAGGCAGCCCACATTCCACCCTGGGAAAACTTTCCTGAGGAGATTTTTCCAACAAAATGGATTATTTCTTTTTCTTTTAAAAACCTTCCCTGTGGGCAGTTGGTAGATATTTTTAAGTTTGGGATTCAGGCCATATGGAGTGAAATATTTAGAAATGTTTAGAGCTATTTTGTCCCTTTATGAAAACGAGATTGAGAATAACCTAAGAGAAAATATCACACCATTGGTTTTTCCATTCATAAACACATTCTGCTGGGTACTTCTCTGACATTCCGTGAGGGGAAGGAGCCTGGAGTTTAAATTCCATTTGCATGTTATCCCACTGTGATAGGAAATTATGTCTCCTCGGCCTACTCTTATCATGCAGATTGTTCTAAAATCAGATTACAGCTATTTGTTTTGATTAGTTAGTTCTGCCTCTTTTTTTTTTTTTTTTTACAAATCACTTATATATTTTATCAGTAAAAATAAAGCTGAGAAAGCAAATACAACACTTCTTTGCAGGTTTCTGAGAGTGTTTTAATGAGAAGCTGGGCAAAAATAATTTCTATATAGGTGAGAGAAAAAAATTTAAATCATGAGTAAATCTGTCAAATAATCCAAAGGGTGGTAACAGAATTTAAATGCAAATTAGTCAGTCTCTACAACACTGAGCACCCATTAAATGCTAGGATATTCCAGGAGCTGCAGAGGATAAGGATGAAAAGAACTTGAAGTTTGTACCCAAGATGCCCAAAGAAGCAGCCTACCCCTCTGCCCCCAACTAGGGAAATCATTTAGTGTGTGCACTTCATGTTCTAGCCAAGTGTCATGGGCAACTTACAAGGATAAGAGAAGTAGGGACTCAGCTTTAGGAGAATGCAACGTATATTCCTTGGGCTTCCGAGATGGCTCAGTGGTAAAGAATCCATCTACCTATGCAGGAGATGCTGCAGACTTGTGCTGGATCCCAGGGTTGGGAAGATCCCCTGGAGGAGGAAATGGCAACCCACTCCAGTATTCTTGGCTGGAGAGTCCCAAATGGGTAGAAGAACCTGGCGGGCTACAGTTCATGGGGGCACAGTCAGACATGACTGAGTACATGAATGAGATGTATATTCCAGGCTTTGGGGCCAGACATCCTGGTGTAAGTCCCAGCTCAGCATTTACTAGTTTCCTGATATTGGGCTTTTTTTTTTAAACCTCTCTGTTTTGTTTTAACCTCACCAGCCTTTTGGCAATAGTATTTTTCTTGCAAGGCTGTAGGGAAGATTAGAGATAATATATGTAAAGCCCCTACAACAGTGTGTAGAACAGAAGTATGTGCCAGCTGTGGGATGTGAGTTTGGTTTTCTCTGTCCAGCTGCAGATATGCTGGCCGGGCAGGCCACTTTCAGGGATTCCTGAGTTTATCTTGCTGGAAGGTGACCTTGGAGAATCTGCACCAAGTGGTTCCTTTTCTGGCCCTTGGTTCCTTAGCAAGGACCGTGGCTCTGCAGAGGCGCTGATTCAGGGGGGAGGCTGAGACCCACAAAGCACAGACAGACGCCGCGGAGCAGGCGGGTGAGAGGAGGCGAGGGAAGAAAATCCAGGATAATGTGTTTAATTTGATCCGTTCCCTGAAGTCATTAAAATGCATCCTCCCCTGGACTCTGAAATTCTTGAGCTGAAATAATCAGTCCAACAGGGCTTTTTGCTGAAGATAGTGGATGCACAGGCTGTGATGCGTGCGAAATCTCAGGCCTGTTGAAATACTGCCCTCTTGTGTTGCAGGATAGGAGCAGCCTTTTTGGGAACCGGCTTAGCCTTCCAGCCTCTTAGAACCTGGTGCTTCCAAAGGAAGCACTTCCAAAGTGCAAATGCTTCCAAAGGAAACCCCAAAGCAAGACTGATCCAAAGGATCCATCTAATGTGTGAGACTGGAATGGGGGTGCCAGGAGTCCAAGCCCTTATTCATGTGCTAGAGAAACATGAAAGTCTTTTTGTTCATTTCCAAGGAGTCCCCACTTGAATTCTGAAGGAATTACTGACCCCTACCGCATCCTCTCAACAAGGGAAAAGAAAAACTCCAAACTCCAAAACTCCCTGTTTCCCTCCCTCTCTGCCTCTACTCTCTAAGAGAGTAGAATTTAAATGTTCACACATACACAACATAAAATAAATAAGTTAGAACAAGACCTTTTCTTGTAAACATTTATCAGTAGTTATGATAGTCATTAATAATAATTTCCAGTGGTCATGTATGGATGTGAGAGTTGGATAGTGAAGAAAGCTGAGCCCCGAAGAACTGATGCTTTTGAACTGTGGTGTTGGAGAAGACTCTTGAGAGTCCCTTGGACTGCAAGGAGATCCAACCAGTCCATTCTGAAGGAGATCAGCCCTGGGTATTCTTTGGAAGGAATGGTGCTAAAGCTGAAACTCCAGTACTTTGGCCACCTCATGCGAAGAGTTGACTCACTGGAAAAGACTCTGATGCTGGGAGGGATTGGGGGCAGGAGGAAAAGTGGACAACAGAGGATGAGATGGCTGGATGGCATCACCGACTTGATGGGCATGAGTTTGAGTGAATTCCGGGAGTTGGTGATGGACAGGGAGGCCTGGTGTACTGCGATTCATGGGGTTGTAAAGAGTCAGACATGACTGAGCGACTGAACTGAACTGAATAATAATAATCTTTTTGTATGTCTCAGGCTAGGAGCTAGGGATGTAGCTGGGTCCCTGGCCTCAGGAATACCACAAATCCTGGGCTTCTAGCTATTTGGGATTTTGTCCACACTAGAGGCCAAGGAAGACTAATGTTCCCAAGATCTAATAAAAAAATTCTAATACAAAATAGTCCATGACAGTTCAAGACCCACTATTCTTCCTAACATAGCCTGAATTTCCACAGGAAGGTGTATGTAGGCCTTGAAGAGTTCTCCTTTCCTTAGACATAACTCATGAAATAGAATTCTCCTCCAATTCCAGGATTTATCCACATTTTTAGTTAAAGGAAAAGATTAGTCTTCAGGCAGGTAGAACAAGGAGCTGCTTTGTTTAAATCATGCTTGTCTTACTTTCCTTGAAATTATATTCCTTTGTCCTATAGAATTACCGTCTCTAGGAGTCCCCTGAGAAAATGTGAGTGTTCCTGCAGATATAGCCTTATTCCTTATTAGTCGTTAACTCTCACTGTGAGATTGATTTGTTAAATCCTTCCTAATGTGATGGCTAAAGTCAGGGAGGTTCAGAATGAGTCACTTTAAAATTATTTTTTTCTTGACTTTAAAAATAATAAATGCTCATTGTAGAAAACATGGATAATAGAGAAAATTTTAAAGAAGAAAATTATCCTCAGCATGAGACAGCTCATCTTAACATTTGATTCTTCTTTCTAGCTGTATAGTTACAGATCTTGAGGTCTAGGTAAAATGATAACAACCCCATTCTACTCCCTGTGTGAGTCCAATGCCTTCCCCTCAATTCCTGCAGACTGAGAAGTTCGCTCCTTGATGGTCAGTTCTTAGGTCCAGCTTTTACCTCCACAAATACTGTCTCTGCTCTTTACCCCAACACACACACTTGCGTATGTGCACGCACACACACATGTACAACCTCACTTACATGAAACCCTTGTGCCTGCAGCAAGCTGAAGGTTGATGAGGAGAAATATGGAGCAGCTTCAGGTAGGACATCAGCCAGGCCCTTCTTACAGCTCTCTGCCAGAGAATCCCCACCAGCCATGTTTGGCCCCTGCTATCCTCAGCCTGGGAGGACCTCCCTTGCCATCCTTCCCTGAACCTGCTTCTTGCAGAGCAATTTAGCTGCTTCCTGCTATTGCTCAAGCTCCTATGAGCTCTCCCACCCCCAGATCTCCCTTCTAACCCAACAACTTATGTCAACTTATTTTCTAAAGCAAGGATAGTTTGCCCCCTAAGAGAAATGTTTCTGTCAGCTGTTAAATAATGAAATTTCCACCCCTATTACATATTTATATATTGTGGATATTGTATGGTCTGGGATTCTTTCTCTCTCTCTTTTTTTTTAAACCATTTTTAGCCTTTGTAAAAATTAAAGCATAGTTGATTTACGATGTGTTAGTTTCAGGCATACAGATGGTTTGGGGTTCTTTTAAAAATAAATGATATTGTGAGCACTTCACCATGTCAATAAAAATTACTCAAAAATTTATATATCAAAATGTTTCATCATTATCAGGATGAGCTAGTGTTCTAAGGACATGAGAAGGAGCAAGTCTCCGTGGGCATAGGAGGACCAAGGTCAGTTGGGGAGGGTGATGTTCCTATCACCCCTCGGGAAAAGATGTAAACTTTTTTATATAAATAAACAACTGTACAGCACAAAGAACTATATTCAATATCCTATGATAAACCATAATGGAAAAGAATATTTAAATCTTTGGTCTGACACTTAAGAAAATCCCAAACCTGCTTCATTTACCACTGTCTCAGCAATCCTCTCCTTGGCCCTGCTCTCTCTTCTTCTACTTTGTCTAATTTTTGCTACAGACTCTCCTTTTGGAAACTGTCTTATCTCTCTCAGCTACCTTTACGAATCTGATGCTCTGGCCTGTCCCTGAATTCCTAAGCCTCTGCCCTGACATTTACTTGGTCTACCTCCTCAAGTAGAGGGCCAGCCCTATGCCTTTTTTTACTACTTTGGTTCTTTGTCTCTACACAACAAGCCCCCTCAAAATTCACGGTACCACTATACCATTGATCTCTTCATGATTCTGCAGTTTGAGCCAGTCTCATAGGTGAGCTCGCCTCTGCTCCATGAGCTGGCAGCTGGGGCAGCTTGGCTGCAGTGGGAGAACCTACTTTAAAGAAGGCCTTATTCACAGAGCTGGCAGGTTGGTGTGGGCTGGCAGCCGGGGCTGGCAGCCAGAGCCTTGGGTTCTCCTCCATGTGGCCTGTCCAGATGGCAAGGTTGAGCTTCTCTTGGCATGGCCGTCTAGGTGAGGATAGTTGGACTCTTTTCATAAAGGCTAGTCTCCTCCAAAGAGCGAAAATAGAAGCTGGCAGGTGCTCTTCAAGCCTGGGTTTAGAAGTCCAAAAACATCTCTACCACTATGTGTATCTGTCAAAGGAGTCACTCAGTTCAGTTCAGTTGCTCAGTCATGTCCGACTCTTTGTGACCCTATGGACTGCAGCATGCCAGGCTTCCCTGTCCATCACAAACTCTTGGAGATTTCTTAAACTCATATCCATCAAGTCAGTGATGCCATCCAACCATCTCATTCTCTGTCATCCCCTTCTCCTCCTGTCTTCAATCTTTCCCAGCATTAGGGTCTTTTCTGATGAGTCAGTTCATTGCATCAGGTGGCCAAAGTATCAGAACTTCAGCTTCAGCATCAGTCCTTCCAGTGAATATTCAGGACTGATTTCCTTTATGATTGACTGGTTTGATCTCCTTGCTGTCTAAGGGACTCTTAAGAGTCTTCTTCAACACCACAGTTCAAAAGCATCAATTCTTTGGCACTCAGCTTTCTTTATGGTCCAACCCTCACATCCATACATGACTGCAGGAAAAACCATAGCTTTGACTAGATGTACCTTTGTTGGCAAAATAATGTCTCTGCTTTTTAATATGCTATCTAGGTTGGTCATAACTTTTCTTCCAAGGAGCAAGTCTTTTAATTTCATGGCTGCAGTCACCATCTACAGTGATTTTGGAGGCCAAGAAAATAAAGTCACTGTCTCCACTGTTTCTCCATCTATTTGCCATGAAGTGATGAGACCAGATGCCATGATCTTCATTTTTTGAATGTTGAGTTTTAAGCCAAATTTTTCATTCTCCTCTTTCACTTTCATCAAGAGGCTCTTTAGTTCCTCTTTGATTTCTGCCATAAGGATGGTGTCATCTGCATATCTGAGGTTATTGATATTTCTCCTGGCAATCTTGATTTCAGCTTGTGCTTCATCCAGTCTGGCATTTCACATGATGCACTCTGCATTTAAGTTAAATAAACAAGGTGACAATATACAGCCTTGACTTGTTCCATTCCCAATTTGGAACCAGTCAGTTGTTCCATGTCTGGTTCTAACTGTTGCTTCTTGACCTGCATACAGATTTCTCAGGAGGAAGGTAAGACAGTCTGTTATTCCCATCTCTTTAAGAGTTTTCCACAGTTTGCTGTGGTCCACACAGTCAAAGGCTGTGGCATAGTCAATAAAGCAGAAGTAGATGTTTTTTCTGGAATTATCTTGCTTTTTCTATGATCCAACAAATGTTGGCAATTTGATCTCTGGTTCCTCTGCCTTTTCTAAATCCAGCTTGAACATCTGGAAGTTCTCGGTTCATGTACTGCTGAAGCCTTGCTTGGAAAATTTTGAGCATTACTTTGCTAGCGTTGAGATGAGTGCAATTGTGCAGTAGTTTGAACATTCCTTGGCATTGCCTTTCTTTGGGATTGGAATGAAAACTGACCTTTTCCAGTTCTGTGGCCACTGCTGAGTTTTCCAAATTTGCTGGTGTATTGAGTGCAGCACTTTCACAGCATCATCTTTTAGGATTTAAAATAGCTCAACTGGAATTCCATCACCTCCACTAGCTCAGTTGGAGCCATATATATATGATGGGCTCAGGATGGCTATATTTCCTATGTGGAGGTTGACTATGTGGAGGTTGGCTGTTCCATCAGCAAGTATTCCAAGAGAACTGGACAAAAGCTGCATGGCTTTTTTGCACTTAGCCTTGCAAGTCACGCACATCACTTCAGACACATTTTGTTCATCATTAGAAAGTCACTGGCAGACCAGAGTCAAGGTGGGGGACTTAGACACCATCTCTTGATGGGAGATAATAAGGTCACACTATAGAAGAGCTTATGGGATATGTGATTTCTGCTGAGTTTGGAACATGTCATGTGCCATAGCCAATTCAGGCCTTAACAAGAATGAAGTTATATGAATCTGCCCTTCCATTCCTGCAAATCTAGCTGGATATCTCCTCTCCTGTTTGTGGCCTTTACCTGCAAATTCTATACCCCTCCCCCCCAAGAGTCTGCTTTGCTCTCCTGATACTTTCTGGCACTTTCTCCCTTACAGAACTTACTCTTTTGTGTCCTGCTTCCTCCTGACCCCATTAGATGACTGGAGGCAGCACTTCGCATTGGAAAGAGCACTGAGCTGAAAAGTCACATCCTAATGCTTCCGCCAGTGAGCTAGGTTATCCTAGACAACTAAAGACTACTGCAGCTTCCTCATTTACTCAATACTGGAAGTGGGTTTGGAGGACGAGATAAAACCTTCTTTGACATCAATTCTAATCATTCCCAAATCTAATCTGACAATTATAACCCAGTAGATTCAATAAATAGAAGAAATAGACACATTTCTAGAAACATATAGTCCACCAAAACTTAGTCAAGAGAAAACAGATCATTTGAAGATTTATCACAAGTGAAATAGAATCTGTAATAATAAAAACCTCTCCACAAACAAAAGTCTAGGACCAGATGGCTTCATAGGTAAATTCTAGCAAACACACAGAAAAGAACTTATACTAATCTTTCTGAAACTCTTCCAAAAGATTGAAGAAGAGGGAACACTCCCAAAGACATTCTATGAAGTTACCATCACCCTGATACCAAAATCAGACAGACACTTCCAAAAAAGAAAATTATAGATGAGTATTTCTGACGAACATAGATGCAAAAATTTTCAACAAAAATGTTAGCAAACCAAATCCAATAACATATTAAAAAGATCATACACTATGACTAAGCTGAATTCGTCACAGGGTCACAAGGATAGTTCATCATATGCAAATCAGTCAATGTGATACACCACATCAACAAAACAAAAGATAAAAAACACATGATTATCTCAACAGATGCCAAAAAGCATTTGATAAAATTCAAAATCTATTCATGATAAAAATTCTTACCAAAGTGTGTATAGAGGGGACATATCTCAAAATAACAACAGCTATTTATGACAAACCCACCACCAATATAATACTCAGTGGTGAAAAGGCAAATCTAATCTGAGTTAAGGAGTAAATGGATAACCACAAAAGATAACTATTTAATCTCAATAAAAATATTTACTCATCATCTACCTTAAACAATTCTGGATAAGCACAGAAGAGAGAAGTTTGAATGTTCATTAGCAGGCACAAATGGATAAAAAGCAAAAGTATGAAGAATGCTACTGAATGAGTGACCATGAGCGGCTCATTGAGAATAAATAATCTAGGGAACGTACTCTTAGTTCCTTCAGCAATGTGATGGTTCACTGAATGTTACCATGGTTGTGGAGATGAGAGCCCTACAAGCAGTGACCCAGCGATGCATGTTCTTTCCAGTTAGTAGTTACACAGTAGTTATTCCATCTGGAACACGCGACCAAGGGAGATGAATTGAGAGTGGAGGGAGTAGGGGATATCACAGATGGTTTCATGTTCAGTTTGGAAAAGGAACACATCACCCCTTCCCACATCTTATTGGACAGAATGTGTCACATTGTCTGAACTCACCAGTGAGAGTCTGCAAAACACAGGCTTCCTCTGTGCCTGAAAAAAGAAATTGGTAAACATCTAACAACTGAAGGACCATTTACAAATGGTTTCCTTGTGCCTTGTTTCCACCTTAACATAATTTGCTGTTTGGGGCCATTTAAAGAGGTATTCATTGTAACACCAGTTGGATTTCACATCCAGATTTCTCTCCTTGATGGCTAACATAGCCAGAACATGGTGTATGGAAGCACATACATGCACACACCCTCTCTCTCCTTCTCTCTCTCATTGCTAGCAGCAAATGAGGAAACAGCATAGTTGAGTTGGGTATATTAATAATGGATCCCCATAAGAAGCATAGCTCTGTATCAGACATGAGGCCGTGCATTATGCATTATCTCAATTGCTCTTCACAAAATTATGTGAGGCAGTCATTAATTATTATTTGCATTTTACAGAAGAGGAAATAAAACTCAAGTGGGATAATTTGGTCAAAGTCATACAATAACAAAGTGGCAGGGCCAGGATTCCTATCTATGTCCATCTGGCCTTCTAACCAATGCTCTTAACTGGTGTACTATACCAGTCTTCCATTTGTAAAGACATTTCCAGAGTGAAGAGGAAGAAAATCCCATGTGGAAGGAACTTCAGGCTTCTCTGATCTTACAGTCACACTATTTCTAAGTGTGAGTCTCTGACTTTGCCAATGGTTTTGCATACGTGACCCAGACTGAAGCCAAACATGGCCCAGTTTTGTGTTGCATGGTGGGACAATGGTCTCACTGCACTGCTCAGCCTCAGAACTTGCTCCATTTTCCACCCTGGCACATGGAATGACCCCAGTGTGGAGCACAGCTATAAAACCCAACCTGGGCCACACTTGCTTCTGCTTAATACATTGCCATAGGCTGTCTTTGAATGTTTATGTGCAGTTTTATCTCCCCAACTAGAGGGGGAGGAAATGGCAACCCACTCCAGTGTTCTTGCCTGGAGAATCCCAGGGATGGGGGAGCCTGGTGGGCTGCCATCTATGGGGTCATGCAGAGTTGGACACGACTGAAGCGACTTAGCAGCAGCAGCAACAACAGAGGGTAGACTTAAGACCAAAGTCATGTATTTTCCCAGCACCTAGCTCAGTACAAGGCACAGTAGAGTCATCTGGGAGATATGCTGACACAGGGTGGGCAGCCCTGACATCACTTCTGTACCTCAGTTTCCTCCTCTGTAACATAAAGGGCTTTGGCAGGAAATGATCTAAGGATTTACCCAGCTCTATGATTCTACATATCACTGGGGATTGCTCCTAAGGGCACCCTGTCCAAGTGCTTCATAAATTTTTCCTGCAAAGGCAAAGTCACTGTATGGTCACAGAGCAAGTAATGTCACAGACTTGCTAGCTAACCTCTCCAAATTCATGTGACTATAACTGAGGTTCCATAAAGGAAATTGCATTGTAAAGTGACAAGAAGCCATTATTGTGAAATGACTAATAATACAGCCAAGAGCTGCAACGTGATTCAGGCCTAAGTCATTAATCAATTGATGCACTTTAATGAGGAGCTTCCTTATACCTGTCACTAGCCATTTATTCAAATCAAGTAAATATTGTCCACTGAAAAAGTACAGGGTGATTTATTATGGAATCAAGCAGATCACATTTCTTGGAGAAATTTCACAATGAAGGATTCTTTCAACAAAGTGATTTCAAGGTGTTGGGTGGGCTCTATGGGCTGTGTGATGTGTTTGCTCATCTTGGGTTCTGTGTCATGGCCTAATGTAGTGAAGTTCAAGGCAACCTCTCTTGTCTCATGGGTCAGCTCCTCTCACACATGGAAACAACACCGTACAAGAAGCAACAGCGTGGTGACAAAGACCCTGATACCCACTTGCACTTTTTTTTGAGGCAATGACTTGCTTTTCTAGTTTAGGGAGTCAATGACTCCCTTTCCAGTTTATCAAATAAGTAGTCACTTGGGAGAACCAAAATCTTCAAACTTAGGTGGCTTTCATTGGAATGTGGCAGCATCCCCCAGCAGGATGTGCTATTTTAGGCTTATTCTATAGCTATTATCACTACCACAAGGAGAGGGCTATTGCATGCCCCCTGCAATAGAAGTGCAAAGTCTTAAACACTAGACTGCCAGGGAAGTCCCTGCATCTTTTTTTTTTTCTTAACAAGAGCAAGGTTGAAACAGAGATGGATGTCCCATTGTCGTCTATGTGAAGTTTTACCAGAAGAGCAAAGACCACATCACCCTCATTCCCATCAAACAGTGGAAGCAAGGGAAGTGTAAAACTCCTTCCGAGGAAGGTGCAGAGAAAAACAGGGGCAAGGAAACTGCCTTAGGCTCTGCTTGTACTGTGTAAATGCAGCCTCTCCAAGTCCAGGGGCTGACAGTCTAGCACTTTATCCCCTGGGAAAAATATTAGCCCACAGCAAATGAATGGACCTTGAAGTTTGCCTTCAGGGAAACAGGTACTATTTAAATCTCTGTAACAGATGAATGCTAATGTACAGCCACAGCAAGAGCAGTGAAGGTGTACTGCGATGCATGATATAGGCCCCTAATTAATCAAGCTACACATAAGCCTGTCCCCTGCCAATGCATTTCCTCTAATTTGGTTCAATGCCACATGGAAGTATATTTTCCTGTTATGAATAGAGTTCTAGAAGTTTATGGATTCTGAGGGTTGGAAGGTATCTTAGGGTCACTGAACCCAAAAGCCTGCTACATGCCCATCCATGTTTCTCTCTTTGATACGTGGCCAAGCTGTGAGTCTCAGCCTTCCTGGGTGGAGTCCCCTAGCACAAGGATGGGCAGTCCAAGCTGAGCTCCTGATTGATCTGCCCAGTGGGGCTCTGGGGGGAGAGAAGAGAGCCCAATGCAACAGTGACAACACAGCTAAGATATGTGGTTAGACCTAAGAAAGGATGCTGGGAGCAAAGGAGAAGGGTGAAGATTTTAGCAAGGAAAAAACAGAGAGGAGCAAGATACAGAGACAAGGGGAGATGGTCTAGACAAATCATCCCCACATCGGGCAAGGACTCCTTTCCAACCCACACCTGGAGGTCCTGGGGTACAATCACAAGCCAGGTTGGAATCTTCAGGGAAAGAAACCACCCCCAAATAATGAGAGGTGAAGGGTACAGTGGAATATCATCTTTGGAATCTGAATTATGCACTGAGTGGGGAGTCAAGAGCCCTGGTTTCCAGGTCTGATCCTGCCGCATGAGCCTTTGAGGAAGAACACTGTCAGAGTGGAGAGAGTTCACAGGATGGGGAATATTATTTGTATAAAAGCAAAAGTACTGACCCTCATGCATTACTGGTAGGAATATACAATAGTGCAATTGCTGTGGAAAACTGTCCAGCAGTTCCTCAAAAAGCTAAATATAGAATAACCAGCGTTAGATCCAGCGTTCCTGTCCTAAGCATATACCCAGAGGAACTGCATGCAAGGATTAAAACAGACATTTGTACGCCAGTGTTCATAGCAGCATTATTCACAATTACCAAAAGGTAGAAATAACCGAAGTCTTCATCAACAGGTGAATGGATAAACAAAATGTGGTATGTCCATGCAATGGAATAGCATTCGAGCATAAAAAGGAATGAAGCTCTGATACCTGCGATAAACTACATGAACCTTGAAAATATCATACTAGGGCGGTCCTAAGATGGCGGAGGAATAGGATAGGGAGACCACTTTCTCCCCCACAAATTCATCAAAAGAACATTTCAACGCTGAGTAAATTCCACAAAACAACTTCCAAATGCTGGCAGAGGACATCAGGCACCCAGAAAAGCAGCTCATTGTCTTCGAAAAGAGGTAGGAAAAAATATGAAAGACAAAAAAAGAGACAAAAGAGGTAGGGAGGGAGCTCCGTCCTGGGAAGGGAGTCTTAAAAAGAGAGGTTTCCAAACACCAGGAAACACTCTCACTGCCGAGTCTGTGGCAAATCTTGAAAGCACAGAGGGCAACATAACAGGGAGAAAAAATAAATAATTAAAACCCACAGATTACGAGCCCAACGGTAACTCCCCCAGAGGAGAAGCAGCGCAGACGCCTGCATCCACCACTTGCAAGTGGGGGCTGGGCAGGGAGGCGCGGGCTGCATTGCTTTTTAAGGATCGGGCCCGAATGCCCCAAGGGTAACCAGAGTGAACTAACTTGGACTAGCAAACCAAACTGTGGGATAGCTACCACGTGAAAAGCTCTAACATAAGACACCGCCAGGACTGTGCACAGAACAAAGGACAGAACAGAATTAGCCAGCTGCAGACCATCCCCCTCCGGTGACAGGCAGCCAGAGCTGGAAGGGCCAGAAGGGGGCAATAGCAGCCTCAGAGAGACATTAACTACCAAACTGCAAACAGGCTTCTTTGCTAACTAAGACTTCTTGGGGTTCTGGACAGTCATCATCCGCCTGAGAAGGTGCACCAGTTGTACACCCAGAAAACTGAGCAGCAGGGACAGGAGAGGTGATAAGTCACAGCGACCGCGCTCGCCAAACACCTGAGCTACTCGGACCTGGGAAGGGCACAAAACGCAGGCCCAACCGAGTCTGTGCCTCTGAGGACTACGTGCCTGAGCCTGAGCAGCTTAGACCTAGGAGGTGCATGCAGCCCAGGGCCGGCCTCAGACGGTTCCCAGCGGAGCAACCTAGAGCCTGAGCTGTGTGCACTGTGAGCAGGGGCAGGCCCAGTGTGGCTGAGACACTGCGAGCACACACCAGTGTTATTTGTTTGCAGCATCCCTCCCTCCCCACAGCGCAACTGAACAAGTGAGCCTAAAAAAAGTGTCCACCACCGCCCCCCTGTGACAGGGCGGAAATCAGACACTGAAGAAACCAGCAAACAGAGGAAGCTAAAATAGAGGGAACTGCCTTGGAAGTGACAGGTGCAATAGATTAAAACCCTGTCGTTAGTACTGACTACATAGGAAGGGGCCTATAGATCTTAAGAAATATAAGCTGGACCAAGGAACTATCCAAAAATGAACTATACCCACACTGCCCAAAACAACACCAGAGAAAGTCCTAGATATATCTTTACTATTTTTATGATCATTCTTTTTTTTTCTTCTTTTTTTAAACTTTTTAAAATTTTTAAGTCCTCTATTACTCCTTTAATTTTCATTTTTATAACCTACTATTACTTTTCAAGAAAAAAAAGACCCTATTTTTAAAGCAAACTTCATATATATATATATTTTTTAATAATTCTTGTGACTTTGTTTTTTTTTTTCCTTCTTCTTCTTCTTTTCTTTAATATTGTATTTTTGAAGATCCAACCTCTACTCTAGATTTTTAATCTTTGCTTTTTGGTATTTGTTATCAATTTTGTACCTTCAAAAATCCAATCTTCAGTACCCATTTTTACTTGAGAGTGAGATTACTGGCTTGACTGCTCTCTCCTCCTTTGGACTCTCTTTTTTCTCCACCAGGTCGCTTCTGTCTCCTCCCTCCCCCTTCTCTTCTCTACCCAACTCTGTGAATCTCTGTGTGTTCCAGATTGTGGAGAACACTTAGGGAACTGATTACTGGCTGGATCTGTCTCTCTCCTTTTCATTCCCCCCTTTTATCCTCCTGGCCACCTCTGTCTCCTTCCTCCCTCTTCTCTGTATAACTCCGTGAACATCTCTGAGTGGTCCAGACTGTGAAGCACACATAAGGAAGTGATTACTGGCTAGCTTGCTCTCTCCTCTTTTGATTCCACCTCATCTCATTTGGGTCATGTCTAACTCCCTCCTCCCTCTTCTCTTCTCCATGTAACTCTGTGAACCTCTCTGGGAGTCCCTCAATGTGGAGAAACTTTTCATCTTTAACCTAGATGTTTTATCAATGGTGTGGTATAGAAGGAGAAGTCTTGAGACTACTGTAAAAATAAGACTGAAAACCAGAAGCTGGAGGCTTAAGTCAAAATCCTGAGAACATCAGAGAACTCCTGACTCCAGGGAACATTAATCAATAGGAGCTCATCAAACACCTCCATACCTACCCTGAAACCAAGCACCACCCAAGGGCCAACAAGTTCCAGAGCAAGACATACCATGCAAATTCTCCACCAACACAGGAACACAGCCCTGAGCTTCAGTATACAGGCTGCCCGAAGTTACTCCAAAACCATTGACATCTCATAACTCATTACTGGACGCTTCATTGCACTCCAGAGAGAAGAAATTCAGCTCCACCCACCAGAACACTGACACAAGCTTCCCTAACCAAGAAACCTTGACAAGCCACTGATACAACCCCACCCACAGTGAGGAAACTCCACAATAAAGAGAACTCCACAAACTGCCAGAATACAGAAAGGCCACCCCAAATGCAGCAATATAAACAAGATGAAGAGACAGAGGAATACCCAGCAGGTAAAGGAACAGGATAAACGCCCACCAAACCAAACAAAAGAGGAAGAGATAGGGAATCTACCTGAGAAAGAATTCCGAATAATGATAGTGAAAATGATCCAAAATCTTGAAATCAAAATGGAATCACAGATAAATAGCCTGGAGACAGGATTGAGAAGATGCAAGAAAGGTTTAACAAGGACCCAGAAGACATAAAAAAGAGTCAATATATAATGAATAATGCAATAAATGAGATCAAAAACACTCTGGAGGCAACAAATAGTAGAATAACAGAGGCAGAAGGTAGGATTAGTGAAGTAGAAGATAGAATGGTAGAAATAAATGAATCAGAGAGGAAAAAAGAAAAACGAATTAAAAGAAATGAGGACAATCTCAGAGACCTCAGGACAATATGAAACACTCCAACATTTGAATTATAGGAGTCCCAGAAGAAGAAGACAAAAAGAAAGACCATGAGAAAATACTTGAGGAGATAATAGTTAAAAACTTCCCTAAAATGGGGAAGGAAATAATCACCCAAATCCAAGAAACCCAGAGAGTCCCAAACAGGATAAACCCAAGGCAAAACACCCCAAGACATATGTTAATCAAATTAACAAAGATCAAACACAAAGAACAAATATTAAAAGCAGCAAGGGAAAAACAACAAATAACACACAAGAGGATTCCCATAAGGTTAACAGCTGATCTTTCAATAGAAACTCTTCAGGCCAGGAGGGAATGGCAAGACATACTTAAAGTGATGAAAGAAAATAACCTACAGCCCAGATTACTGTACCCAGCAAGGATCTCATTCAAATATGAAGGAGAAATCAAAAGCTTTACAGACAAGCAAAAGCTGAGAGAATTCAGCACCACCAAACCAGCTCTCCAACAAATGCTAAAGGATCTTCTCTAGGCAGGAAACACAAAACGGGTATATAAACCCAAACCCAAAACAATAAAGTAAATGGCAATGGGATCATACTTATCAATAATTACCTTAAACATAAATGGGTTGAATGCCCCAATCAAAAGACAAAGACTGGCTGAATGGATAAAAAACAAGACCCCTATATATGTTGTCTACAAGAGAGCCACCTCAAAACAAGGGACACATACAGACTGAAAGTGAAGGGCTGGAAAAAGATATTCCACGCAAATAGAGACCAAAAAAAAGCAGGAGTAGCAATACTCATTTCAGGTAAAATCGACTTTAAAACATAGGCTGTGAAAAGAGACAAAGAAGGACACTACATAATGATCAAAGGATCAATCCAAGAAGAAGATATAACAATTATAAATATATATGCACCCAACATAGGAGCACTGCAATATGTAAGACAAATGCTAACAAGTATGAAAGGGGAAATTAACAATAACACAATAATAGTGGGAGACTTTAATACTCCACTCACACCTATGGATAGATCAACTAAACAGAAAATTAACAAAGAAGCACAAACTTTAAATGATACATTAGACCAGTTAGACCTAATTGATATCTATAGGACATTTCACCCCAAAACAATGAATGTCACCTTTTTCTCAAGTGCACATGGAACCTTCTCCAGGATAGATCACATCCTGGGCCATAAATCTAGCCTTGGTAAATTCAAAAAAAAATTGAAATCATTCCAAGCATCTTTTCTGACCATAATGAAGTAAGATTATATCTTAATTACAGGAGAAAAACTATTAAAAATTCCCACATATGGAGGCTGAAAACACAACTTTCCAAAACCAACAAGTCACAGAAGAAATCAAAATATATGTAGAAATGAATGAAAACAAAAACACAACAATCCAAAACCTGTGGGACACTATAAAAGCAGTGCTAAGGGGAAAGTTCATAGCAATACAGGCATACCTCAAGAAACAAGAAAAAAGTCAAAAAAATAACCTAACTCTACACCTAAACCAACTAGAAAAGGAAGAAATGGAGAACCCCAGGGTTAGTAGAAGGAAAGAAATCTTTAAAATTAGGGCAGAAATAAATGCAAAAGAAACAAAAGAGACCATAGCAAAAATCAACAAAGCCAAAGGCTGGTTCTTTGAAACGATAAATAAAATTGACAAACCATTAGCCAGACTCATCAAGAAACAAAGGAAAAAAATCAAATCAATAAAATTAGAAATGAAAACGGAGAGATCACAACAGACAACACAGAAATACAAAGGATCATAAGAGACTACTATAAGCAATATGCCAATAAAATGGACAATGTGGAAGAATTGGACAAATTCTTAGAAAAGTACAACTTTCCAAAACTGAACCAGGAAGAAATAGAAAATCTTAACGGACCCATCACAAGCACAGAAATTGAAACTGTAATCAGAAATCTTCCAGCAAACAAAAGCCCAGGTCCAGACGGCTTCACAGCTGAATTCTACCAAAAATTTAGAGAAGAGCTAACACCCATCCTACTCAAACTCTTCCAGAAAATTGCAGAGGAAGGTAAACTTCCAAACTCATTCTATGAGGCCACCATCACCCTAATACCAAAACCTGACAAAGATGCCACAAAAAAGAGAAAACTACAGGCCAATATCACTAATGAACATAGATGCAAAAAGCCTTAACAAAATTCTAGCAATCAGAATCCAACAACACACTAAAAAGATCATACACCATGACCAAGTGAGCGTTATCCCAGGGATGCAAGGATTCTTCAATATCCACAAATCAATCAATGTAATTCACCACATTAACAAATTGAAAAATAAAAGCCATATGATTATCTCAATAGATGCAGAGAAAGCCTTTGACAGAATTGAACATCCATTTATGATAAAAAAAACTCTCCAGAAAGCAGGAATAGAAGGAACATACCTCAACATAATAAAAGCTATATATGACAAACCCACAGCAAACATTATCCTCAATGGTGAAAAACTGAAAGCATTTCTCCTAAAGTCAGGAACAAGACAAGGGTGCCCGCTTTCACCACTACTATTCAACATAGTTCTGGAAGTTTTGGCCACAGCAATCAGAGCAGAAAAAGAAATAAAAGGAATCCAAATTGGAAAAGAAGATGTAAAACTCTGTTTGTAGATGACATGATCCTTTACATAGAAAACGTTAAATACTCCACCAGAAAATTACTAGAGCTAATCAATGAACATAGTAAAGTTGCAGGATATAAAATCAACACACAGAAACCCCTTGCATTCCTATACACTAATAATGAGAAAGTAGAAACAGAAATTAAGGAAACAATTCCATTCACCATTGCAACGAAAAGAATAAAATATGTAGGAATATATCTACCTAAAGAAACTAAAGACCTATATATAGAAAACTATAAAATGCTGGTGAAAGAAATCAAAGAGGACACTAATAGATGGAGAAATATACCATGTTCATGGACCTGCAGAATCAATATAGTGAAAATGAGTATACTACCCAAAGCAATCTACAGATTCAATGCAATCCCTATCAAGCTACCAGCGGTATTTTTCACAGAGCTAGAACAAATAATTTCACAATTTGTATGGAAATAAAAAAAAACCTCGAATAGCCAAAGCAATCTTGAGAAAGAAGAATGGAACTGGAGGAATCAACCTGCCTGACTTCAGGCTCTACTACAAAGCCACAGTCATCAAGACAGTATGGTACTGGCACAAAGACAGAAACATAGATCAATGGAACAAAATAGAAAACCCAGAGATAAATCCACACACCTATGGACACCTTATCTTTGACAAAGGAGGCAAGACTATACAATGAATTAAAGACAATCTCTTTAACAAGTGGTGCTGGGAAAACTGGTCAACCACTTGTAAAAGAATGAAACTAGAACATTTTCTAACACCATACACAAAAATAAACTCAAAATGGCTCAAAGACCATGGATTAAAGATTAAACATAAGACCAGAAACTATAAAACTCCTAGAGGAGAACATAGGCAAAACACTCTCTGACATAAATCACATCAGGATCCTCTATGACCCACCTCCCAAAATACTGGAAATAAAAGCAAAAATAAACAAATGGGATCTAATTAAAATTAAAAGCTTCTGCACAACAAAGGAAACTATAAGCAAGGTGGAAAGACAGCCTTCAGAATGGGAGAAAATGATAGCAAATGAAGCAACTGACAAACAACTAATCTCAAAAATATATAAGCAACTCCTGCAGCTCAATTAGAAAAATAAACGACCCAATCAAAAAATGGGCCAAAGAACTAAATAGACACTTCTCCAAAGAAGACATATGGATGGCAAACAAACGCATGAAAAGATGCTCAACATCACTCTTTATCAGAAAAATGCAAATCAAAACCACAATGAGGTACCATTTCACACCAGTCAGAATGGCTGCGATCCAAAAGTCTACAAGCAATAAATGCTGGAGAGGGTGTGGAGAAAAGGGAACCCTCTTACACTGTTGGTGGGAATGCAAACTAGTACAGCCACTATGGAGAACAGTGTGGAGATTCCTTAAAAAACTGGAAATAGAACTGCCACATGACCCAGCAATCCCACTGCTGGGCATACACACGGAGGAAACCAGAATTGAAAGAGACACATGTACCCCAATGTTCATCGCAGCACTGTCTATAATAGCCAGGACATGGAAGCAACCTAGATGTCCATCAGCAGATGAATGGATAAGAAAGCTGTGGTACATATACACAATGGAGTATTACTCAGCCATTAAAAAGAATACATTTGAATCAGTTCTAATGAGATGGATGAAACTGGAGCCAGTTATTCAGAATGAAGTAAACCAGAAAGAAAAACACCAATACAGTATACTAACACATATATATGGAATTTAGAAAGATGGTAACAATAACATATTCAAAAGCAGAGACATTACTTTGCTGACTAAGGTCCGTCTAGTCAAGGCTATGGTTTTTCCAGTAGTCATGTATGGATGTGAGAGTTGGACTGTGAAGAAGGCTGAGCACCGAAGAATTGATGCTTTTGGACTGTGGTGTTGGAGAAGACTCTTGAGAGTCCCTTGGACTGCAAGGAGATCCAGCCAGTCCATTCTGAAGGAGATCAGCCCTGGGATTTCCTTGGAAGGAATGATGCTAAAGTTAAAACTCCAGTACTTTGGCCACCTCATGCGAAGAGTTGACTCATGAAAAGACTCTGATGCTGGGAGGGATTGGGGGCAGGAGGAGAAGGGGACAACCGAGGATGAGATGGCTGGATGGCATCACTGACTCGATGGACATGCTGCTGCTGCTGCTAAGTCGCTTCCGTCGTGTCCGACTCTGTGCGACCCCATAGACAGCAGCCCACCAGGCTCCCCCGCCCCTGGGATTCTCCAGGCAAGAACACTGGAGTGGGTTGCCATGTCCTTCTCCAATGCATGAAAGTGAAAAGTGAAAGTGAAGTCGCTCAGTCGTATCCGACTCTTAGCTACCCCATGGACTGCAGCCTACCAGGCTCCTCCATCCAGGGGATTTTCCAGGCAAGAGTACTGGAGTGGGGTGCCATTGAAGTCTAAGTGAACTCCGGGAGTTGGTGATGGACAGGGAGGCCTGGCGTGCTGCGATTCATGGGGTCACAAAGAGTCAGACACGACTGAGCAACCGAACTGAACTGAACGATAACCCTGTATGTGAGACAGCAAAAGAGACACAGATGTATAGAACAATCTTTTGGACTCTGTGGGAGAGGGAGAGGGTGGGATGATTTGTAAGAATGGCATTGAAACATGTATATATCATATAAGAAATGAATCACCAGTCTAGGTTCGATGCAGGATACAGGATGCTTGGGGCTGGTGCACTGAGATGACCCAGAGAGATGGTATGGGAGGGAGGTTCAGGATTGGGAACACGTGTACACCCGTGGCAGATTCATGTTGATGTATGGCAAAACCAATACAGTATTGCAAAGTAAAATAAAGTAAAATTTTTTAAAAAATTAAGAAAATATCATACTAAATGAACAAGTCTAGACACGAAAGGATAAAGTATTATTCCACTTACATGAAATACCTACAATAAGCAAATCCATAGAGACAGACAATAGATTAAAGGTTAACAGAGGATAAATGGCAACCAATTCCAGTACTCTTGCCTAGAAAATCCCATGGACGGAGGAGCTTGGTGCAGGCTACTGTCATAGGGTTGCATAGAGTCTGGCACGACTGAGCAACTTCACTTTCTTTTCTTTCTTAACAGGGGATAGGGGAGGGAGAAATAGAGAGTTATTTTTTAATAGTTTAGAGTTTTGCTTGGAATGATTTTTAAAGTTTTGGAAATAGATAGTGGTGACAGATACATAAAATTTAGAGTGTAATCAGTGTTGCTGAATCATACCCTTAAATGTTGTTGAGATGGAAAATTGTTTTAAAGATAGAGGGGGCAAAGGTATACCTAATGGCTGATTCATGTTGATATTTGGCAGAAACCAACATAATTCTGTAAAGCAATTATCCTTCAATTATTTTTTTAATTGAAAATACAAAAAATTGAACTTTACAAGGCCAAATTGTATGGTATATGAATTATAGCTCAATAAGCCAGTTTTTGAAGCAGGGCAAAGACTAATAGAGTTTTCCCAAGAAAATGCACTGGTCATAGCAAACACCCTCTTCCAACAACACAAGAGAAGACTACACATGGACATCACCAGATGGTCAACACCAAAATCAGATTGATTATATTCTTGCAGTCAAAGATGGAGAAGCTCTATACAGTCAACAAAAACAAGACCAGGAGCTGACTGTGGCTCAGATCATGAACTCCTTATTACCAAATTCAGACTCAAATTGAAGAAAGTAGGGAAAACCGCTAGACCATTCAGGTATGACCTAAATCAAATCCCATATGATTATACAGTGGAAGTGACAAATAGATTTAAGGGCCTAGATCTGATAGATAAAATGCCTGATGAACTATGGAATGAGGTTCATGGCATCGTACAGGAGACAGGGATCAAGACCATCCCCATGGAAAACCAATGCAAAAAAGCCAAATGGCTGTCTGGGGAGGCCTTACAAATAGCTGTGAAAAGAAGAGAAGAGAAAAGGAAAGATATAAGCATCTGAATGCAGAGTTCCAAAGAATAGCAAGAAGAGATAAGAAAGCCTTTTGCAGCGATCAATGCAAAGAAATAGAGGAAAAGAACAGAATGGGAAAGACTAGAGATCTCTTCAAGAAAATTAGAGATACCAAGGGAACATTTCATGCAAAGATGGGCTCGATAAAAGACAGAAATGGTATGGACCTAACAGAAGCAGAAGATATTAAGAAGAGGTGACAAGAATACACAGAAGAACTGTACAAAAAAGAGCTTCACGACCCGGATAATCATGATTGTGTGATCACTCATCTAGAGCCAGACATCCTAGAATGTGAAGTCAAGTGGGCCTTAGAAAGCATCACTATGAACAAAGCTAATGGAGGTGATGGAATTCCAGTTGAGCTGTTTCAAATCCTGAAAGAGGATGCTGTGAAAGTGCTGCGCTCAATATGCCAGCACATTTGGAAAACTCAGCAGTGGCCACAGGACTGGAAAAGGTCAGTTTTCATTCCAATCCCAAAGAAAGGCAATGCCAAAGAATGCTCAAACTACCGCACAATTGCACTCATCTCACATGCTAGTAAAGTAATGCTCAAAATTCTCCAAGCCAGGCTTCAGCAATATGTGAACCGTGAACTTCCAGATGTTCAAGCTTGTTTTAGAAAAGGCAGAGGAACCAGAGATCAAATTGCCAACATCCGCTGGATCATCGAAAAAGCAAGAGAGTTCCAGAAAAACATCTATTTCTGCTTTATTGACTATGCCAAAGCAGTCATTTATTGACTGTGTGGATCACAATAAACTGCGGAAAATTCTGAGAGAGATGGGAATACCAGACCACCTGACCTGCCTCTTGAGAAATCTGTATGCAGGTCAGGAAGCAACAGTTAGAACTGGACGTGGAACAACAGACTGGTTCCAAATAGGAAAAGGAGTACGTCAAGGCTGTATATTGTCATCCTGCTTATTTAATTTGTATGCAGAGTACATCATGAGAAACGTTGTTCTGGAAGAAACACAAGCTAGAATCAAGATTGCCGGGAGAAATATCAATAACCTCAGGTATGCAGATAACACCACCCTTATGGCAGAAAGTGTAGAGGAACTAAAGAGCCTCTTGATGAAAATGAAGGAGGAGAGTGGAAAAGTTGGCTTAAAGCTCAACATTCAGAAAACAAAGATCATGGCATCCGGTCCCATCACTTCATGGGAAATAGATGGGGAAACAGTGGAAACAGTGTCAGACTTTATTTTTGGGGGCTCCAAAATCACTGCAGATGGTGACTGCAGCCATGAAATTAAAAGATGCTTACTCCTTGGAAGAAAAGTTATGACCAACCTGGAGAGCATATTCGAAAGCAGAGACATTACTTTGCCAACATGATTCATCTAGTCAAGGCTCTGGTTTTTCCTGTGGTCATGTATGGATGTGAGAGTTGGACTGTGAAGAAGGCTGAGCACCGAAGAATTGATGCATTTGAACTGTGGTTTTGGAGAAGACTCTTAAGAGTCCCTTGGACTGCAAGGAGATCCAACCAGTCCATTCTGAAGGAGATTAGCCCTGGGATTTCCTTGGAAGGAATGATGCTAAAGCTGAAACTCCAGAACTTTGGCCACCTCATGCGAAAAGTTGACTCATTGGAAAAGACCCTGATGCTGGGAGGGATTGGGGGCAGGAGGAGAAGGGGACGACAGAGGATGAGATGGCTGGATGGCATCACTGACTTGATGGACGTGAATGTGAGTGAACTCCGGGAGTTGGTGATGGACAGGGAGGCCTGGCGTGCTGCGATTCATGGGTTCGCAAAGAGTTGGACACAACTGAGCGACTGAACTGAATTGAACTGAAGCCAGTTTTTTAAAAAGTAAAAGCACTATGGCAACCCTAAGCCTATGCAACTTTGCTGAGGGACCCAAGGGTCAAACCCAAGCAAGAGGGTGGCTGTTTCCCTGTACATTGACCATGTGATGTAGCAGCAAGGGCTGGTGAGCAGGGTGGTCAGCATTTCCTGAGCAGGTGGGAGCCCCAGGGCTGTGCCTATTGACCTGCAGAGGTGACTGAACAGAGACTCGGAATGAATGAAGCACAGAGGGTGCCCTGAGGGGTGAAACAGTTCATGCATCACACTGGACAGTTGGCATTGTCTCCAAGATTGATTCTTAAGAGAACTGTGCCCCCGGGAGCTCCTTAAGGTAGCAGCTATGGGTGGAGGCTTGAAAGGGGGTGGAGAGACAGATGTTTCTAATTTCCATTGGTGAGGGCTATCAAGCCAGACAAGCTACAATATGCACGTCCACCCCTGACATCATTTACACTTCTTGGAGAAGGAAATGGCAACCCACTCCAGTATTCCTGCCTGGAGAATCCCATGGATAGAGGAGCCTGCCAGGCATAGGGGTACCTGGTACACAAGCCAAGTCTGGAATTAATACAATTATTTACATAACTCTAAAAATAAGAAATGTGCCTAATTATCTGAATTTCCTATTTTTGTCCATTTCTAGGGTAAGTGAGTATACCTATGGAGTGCAAGGAAATGCGGATTTTTATCAACGCAGAAAGATTATCCAGACGGTGTAAAAGAGAGACCATAAACCTGACTGCGAGCCCACAACTTCATCAGCATTTGCACGGAATGAATCTGTATGTCCCAGATTCTAGGAGAAGGACACAAAATTACTGAGATAAGTGTGATGATGTTAAAGTAGGTCTCTGTAGTCTCAGTGATGGCCACAATTTCTCCCTTTCAATGTCTGTGCTTGAGAAAGAACAAACAAACAAACTGTGAATACAACTCTGAAACACCTACCTGTCTACTGCCACAACGTACTGGAATTGAGGTACCTAGATTTCCAGGGATATAGAAGCTGTATACGTGGCACAGCTAAGAAGCCTAAGCACCAAGGGAAAACTGATTATCTAGGATTGTTACTGCTAATGCAGATTTTTGTTTTTAATTTTTGGCAAAGATAATATGTGGAATTAAACATAGAGGTATAGAAGAAATTCTCCCCCTCAGCACCCTTCCTTAGAAAAAACATTGCTTCTGGTTCCTTCCAGACACTAGATAGGACTTTCAACAATGCTAAAGGCTTCTCTGCACTTGGGATGGATCAGTAGTCATTCTTAGGGAGACACACCTCTTTTCAGATGGATATTTTGCCCACAAACACAAATATGTCTATTTGTAAACACATAAACATGCCCAGGTTAATCAAAAGTCTCTAACAGATTGGAAGAAAAACATAACAATGGATTTATCCCTATCTACATGCAGGAAAAAAATCTCAAAATTCATGGAATTAAAAAACTTAACCAAATTATTAATGAGTGAAAGAATTTTTCCAACTGCTTTTCATTTTTTAAAAGTAAAGTTGTCCCATGGAAGTAAATATGTTTTTTTTTTTGTAACTTGTATTTCACATTCGGTGCATGTGTGTAGAAAGATCCACATGAAATAGCTATACATTTTAAACCATTTTTCTCCTGGTCCATTACTCGGCAGGGGTAATTTGAGTAGGCATTGATGATGATAAACACCACAGTTTAGAAGATGTTAAACCAAGCTTATCAGAGCTCATATAGGGAAACAAATTAGGCAAACTGAAGTAATTTGAGCTAATGAAGTTTGATTCTAAACATCCAGATCAATTAAGCTTCGAGTACCTGCTTGGGCTCCTGCTCTGTAAGGCAGGGAGGAGCTGCTGCCTAGAGGAAGAGGCTGGGAGTGCTGATCGAGAAAGTCTGAAAATAAGGGTGACAGAGCTGTTCAGTGTTTCATGGATATATTGCTATTTCCCAGGCCTTACTATTTGAGGATCACATCATATGGGAATGAAGGAAAGTGGGTGAGCATCCATGTGGACTCTACTTATAGGAGTCTTAGAGGAGGCTATAAAGAACAAGACCCAGGAAAAGCAGTGGTGAAAGGTTTGATGTCTAAAGTTTCCAATGGAATTATTGTAATGTTTGTTGTTTAATCATTAAATTGTGCCTGACTCTTTTGTGATCCCCTGGACTGTAGTCCACCAAGCTCCTCTGTCCAGGGGATTTCCCAGGCAAAAACACAGGAGTGGGTTGCCATTTCTTTCTCCAGGGATTTTCCATTTCTTTCTCCAGGGATCTTCCTGATGCAGGGATCAAACTCACATCTCCTGCTTTGGCAGATGGAGTCTTTACTGTTGAACCACCTAGTAGCCCCAAATTGCTGTATATGGGCAAACAAATTGGAAGTGGGAACTCTGGTAACAGGAGTAAGAGATGGACTCAGAAAGAATTTCCCTGTTTCAATGGATGAAAAGCAAAGTAGAAAGCTCAGAAATTCTGGGTCCTTGAGACTGAAAAGTGAAAGCATGCTCACCTCCCACCTGTAAAAGATTAAACTGTGTAGGATATTCTTTGGAATAAGAAGATCTTTTAATTTTACATCACAGGACAAAGACCAAACCAAGGCTGTTGCCAGCAGATTGACATTAAGATTTCTGATGCGATTAAAGTGGATCACGGTAATTTTTTCCCATCGGGAAATATGATTCAGGGAAAGAGATCAAGAGTATGTTCCCATGGAAGCATGATATGCTCAAAGTACCTATAATCTAGTTGAGAGAGAGAATGAGAGATGCCTTGAAGAAAATAGTGGCTGTGTCTATTGGAACATGGATCCAACTAGAAACAAATACAGTAAGTGCTCTACATAAAATGAGTTCTGAGAGCACATTCATAAGTCCAATTTGTTTCTAAGTTCACCAGTGTTAGCCTAGGTACCCAACTAACTCAAGTGGCTATGCTGCTGCTGTTATGCTTGGTTCTGGATATCCTAGGTTTGAACCAAAGATATGGTACTACTGTAGTCTAGACAGTACTATACAGTAAAATACACAGAAGCACCACCACCGTAAAGGATGCATGCGCTTGACAATGTACTACGTCAGACACGTGAGCTAACCTACGTGATTGGACATGTGAATGCACGTTTGAAAGTTCTCAACTAGAAGGTTCACAGGTAGGGGACTTGGTGATCAAACAAGCACAATAAAGTGCCTGAGAGAGTTATACTGTTGGAAGTGCTGCCAACCTGTGACTATTTGAAATGTAAAACCACCCTTAGACTAATTTCCATGTAGACAAGAATGTGATGTATTCAGGAGGGAAGTAAACGTATACGATCAACGATGGTTCACGGTGGATGGAATTATCGTTCTCCGTTACTTGCTACTGTCTTCTAAGGGGATGATTTATCCTCACTCTTTTTCTGTCATGTGAGTTATCTGTGCACCCTTGGCAGGGAAAATATATCTCCATCTTACATACTTGGGTACAGATATGATTTGGTCACATGAGGGCATAGGCACGTCTGAGCCAAAGCTTTAAATGTGATCTCATGGCTTGTGTTGCACTCTCTGCCTCCGCCCTCCACCACAAGAACAACACAGTCGGGAAAAGGACTATTCAACCTGGAACGAGAAGTCATACTGAGTCCAGCCAAGTCAAGCAGAGCCGTGGTTGACCCACAGCTTTCATGTAACATTAACAAGAAACACGTGTTTATTGTAAGGCATTGAGATGTTGGAGTTATTTGCTATTGTAGAAAGAGTTGATAATATGGGAGTCATCGATGTACAAGTAATGTATTTAAGGCCATAGAACTCAATGACATCATTTAGGAAGTGAGTATACATAAAAAAAAGGGGGAAGCCTGGGGAAAAGGAGAGGCCAGGAAAACAGACTGAAAAGCCACAGACAAAGATATCAGAGGAAAGTCACAAAAGAGCTATCCCAGAGAGCTACCCCAAGTCAAAAAAAATTTTTAAATGCCTTATGAAAACAGGCAAAGTCCGTGATGTCTAATAAACCTAAGGGTACAGGAAAGAAAAAGACAGAAATGACATTAAATTTAGCAGGAGGGAGAATGTTGATGACTTTGACAAAGGTGAGCTCAGTGAATTGTGGAAAAATTAATTGACAAGAATTGAATAGACTAGGAGGTGAGAACTGGGAACCAGAAGTATAAAGGACAATTTAAAAATAAACTTTCCATAAACAGAATCAGAGACATGGAGAGGTAACTGGAATGAGTTGAGAGGTTTAGAAAATTCTGTTTTCTTTTCCACATAAGAAATAATAGATAAGGTTTGTATGTTGGTGGGAAAGTCCAATAGGAAGCCATCATTTCAAGGGAATATGATAAGTAACTTGATGCTCAGGTGAGTGATGAATATTGCTAGATTTTATATTCTACTTTTTATATTGATATTGTTTATATTTTGCATTGATATTTTTTAATTTTTATTTTTACTTTATTTTACTTTACAATACTGTATTGGTTTTGCCATACATTGACATGAATCTGCCACGGGTGTACATGAGTTCCCAATCCTGAACCCCCCTCCCACCTCCCACCCCATATCATCTCTCTGGATCATCCCTGTGCACCAGCCCCAAGCATCCTGTATCCTGCATCGAACATAGACTGGCGATTCGTTTCTTATATGATAGTATACATGTTTCAGTGCCATTCTCCCAAATTACCCCACCCTCTCCCTCTCCCTCAGAGTCCAAAAGTCCGTTCTATACATCTGTGTCTCTTTTGCTTTCTCACATACAGGGTTATCATTACCGTCTTTCTAAATTCCATATATATGTGTTAGTATACTGTATTGGTGTTTTTCTTTCTGGCTTACTTCACTCTGTATAATTGGCTCCAGTTTCATCCATCTCATTAGAACTGATTCAAATGTATTCTTTTTAATGGCTGAGTAATACTCCATTGTGTATATGTACCACAGCTTTCTTATCCATTCATCTGCTGATGGACATCTAGGTTGCTTCCATGTCCTGGCTATTATAGACAGTGCTGCGATGAACATTGGGGTATATGTATCTCTTTCAATTCTGGTTTCCTCCGTGTGTATGCCCAGCAGTGGGATTGCTGGGTCATATGGCAGTTCTATTTGCAATTTTTTAAGGAATCTCCACACTGTTCTCCATAGTGGCTGTACTAGTTTGCATTCCCACCAACAGTATAAGAGGGTTCCCTTTTCTCCACACCCTCTCCAGCATTTATTGCTTGTAGACTTTTGGATTGCAGCCATTCTGACTGGTGTGAAATGGTACCTCATTGTGGTTTTGATTTGCATTTCTCTGATAATGAGTGATGTTGAGCATCTTTTCATGTGTTTGTTAGCCATCCATATGTCTTCTTTGGAGAAACGTCTATTTAGTTCTTTGGCCCATTTTTTGATTGGGTCGTTTTTTTTCTGGAATTGAGCTGCATAAGTTGCTTGTATATTTTTGAGATTAACTGTTTGTCAGTTGCTTCATTTGCTATTATTTTCTCCCATTCAGAAGGCTGTCTTTTCACCTTGCTTATAGTTTCCTTTGTTGTGCAGAAGCTTTTAATTTTAATTAGATCCCATTTGTTTATTTTTGCTTTTATTTCCAGTATTCTGGGAGGTGGATCATAGAGAATCCTGCTGTGATTTATGTCAGAGAGTGTTTTGCCTATGTTCTCCTCTAGGAGTTTTATAGTTTCTGGCCTTACGTTTAGATCTTTAATCCATTTTGAGTTTATTTTTGTGTGTGGTGTTAGAAAATGCATTGATATGATACAATATAATAAATAATTAAAATCCCTGAATGCTAATTATTCTCTTCCTCCTAGTTCCCTGAGGATCTTGTCATAGACAAAGACCAACAAATAATTTAAATTGTGTTCAAGTGCCCTGTATGCCATTTCAAAGTCCTAATAATGGTTGACTAAGACCTTACAGCTCAGGCCTCTCCTTCAAGTCCTGAATCTAAATCTTGGGATCTTATTCTCTGCAGAAAACTTCAGGAAGAAAGTCAATCAAAGATACTAGGCAGAATCCTACTATTCTATACTAGATACTAGGCAGAACCACTTATACATCCCCATAGAGTGGAAGAGAGAGCAAGGGAGAAGGGACTGGCTTATGCTAAATTCAGCCTCTTACACACCCATCACATATAGGTTCTTCACACAAAAAAAGCCTCCAGAAAGTTCCCTTATGATGTTGGCTCTCTCCCTCCCAGGATGCTTGAAATACTCTCTTTCAAAACAGCCCATAATTATCAAATCACTTGATTTTTATTGCAAGGAAAGAATAATTGCACCAGAATCCAGTGACCATGCTTTTTGGTTAGCTCAAAGGGAATTTCAGAATTCAGAATTAATTAGGCAATAAGAGAGAACAGGAGGCATATTTTAGTGTATTAATTCAGGCCAAGTTCAAACTCATTCCATCCCTGTTGCCCACTGTGAATAATTATGCCATTAATCCAAGGCAGGAGGAGAGCCACTGTGACTGCAACACATTTCTAAGAAAATAAAGAAAATGTCACTGTTCTCCTTCAACTAACGCTCTGAATAGAGCTGCGTTATAATAATGCCTTTATTTATTTATAGAGTGTAAATTCCCTAGCGCTCAATAAACTACAGGATAAGCAAAATGTTAAAGAGGAAAAACAGAATTTTTCCAGCTAATTTTGAAACAAAATGTTAGATAGGGAAAATGACCAAGGAGAGAAACTGAAAATTTAAGGAGAGCTTGGAAAGGGGCAAACAGGAAAAGGGCGTGACACGGTTTCTCATTTCCCTCATCCCTTCTACAGTCCACTCTTCCCATGGAGACTCAGTCGGGTAGCAGTCTGGAGGAGAAAAGTTTCATGCACATTTAATCAGCTCAGAAACTGTCTTCCGACGCCAGTCATCCTTTGTCGTCAAGGGGATGCTGGTCAGCCTGCCCCCTTCCCACTTCCAGATGCCCTTCCGGTACATATATGTTTACTGAGCACAGAAGAACTGGAGGATCCAATACATAGTAATAAGAGCTTTTGTCACCGTAAGTTTTTGAAAAAAGGTAATATAACTTAAACATTAAATTTCTTAAAAATTCTTTTTAGGGAACTCAACTTTTCATTTTTACTTAATAGGAGACAATAAAGAGCTGCTAGATATTTATTTGGAAAAAAGGAAGAAAAGAACTGGAGGATCCGGGTGGCTTCCCATCCATACCCCCTTAGGATGGATCAGAGGTGCCCTGGGTGGCCTATGTGGGCCGTCCAGCTTCCCAGCATTGCAGAGGATACTGGGACAGGCAGAGAGCCAAGAGTATGGGAGGGCAGTTCACGTGTCCTCTGTGACCAGAAGGGAGAGGATCAAGGCCCACCGCATGCAGGGCCCCTGGGTGCCAGAAGTCACAGAGGCAATGAGGAGCAGTCCACACTGCCTGGGCACTGGCCCTTCTACAGAGCCATGACGTTGCTCAGCATACACATCGCCCTGCCTACTCCTGCCATTCAGAGTGGACAGAAGACCCTATAGCCACAAAGGCAGGGCAGATGAGATGGGGGCAGGTAGCAGGACCTCTTCTCAGTGGCCCCCCAAACCTATCATGGTGTCTAGAACCCCGTAAGAGTTCTGTCCCTTCTGTGTTAAAAGAAATGAAAAGCTCCAAGTCTACCTCTCATTCCTTTTTTTTTATTTGGCAAAGTAAAGGAAGACTGTTTCTCTACTCACAACACTTCTGACAAGTGTGTAAGTTTTCAAATGAAATAATTCCTCACTTCTCTGTGGCATTCATCTTGGTGGAATGCAGTTGAATTCATTCTGACACTAACAACCCAGAGTTAGTGAGACCCACAGGTTAAGGGCTCAGGCCCCACAAGACAGTCTCCCACTTCAGAATCCAATCACTAGTAGGTCCCAGGTTACCCCTATTTCTCTCTGATTTGGCTAAAAGATCAGGGGTTCCCATAATGCCCTCCTCAGGTACAATAATTTGCTATAATATTTTGCAGAACCCTGGGAAATGCTTTACTTCTGCCATTTCATTCTAAAGGATATTATAAAGGATATGAATTAAAAAAACAGATAAAGAGGTCCTAAGGTGAAGGGTCCGAAAGGTCCCTGAGTGTAGAAATTTCTGTCCTCATGGAGTTTGGGTAACACTAACCTCCTAGCACATGGATATGCTTGCCAGTCTAAAAGCTCTCCAAACACTTTCACTTGGGGTTTTTAATGAAGATTCCACTACATAGGCAGGATTGATTAAACCATGAGCCACTGGTAACTAATGTAAACCTTTCACCCCTCCCCAGAGGTCAGGGAGTGGGATTGAACCTTCTAACCCTCTAATCATGTGATTGGTTTCCCTGGCAACCACTTTGTATCCTGAAGCTACCTAGAGGCTTCCAGTCACCAGTCATCTCATACAAGCTCCAGTATGGTGGAAAGGGGGCTTCCCAGGTAGCTCAGCTGGTAAAGAATCTATCTGCAATACAGGAGACCCTGGTTTGATCCCTGGGTCAGAAAGTTCCCCTGGAGAAGGGATGGACTACCCACTCCAGTATTCTTGGACTTCCCTGATGGCTCAGATAGTAAAGAATCTGCCTGCAATATGAGAGAACTGGGTTCAATCCCTGGACTGGGAATATCCCCTGGAGGAGAACAAGACAACCTACTCCAGTATTCTTGCCTGGAGAATCCCATGGACAGAGGAGCTTGGTGGGCTCAAAGTCACAAAAAGTCGGACACGACTGAGTGACTAAGCTCATGGCTGAAAGAGGCTTGTTGCTGAATAACACAAGACTCTCCTATCACTTGGGAAGTTTCAAGAATTTTAGAAGTTCTGTGCCAGGAACAGAGGATGAACACCAAAAACATACATTACTTATTATCCCAATATCACATTGGGCGAAGTCACTTTACCTCATTGAGCTTCAGTTTCATCACCGATAAAATGGAAATAATGTATGTTGTGAAGATGAATTACCTGAATTCTTATTTGCGTAAGCTAGAATATTTAGAATGTCAACAGTTTCACATAATTCAAACCAATAATTAATCCATTCCTTCATTCATCATTGTGTATCAGCTATGTGGGTTTCATTTGCTTTTGTCTACACCATACAGTTTGGGGGAAATCTTAGTTCCTTGACCAGGGATCAGACCTGGGCTTCGGCAGTGAAAGTATCAAGTCCTAATTACTGCATCTCCAGGAAATTTCCTGAACTCTGTATTTAGAACCAGGAATTTCATTCAGAAAGGAACAAGACAAAGTCTATGGCCAAGAATCTTACACTGTAGTCAGGGTAGAGTAGACGAAGAACGCAGAGAGATGCAATCTACTATCAGGGGATAAGCACTAAAAAGAAAAATAAATCAAGGCAAAGGAATAGGAGAGTGGAGGTGGCTCCATTTGACCAGATGGCTGGGAGAGTCTGCATTGAGGAGGTGAGAATTAAATAGACAACTGCTGGAAGTGAAAGAGGGAACAAAGCTCTAAACGTGGACCATTCCAGAGAGAGGAAAGGGCAGGGGCAGAGACCCAAGGAACCGCAAGGAGGCCAGTGTAGCTGAAAGGGACTGAGGACTGGGGATGATAGAGGAGGAGAAGGTCAGAGAACAGCCCTTGGGAAGGCTTTTGAGTTTAATTCTAAATGAGACTGGAAGTCCTTGGAGAGTTCTGAACAGAGGGAAAATGTGATCTCTTGGAGTTTTACAGGATTGCTCTGGTTGTTTGAGAAGAAGATGGTAGGGTACTGTTGGGGAACAGGGGGAGAAGAAGGAGGCCAACCTCTAAGAAAGTTACTGCTGTCATCAGAAGAGAGGCAAGGGTGGCTTGGACTAAGACACTGGTCATGTCAACAGTAAGAACTAGTTATATTTGGAATATATTTTGAAGGTGGACCTAACAGGAATTCTGGTGGATTAGAAGTATGATGTGAGAAAGAGAGAGATCAAGGATTCTCAGGCACTGGACCTATAGAACTAAGAGGTTGGTGATGCCAAAGGGGGAGGAAAAGACTAGGGGGAAGAATGGAGGGAAAGAGTGGAGGGAAGAATAGGTTTTGGGGGGCATGGGTGAATCAAAAGCTCTGTTCTGCACACAGCATGCGTATCGGAGAAGGAAGTATCCTTGCCTGGAAAATTCCCTGGACAGAGGAGCCTGGTAGGCTATAGTGCATGGGGTCGCAAAGAGTCAGACATGACTGAGAGACTTCAAGTGAAGGCTTCCCCGGTGGCTCAGCAGTAAATAATCTGCCTGCAATGCAGTAGACACAGGAGATGTGGGTTCTGGATCTGGGTCAGGAAGATCCCCTGGAGGAGGAAATGGCAACGCACTCCACTCTTCTTGCCTGGAGAATCCCATGGACAGAGGAGCCTGGAGGGCTAGAGTCCAAAGGATCACAGAGCATCGGACTCGACTGAGCACAACACCCCATCCAGGATGCTTATGCTTATTGGTCATCTATGGAAAGTTTGGGCAGGCCACCTGGACCACAGAGGAAAGGCCAAGGCTACAGATAATATCTCCAAGAGCTGTGAGCATGAGAAGGAAGGAATAGGAGCTTCCTCTATTGCTCTATAAGAAAGCCTTCCTCAGCGATCAATGCAAACAAATAGAGGGAAACAACAGAATGAGAAGGACTAGAGACCTCTTCAAGAAAATTAGAGATACCAAGGGAACACTTCATGCAAAGATGGGCTCAATAAAGCACAGAAATGGTATGGACCTAACAGAAGCAGAAGATATTAAGAAGAGGTGGCAAGAATACACAGAAGAACTGTACAAAAAAGAGCTTCACGGCTCAGATAATCACGATGGTGTGATCACTCACCTAGAGCCAGACATCCTGGAATGTGAAGTCAAGTGGGCCTTAGAAAGCATCACTACGAACAAAGCTAATGGAGGTGATGGAATTCCAGTTGAGCTATTTCAAATCCTGAAAGATGATGCGGCGAAAGTGCTGCACTCAATATGCCAGCAAATTTGGAAAACTCAGCAGTGGCCACAGGACTGGAAAAGGTCAGTTTTCATTCCAATCCCAAAGAAAGGCAATGCCAAAGAATGCTCAAACTACCGCACAGTTGCACTCATCTCACACGCTAGTAAAGTAATGCTCAAAATTCTCCAAGCCAGGCTTCAGCAATACGTGAACCATGAACTTCCTGATGTTCAAGCTGGTTTTAGAAAAGGCAGAGGAACCAGAGATCAAATTGCCAACATCCGCTGGATCATGAAAAAAACAACAGAGTTCCAGAAAACCATCTATTTCTGCTTTACTGACTATGCCAAAGCTTTTGACTGTGTGGATCACAACAAACAGTGGAAAATTCTGAAAGAGATGGGAATACCAGACCACCTGACCTGCCTCTTGAGAAACCTATATGCAGGTCAGGAAGCAACAGTTCGAACTGGACATGGAACAACAGACTGGTTCCAAATAGGAAAAGGAGTACGTCAAGGCTGTATATTGTCACCCTGTTTATTTAACTTCTATGCAGAGTACATCATGAGAAATGCTGGGCTGGAAGAAGCACAAGCTAGAATCAAGATTGCAGGCAGAAATATCAATAACCTCAGATATGCAGATGACACCACCCTTATGGCAGAAAGTGAAGAGGAACTAAAGAACCTCTTGATGAAAGTGAAAGAGGAGAGTGAAAAAGTTGGCTTAAAGCTCAACATTCAGAAAACTGAGATCATGGCATTTGGTCCCATCACTTCATGGGAAATAGATGGGGAAACAGGGGAAACAGTGTCAGACTTTATTTTTTTTGGGCTCCAAAATCACTGCAGATGGTGACTGCAGCCGTGAAATTAAAAGACACTCCTTGGAAGGAAAGTTATGGCCAACCTAGATAGTATATTGAAAAGCAGAGACATTACTTCGCCGACTAAGGTCCATCTAGTCAAGGCTATGGTTTTTCCTGTGGTCATGTATGGATGTGAGAGTTGGACTGTGAAGAAGGCTGAGCGCCGAAGAATTGATGCTTTTGAACTGTGGTGTTGGAGAAGACTCTTGAGAGTCCCTTGGACTGCAAGGAGATCCAACCAATCCATCCTAAAGGAGATCAGTCCTGGGTGTTCACTGGAAGGACTGATGATGAAGCTGAAACTCCAATACTTTGGCCACCTCATGCGAAGAGTTGACTCATTGGAAAAGATTCTGATGCTGGGAGGGATTGGGGGCAGGAGGAAAAGGGGACGACAGAGGATAAGATGGCTGGATGGCATCACCGACTCGATGGACATGAGTCTGAGTGAACTCCGGGAGTTGGTGATGGACAGGGAGGCCTGGCGTGCTGTGATTCATGGGGTCGCAAAGAGTCAGACAGGACTGAGCGACTAAACTGAACTGAACTGTTGCTCTATCCAATGGGCTCATTAATATTTTAGTAGATAAAACTGTCTTCCAATATTCTAATTGATCTTCTACTCAATAAATTGGATACGCTAAGTTTTAAGAGTGTACCTTTCTCTTGAAACTCAGTAAAACTATTATTAGTAAAATTTCTATGAATAGCTTTTCTTCCTAGAATTGCTCCCTCGTGTGGGGGAAAAAAAAAATGCTTGGGACTCGACAGTGAAATAGCTCAGTCTGGACACAAGAGGGCGCGCCATGCAAACAGTCAATACGCGGAGGAACTGAAACGGTGCCGGTGGAGCGAGTTCCCATTTGCCTTCTCGTCCCTCTCCCATAATTTGTAAACCAAGGCTCCTGGGACCTTGAATCCGGGAAAGCAGCCCCCAGACCACAGTCTTGTGGCTCTTTTGGTCAGGATGTAACAGAGCTGGACAGGATTTTTTCAAAATGAAACCCCGGTCAGTCCTAATATTCATTAGAGGAGAAAAAGGAAAACAAGAAAGGCATAAAGGGGGAAAAAAAGAGGGTAAAATAAGAAAGTAAGCAAAAAGGAAATCAAGAGGTGCCTATTATGGGGAAACAGGAGAATCCCAGGAATTCAGGACCAGAAGGGGTCTCAGAGACCATCTTCTTGAACCTTCTATGTCCCAGGGAAAGGGGTTGGGTGACTTCCTGGAGTTAGAGTTCAAGGCCTTCCCAGGGTGCTTTTTCTCAAACACTGTTCTACATCAACCCCCCATTGTATTTATATGAAGTGTATAAAGTTCCTTAGGTGCCTGCCAGGTGTCATTTTATCCTCAACAAGACTGAATATGAGCACACACCTATTTTGTATATTTATTTTGCATTGTTCCAAATGCACTGTGATGGACCAGTATGAATGCTACCAGGTCGGCAATGTAAGGAGACATCTCAGGCTAAGGTGCTCGACCTGAATTTAAGTTGTAATTTCAATGACTGCTCTTGTAATTTAAACTTTAGGAGGACTCTGAGGATGACCTAAGATTTCTTAGGTTTCGTTAAAAAAAATTAAAGTTTTCCCAGCAAACAGAATGAAAAATAAAGAAGAGTCGAAGTTTTGGCATTGCACAGACTTGGATTTAGTCATGGCTTTTCTTGGGTTGCTAACGCATGGGGTCCTATTTCTAAACTCTCTTGCTTTCTCATCTATAAAATGAAAATTATACTGTATCAGAGGGCTGTTGTGAGGATTAAGTAACGTATTGTTGATAAAGTTCCTAGTTTATTGTATCCTCTCAGCAATTTGTAAAGTTTATATCAGACAAAGAGTTAACATCCCTAAACAATAAGGAGAATGAACATGGGGTATCAACAGACAATTCACCAAAAGAGATAAATATATGTAAGTAAAATAAAGCTCACAAATAACGAGAGGCTGCAAATTAAAGCCACAGTGGGAAACATGTTCCCCTCTCTTTAGTTTCAGTTAAATGCAACCTTACCCTGCTGCTGCTGCTGCTGCTAAGTCACTTCAGTCGTGTCCGACTCTGTGCGACCCCATAGACGGCAGCCCACGAGGCTCCTCCGTCCCTGGGATTCTCCAGGCAAGAACACTGGAGTGGGGTGCCATCGCCTTCTCTGCAACCTCACCCATTAGTTATTTAACATCTAGACATTAAAGCTGACCCCCTTGTCAAATATGGGACAATTTGAGCATCAGAACAAATGACAGAAAAGGATTAGATAAAATAATAAGTTCATGCTGGTGTAAATAAATGAATATCCAAGCAAATAAATAGGAGAGAAGAACAGCTTTTTCTTATATAAGGAAATCAACTAACATGCAGATAGAATGACAGAATAGGAAAATCACCATTTGGCAGCTTCCCAGTAGTAATTTTTGAGGTGAACATCTGAGGAATAACATGGTTTCAGTGTCTCCCCACAAGAAACCTATATATTGCAAAGATGAAGCGGTTAACTTTACTATTTTACTGGAGAAACTTGGCAGATATGACCTTAACTGAAGAATCAAATGTGGCTTAACCAGTAATGGAACTAATTGACAGCACGTGCCTCCTGAAGTGATGCCCTGCAAAGAATTCAGCACCGTGTGTACAATATCCTGGCAGAAAGTCCATAACCTGGATCTAATCGCAAGGAGACATCAAATCCAAACAGAGCTGTTCTACAAAATAACGCTGGTACTCTTAACAACTGTCAAGGTTGTGAAATAAAGACAGACTCAGAAAGTGCTCCAGAGTAAAGGAAACTAAAGAGAGAGGAGATTAAATGCAATGCATGATCTTGGATTTTTTTTTTTTTTTTGGCTATAAAGGACATTATTGAAACACTTGGAGAAATATAAATAAGCTCTGTAGATTATATAATAACATTGTAGCAATGTTAATTTCAATTATGTAGCAATTTTAATTTTGATTTCTATTTTTCAAAAAAATTCCTTGCTTTTGGGGAAACACATTGAAGCATTTAGGTGTAAAAAGGCAATATATTCACAAATTACTTTTAAGTGAGAGAGAGAAAAAAACAAATGTAGTAAAATATTGACATTTGAGATCTTGGTGGAGAATATTCAGGAATTCTTGTACTATTCTTACAACATTTTTGCAATCCTGAAATTATGTGAAAATAAAATATTTCTTTTTCACCAGTTCTTTCCTTTTCCTCGGCCCACAAATGCAGTCAATCAATAAGTCCTTATGACTCTATTTCCTAAATAGCTCAACAATCTAGTCCCTTTTCTTTAACTCCGTGGCTGCTATCCTAATACAAACCACCCCTCTTGCATAGATGACAACTAACAAAAAAATAGAAAATTTCTGAATGGTATAATCTTAGAAGCTTTACCTCTCCAGAATTCCTTGTAATCAAAATTGTATTCAAGGTCCTAACTATGGAGAAGGCAATGGAACCCCACTCCAGTACTCTTGCCTGGAAAATCCCATGGACGGGGGAGCCTGGTAGGCTGCAGTCCATGGGGTCATGAACAGTCGGACATGACTGAGCGACTTCACTTTCACTTTTCACTTTCATGCATTGGAGAAGGAAATGGCAACCTACTCCAGTATTCTTGCCTGGAGAATCCCCAGGACGGGGGAGCCTGGTGGGCTGCCGTCCATGGGGTCACACAGAGTCGGGCACGACTGAAGTGACTTAGCAGCAGCAGCAACTTAATAAGGCTGAAAAGGGGAGTAGCAGAGTAAATGTTATAAAGATTGAAAAAGTAAATGAAATAGTCAATTTTCACAAACGATACAACAGTCCACCTCTCTACAGACAACCCAAGAGAATCTACAAACTAAAAAAACTAATTGGTAAGATCAATATAGAAAAATGAATTCATATACTGAAACTAATTTGAGTACGTATTTTTTTAAGAAAATAACACAATAGCAATAAAATTATACGATTCCTAGGAACAAATTTAACAAAGATATGTAAAACATATGAAGGTTAAAATAATAAAAATTTATGAAGAACATTAAAGAAGACAATTGAAAAATATAATGTTGACACATGGCATAGCAAATCTACAAATTACCTGCTTGAGATCTATTCACCACTTTTATTTTTCTGCTAAAAAATTCAAAAATTTAGAGAAAGAGGGATGGAACTGTGTTTTGTTAAATTTTCTTGCAGATAAGCATACTTTTTGACTAAGTTCTGGCCAATGAGAGGTAAACAGGTGTCTGGGATAGTTTTGTTGTTGTTGTTATTGTTTGTTTTGCTTTCTTGGAGCAGTGATCACCTGTCTTCTCCCTTTTTCTTTATAGAAATCAGATATGATGCCTGGAGTGGCTGCAGCCATTTTGTGACATGGAAGCAATAAACACAGTGATGAAAAATCAAGATATAGAGATAGAAGTCAAACTTGTTCTCTGTTTATGAGAAACACTGTGCAGTCGCTGCAGCCGCCCTGGACTGCTCACCCCCAAACTGCTTATGATATGGGAAACCTAAACCATTATTGTCTGCACTACTGAATTAGGTTTCTCTTACTTGACCCCAAAATATTACTAAATGGTGCAGTTTCAAACACTTAATATTTTAAAGATTGCAACTGTCCCCCAATTAATTTATAAATTCAAGCAAAGAGTTGTGGCTGATAAGCATTGCTACTCTTTGTGGAGCTGTGTTCAAATGTCAAACAGGAAGCTACCACATCCAGTTCTGGGCTTTCGAGGCTTTTTCTAGGACCACCTCAGACCCCTAGAGGTTGTTGCCTTAGTTAATGCATTTGTCTCCCTTCTGACACCCCAATCTCTCCACAAGCCCCCTTTATATTTACTTATACTCAGAGACACCCCTCTTCAGCAGTGGATCGGGCCCCAGGTTCCCCTCCCTCTCCTTCTTCTCCACCTTCACTGATGCTCTAGCTTGAAGAGAAGGTGGGTGTTGCATGGGCTTCATTAGAGCTGATTCAAAACCAAGGGCAAGAATCCACCCTTAGAGTGGGGGACAGTAGGAATAGGGGTGGAGGGGAAAATCAGCTTCCCTCACTCACTTCAAAATGAAAACAGAGGCTGAGTTTTCTCAGAACTAATCTCTGGATTCTGATCAGTCATGAGGGGCTTCTGACAAGTGACTCACCAGGCGCCTCTCCCCCACTTACGATTGTGTGTGTGCACAGACCACGCAGGGGCGGGCCGTCATTTCTAGAAACACCTCCACTCCACGTGCCCGCTGTCAGGCCCTTGCCAGGATGCTCGGGTCCATGAGGCATCTGTGTTTGGTGGCCTGGAACACAGAACTGTCAGGCTCCAAGTACCTCACTCACGTTCTCACCCTTCCCGCCTCATGATCTCTGGATGTCCCTGAAAGGAATTGCGTTGCAAGTGCTCCCAAACTAGCACTCTGCCAGCCCACTCAGCTCCAACTCTCCTCTCCCCTGCCCAGCCTGGGCGCCTGCGAGGCTACACAAAGCACCTCAGCCCTCTCTGTGGCGTCACCACGGAGCCCTCACCCTCTTTAATGTCTTACGATGACATGGACCATTGAGACTGAAAGAAGGCAGTGTTTTCTTTGAAGTTCTGAAAACACCCAAACCCCATGGTGTCACATGGCTCCGTGGTGTCAGCATCTCTTCCCCACCCCCGTCCTTGGTAAAGGCCTTGGATATTCCGGCGGCTATTCTGCTCCGGCCTCAGTGTCTCCCTTGAGAGTTTTAGGGAAAAGAATATCTCTGGTTTTACTCATGACTTTTCTCTTTCACAGGCTGAGCTGGCGCAGAGCCCCTGTGCTATCCCTCTGACCTCCTGTCTCTTCTTGCAATATTCCCTGCTCCTTTGACCAAAGTCCAGGGCTCCACTTTTACACTTTCAATAAAAGGGACTGTGTTCGTGCCTCTTCTAGTTTTTAAAGGAAGAAGACACCTTCCTGGCTGGCCCAGATGCATCATCTCATCTGGCTTCTAGCCTCAGTTACACAGAATTTGAATCTAGCTTCCTCACACACTCAGTCCACTTTCATTTCTCTAAGAAACCCTAACTTCTCTCAAACCATCTTTTTCCAGGCCCTGATAGCTTCCAGGGAGCCTTTCTCTAGCCTCTGCCCTTTCAATCTTCCATTCAACCATCAGAACATTTATTAAGCTGCATCACTGATGCATGCCTGCCAGTTTGGATATAATCAAAAACATTAAGTCATGATAAGGGCAAAATTGTAGGTATAAGGGTATTTCTAGCAGCATGTTAATAAAACAATGAAAAATGAAAATAAGTAGCTGATTGAATGAATAATGGTATATTTACCACTATAAAAACTTATAAGCATGTAAGTCCAGTTAATTATGAGAGGGAAGGGTCACGATACATTTCTAGTTTAAAATTGTAGGTTATAGAAAATAATTAACAATAAAATTCCATTTAAAATTGTGTAGCTAAAATAATAAATGTTGGAGAAAAAATGGAACCCTCCTACACTGTTAGCAGAACAGTAAATTGGTGCAGTATGGAGCTTCCTTAAAAACTAAAATTAGAGTTACCATAGGATTCAGCAATCCCACTCCTGGGCATACACCAAGGAAAGAGGAAAATCCCAATTCAAAAATTATGTGTACCCCAGTGTTACAGCACTATTTACAACAGCCAAAACATGGAAGCAACCGAAGTGTCCATCAGCAGATGAATGGATAAAGAAGATGCGGTGTATATACCAGGGGATGTTGCTTGCTTGCTTGCTAAGTCGCTTCAGTCGTGTCCGACTCTGTGCAACCCCATAGACGGCAGCCCACCAGGCTCCCCCGCCCCGGGGATTCTCCAGGCAAGAACACTGGAGTGGGTTGCCATTTCCTTCTCCAATGCATGAAAGTGAAAAGGGAAAGGGAAATCACTGAGTCGTGTCCAACTCTCAGCGACCCCATGGTCTGCAGCCTACCAGGCTCCTCTGTCTGTGGGATTTTCCAGGCAAGAGTACTGGAGTGGGGTGCCATGGGATGTTACTCAGCCATAAAAAAAGAATGAAATAATGTCACTTGCAGCAACATGATAGACCTAGAGATTATTATCCTGAGTAAAGCAAGTCAGACAGAGAAAGACAAATATTATACCATACCTTGTATTAATATATGTGAAATCTAAAAAAATACAAGTTATTTTTTTCACAAAATGGAAACAGTCTCACAGATACGGAAAACAAACTTCTGGTGACTAAAAGGGAAATGGGGTGGGGGATACATTATGAGGATTGAATTAAGAGATACATGCCACTACATATAAAATAAGCAACAAGGATTGATTCTATAGCACAGGGAATTATATTCAATATCTTGTAATAAGCTATAATGGAAAATAACCTGAATATATATATAGATATAATTGAATCACTTTCCTGTACACTGAAACTAACACAATATGGTAAATCAACTATACTTCAGTATTTTTAAAAAGAAGAACTGAAATTTTTCAAATTTTAAAAATAGTTTAGCTAGATAGATGCAAAATAAGGCTAAAAGGATACATGTGTGCATGCTAAGTTGCTTCAGTCGCATCTGACTCTTTGTGACCCACATTCCAGAATATTAATGGTAGTTAATGATGAATTTATAGATTTTTATTTTACTCTTTTTACCTATTTACTTATGGGTCCAATTTCTAAATTTCCAAAATAAGCATGTATGTCATGAATACCTAGCAGAACAATAAAAATTGCTTTGTTTTTATAGCACTGTATAGGGATTAAACTATATAAGATTTTTTAACCTTTATTTTGGATTCTAAAAAGCAAATTTGAGGTAGCTTGCAAAATTTTGTATGAAAGAACAAAATTTTAAAGTGAAGAATTAGAAATAAAGGGAAAATATGGGTTGTAATATAAAACAAAACCAGGATTAAGGTTACATTCCAAGAATACATCTCCATAAATTTCAGTATTGTTTCTAAAGTTATGAAATTTGGCTCCTCCTAAGGAAAGGAAAGGAAAGTTATGACCAACCTAGATAACATTTTGAAAAGCAGAGATATTACTTTGCCAACAAAGGTCCGTCTAGTCAAGACTATGGTTTTTCCAGTGGTCATGTATGGATGTGAGAGTTGGACTGTGAAGTAGGCTGAGCGCCGAAGAATTGATGCTTTTGAACTGTGGTGTTGGAGAAGACTCTTGAGAGTCCCTTGGACTGCAAGGAGATCCAACCAATCCATCCTAAAGGAGATCAGTCCTGGGTGTTCATTGGAAGGACTGATGTTGAAGCTGAAACTCCAATACTTCGGCCATCTCATGCGAAGAGTTGACTCATTGGAAAAGACTCTGATGCTGGGAGGAATTGGGAGCAGGAGGAGAAGGGGACGACAGTGGATGAGGTGGCTGGATGGCATCACTGACTCGATGGAGGTAAGTTTGAGTGAATTCCAGGAGTTGGTGATGGACAGGGAGGCCTGGCATGCTGCGATTCATGGGGTCGCAAAGAGTCGGACACGACTGAGCGACTGAACTGAACTGAATATTACATAGTAACTGAGTGGAGAAGGGCAGTTAGGGAGAGAGAGTAACCGAGGGTCACTGCAAACTTTTAACTTGGACAACTATATGGATAGTAGTGCCTTGATCAAGAAAAAAGTTTCACTAGAACCTTGAATAAAGTTCTTTGCTATTCCCTTGTTGAAAAGAGAACAAGAAAACAAGAATGGGAGAGAAACAACTCCCTCTTGGCAACTTCAAGGCACTCAGCTAAGTGACAACCCCACACCCCTAGGCTTGCAGCCTAACATTCAAATTCAGGTCTCTATAAAAAGTCAGGGGCTTTATCAAAACAGAGCAAAGGAGTTGAATACAAGAAGACAGACAAATGGCAAGCAAGCACCTGAAAAGATGTTCAATGTCACTAGTTATTAGGGAAAATGCAAATCAAAACCACCATGAGATACCACTTCACACCCACCAGGATGGCTAGAATTTTTAAAAAGGAAAATGAGTGCTGGTAAGGATGTGGAAAAATGGAAGCCCTCCTACATTGCTGTGGAGGTGCAAAATGTACAACGTAAATGTAAAATGATGCAACCATGGAAGAAACCAGTGTGGCAGTCAGTTGCTCAATGAGTTAAACATGGAATTCTCATATGACCCAGCAGTTCCACTCCTTGAAAAAATGACTGAAAACAAAGTATCCCAACAAACACTTGTCCACAGGATAGCCATAGCGGGGAGGGCAACCCATTCATCAACTCATGGGTGGATAATATAACAAAATGTGGTATATCCATACAGAAGAATGTTACTCGGCCACAACAAGGAATAAACTACTGATGCTACAACACAGTTGAGCTTTGAAAACGTTTTGCTGAGTTAAGGAATTCAAACATAAAATACCACATGTTACCTGATTCCATTTACATTAAACATCTAGAATGGGCAAACTCCTAGAGGTAGAAAGTTGGCTAAGGTTTTCTGGGGGCTGAGGGAGGGGCAGATGGGGAGCAACTGCTTAATGCTTATGAGATTTCCTTTTGGGGTGATGAAACCAAATGGTAGTGATAGCTGCACAGCGCTGTGGATGGACTAAGTGTCACTGAATTGTACACTTTACAAAGGCTACTTTTATGTTATATAAATTTTGCCTCAGTAGGAAAAGTCAGGGACTTTAGAGTCACTTAGGAATCATTTGTGAAAGTTAAATCTTAGGATACTGGGAAGAGGAAGTAGAAATGATTAGTTCAGTTTTGGACCTTTGAGTCTGATGTGTGCTTAAGGCATCCAGGTGAAGGCGCCAGAAATCAATTAGGATCACCAGTTCAGAGCTGGGAGAGAAGTCCACACCTCAGCTGTAGACTTGAGGCTTGTCAGGCTGGAGGTGGAGGCTGAATCTACAAGCCCATGCTCTCTTCGGAGCTCTGGGCTCAAATGGAGTGGAATATAAGCCCCTGCAAAAGAAATCCCATTATTGGCCGTGGATCATTCTTACTTGAAAAGTTTTCTCATGGGTGTGGGCTTTATCTTCATTCATTGTTTTTAATGAAAGCAGAGTATGGTGTGTCAATTTTCACGCTGGAGAAAAGCTTTTGCTTTGTTGTAGCTGGTTTTCTCCAACATGCCAGAGTAGTAAAAAATGTTACATGTGTTAGTGCATCACCAAAACGACTGACCACAGGCCCCTACTTCTGAGATCTCATCTTTCTGTACTCGATGAAGTGTGAAGAGGGGTCCTCCTTCACCTTTCTCAGCATCTGATCCCAGGTGTTTGTGGTGGGCTTACTGGAGAACCCACCAATACGTCACAAGAGATGTGATGCTGTGGCTGACAAAGCCGGGTCATACTTTTTTCCAAATTATTTCTGATGTTTGAACTGGAACAAATTTCAGGGCATGAATAATATTGAGAATGGCATTTTAAAAAGAAAATGTGCTAAACTTGATAAACGTTTAATCTGGGTGAGGAGCGTAGGGGTATTTTTTGTACCATGTTTTCCATGTTGAAAATATAAGAATTTTTTATTTTATTTTATAAATAAGAAGATATTTAAAAATTTTATATTTTTATATAAATATTTAAGAATATTTATATTTCTATAAATAAATATGTATATTTCTTTTTTTAGCTTGCTTTTTTATTTTTTTTTCTATTTTTACTTTATTTTACTTTACAATTCTGTATTGGTTTTGCCATACATTGACATGAATCCACCACGGGTGTACATGCGTTCCCAAACATGAACCCCCCTTCCACCTCCCTCCCCATAACATCTCTCTGGGTCATCCCCGTGTACCAGCCCCAAGCGTGCCGTATCCTGCATCGGACATAGACTGGCGATTCGATTCTTACATGATATTATACATGTTTCAATGCCATTCTCCCAAATCATCTCACCTTCTCCCTATATTTCTTATATAAATTTCTTTAATATTTCTCATATTCTCAAATATAAGAATCTTTGGCATTATAGTCATTTAGTTTCACACAGGTTTATTAAGCCTCAGTTTTGTTCCAGGCACTAAACTAGGAAATTTCAGACATGATTAATGTCTGCATGATGGATCAATTTGGGGATATTTCCTTTTCCAAATAAATACCCTAAGCCTTAGGCTACAATAAATAAGGTTGTATAGTAGGACGGTGGTTAACAGTTATCCCTTGGATCAATAAGAGGTGAAGGTGAAATTTGGCATGGATAAGAATTTTGGCAATAGAAGGCGTTCTCCAGCTCCAAGGGACCAATTGAAGTTTTTTGTATAGCTCCTAAATTAATATTGAGGAAAGGCGGGGGGGTGGTTCAATCACATGGCTACATTTCACAGAGAGAAGAGTTGATTTCCCCCTCCTACAGACTGAACTTCCCAAAGCAGGCTGCTCTTGTCCACTATCTGCAGAATATTCCCAGGGTGGCCTCATCTGTTGGATGCTGGTTCCTGGACAGGCCCTTCCAACAGCCCCTGCATGTGGCCTTTCTAACACTGTCTTGATTACCAGGGGCCATGGCGGCCACAGGTCTGAGCAGGCTAGTCCTTCTTCCTGGCTTCTCGGGTGTGAAGATTTTTTTCTTCACTTAGGCAAATATATTAGTATTTTCCTTTATGGTCTGTGTTTTTCTATCTTGTTAAGAAAACTTCTGTACCCTAAAGTCATAAATATATTCTATGTTTTCTTTTAGACTTGTAAAAAAATTGTTTCTTACATTCAGGTCACTAACAATCTTTTATATCTTTGGTATGAATGGGGGATGTAATTTCATTTTTGTCCCCATGCATAACAGTTATCCTGCACCACTGATCAGTATCCATCTTTTCTTCGCTAATTTTTCCTGTCTCTGTCATCTATGGAATCTCATATGAGGAGACCTGTTTCTGAATTTTCTACTCTCTTCTACTGATCTTTTTTAAATCCCTGTGTAATACTTCATTGTCTTAATAATGACAGCCTTGTAACAAATATTGATATTTGGTAAGGGAAGTCCCTGTCTTATTTTTCTCCTATTTTTTCTTGGTTATTCTCAGCCTTTTAGTTTCCTATTGAAATTTTAAAACCAACTTAAGTTACTGGAGAAACTCTGTTGGGCTTTTTCTTTAAAAATCAGTCATGATAATTTATTGGTTTTGCTTAAACAAAACTATTTTCATTAGCAATTTTGGGGAGCATTGCATCAAAGAGAAAACCACACAGATCATACATGTGTACCGTGATGGATTTTCACAAACTGAACGTTCTTGTGTAACCAGCACCCAGATAAAGAACTAAGTTTTCCTTATCTTTTGGGCTTTTGATGAAAATTTTGTTGTTTCTGTGAGTTACTTTTGGGAGAACTGACATCTTTAAGAATATGGAATCTTTTAAGTCAAGGATAAAGTATATTTCATCATTTTTTTCTTTTTTAAAAATAACTTTCTCCACAAAAGTTTCACACACCTATTTTTATTCCACGAAGACAAGATGCCCTTTCAATAATTTCTTCTAGAAACCCCGCTCACCTGGGTAAGACCATCACACATAAATCCTCACATTCAAAGGAATCAGGGAGGGGGAATGTATTTAGCTGGGCATATTACTGCTCTGAACAAAATTGGGGTTCTTTAGAACCAGACATGGAATAATGGACTGCTTCCAAATTGGGAAAGGAGTACGTCAAGGCTGTATATCGTCACCCTGCTTATTTAACCTATATGCAGAGCACATCATGCAAAATACTGGGCTGGATGAAGCACAAGCTGGAATCAAGATTGTGGGGAGAAATATCAATAACCTCAGATAAGCAGATGACACCACCCTTATGGCAGAAAGTGAAGAACAAAAGAGCCTCTTGATGAAAGTGAAAGAGGAGAGTGAAAAAGCTGGCTTAAAACTCAGCATTCAGAAAACTAAGATCATGGCATCCAGGCCCATCTCACTTCATGGCAAATAGATGGGGAAACAAAGAAAACAGTAACAGACTTTATTTTGGGGGGCTCCAAAATCACTGCAGATGGTGAGTGCAGCCATGAAATTAAAAGATGCTTACTCCTTGGAGAAAAACTATGACCAACCTAGATAGCATATTAAAAAGCAGAGACATTACTTTGCCAACAAATATCTGTCAAATCAAAGCTACAAGTTTTCCAGTAGTAATGTATGGATGCGAGAGCTGGACTATAAAGAAAGCTGAGCATCGAAGAATTAATGCTTTTCAACTGTGGTTTTGGAGAAGACTCTTGAGAGTCCCTTGGACAGCAAGAAGATCCAACCAGTCCATCCTAAAGGAAATCAGTCCTGAATATTCATTGGAAGGACTGATGCTGAAGCTGAAGCTCCAATACTTTGGCCACCTGATGCAAAGAACTAACTCATTGGAAAAAACACTGATGCTGGGAAAGATTGAAGGCAGGAGGAGAAGGGAACAACAGAGGATGAGATGGTTGGATGGCATCACCAACTCAATGGACATGAGTTCAAGCAAGCTCCGGGAGTTGGTGATGGACAGGGAAGCCTGGCATGCTGCGGTTCATGGGGTCGCAGAGTCGGACATGATTGAGTGGCTGGACTGAACTGAGTGAGGAAGAAGCAGGGATGGACACTGGGCAGGAAACTCGCAGTGTCAGTCACAAATAATAGCCTCCATTTTTAAAATGCAGACATAAGCAGGAGCTAGGAACTCTTAGGGGCTGCTTGGGGGAATCTTAGTAAAACTTACCTCCAAAAACAGACAGGGCTGGGCTCAGAAATGAAACTACATGCCTCAGTTTGCCACCTGTATATAATGAGACACTGCTAGAGCTTGGAGCTGCAGGGGATGTTTTGATGTGGTTACTGTGCAGGGAGGAGACTCCTGCAACTAGTCTTGAGGTTGAGCACAGGAAATAATTAGCCCACCCCATTCCAGCAAGTCCTCGGGCGGTGGCAGCTGAAGATTTAGTGGGGAAAGTCACACCTGTCATTTAGCTTCTGCACCAGAGTGTCCTAAAGAGCTATGGTCTGATGCTGTCTCCCCAGCCAGGGTAGGGACCCCACTTGGGAGATTTTTTTATTGGATTAAAGTAGTCTTTGAACTACTTACCTGGCAAAGTTGGCTGGCCCCTCCTGGGCCACAGCGGGAGCAATCTCCCTCAGAATCTCAGGATGTAGGTCCAAACAGTGGCAAGCTTCTAAGATCCTCAGGCTACGCCACTTCCTCACTTTTTCCTTCATTCCTTGACCTAACGTTTCTCCTTCCTGGACTAGCCTGGCTGCCAGTGGGACCCTGAGTGAAGTATAAAACTTCTTTCTGAGACTTTTCCAGTTAAACCGAGAAAGCTGCTCAAGGATACTCCTGACATAAGAAAATCACTTAGGACTACTCACTCTCACCGCCACCCCTAGGAGGTGCAGAAGAGCCAACCTTGTCCTGGAGATCAGGACAACTGTAAGACCACAGTCACCATGCAGGTGGTAGAGAGAATGCTCAGGGAGCTTGGAATTCACAAGGATACACACATGTATTACATTTTCCCAAAAGGAATTTGGACTTGGATAAAGATTTTCTGTGTAGGGCTTAAGTGCACACCCTCCTGTCTAAATCCACAGCCTTGGAAGAGCTGCTTCACCTGGCTGTCTCTCCGTTTTCTCAACTGTAAAATAGCGGTAATGATAGTGCAAATACATGGGTTTGTTGTAGGAGTAAAGGAATTCATTTCAAGCACTTAAAATAGTACCTGATGCAGAATAGGTGTTCAATAAGTACTATCTGGTCATCATTATTCCATTCTTACTGCAAGGATCTCACAGCTCACACCTCCCTGGACTACTGATTCCCCCAAGGCTTCTCTATGAAGGGAAAGCTGGATTGCACCCTATACGTGGGAGGAAGATTTTCTATTGCTGTGTAACAAGCTGCCATAAACTTAGCAGGTTAAAATACTACCCACTGATGATTTCATCGTTCAATAGGCTTAAAGTCTGGGTGGGCTCAGCTGGGTCCTCTGCTCAGGGTTTCTGAAGGCCAAATCACATTGTAAGACAGACTGGGCTCTCATCTGGAGTTTTGTGGAAGCATTAGCTACCAAGTTCCCTAAGGATGTAGGCAGGACTTAGTTCCTGGTTGTTGTGGGCCTGAGGTGCCATCTCCTTGCTGTCCATCAGCAGGGGAAACTTTCCATTTCTAGAGGTTGCCCTCATTCCTTGCCAAGTGGTCCCCTCCATCTCTAAGCCAGCAATGATACATCAAACCCTTAGCATATGTGGGAATTCTATGACTTTGTCCTCTACAGCCAGATGGAAAAAGCTCTCTGCCTTTGAAGAGCTCGTGTGATTCAGTTAGGCCTACCTGGGTCATCTCCTTTTCGCCATAAAACATAACATAATCACAATCACACTCAAAGGAGAGGAGATTAAACAGGGATGAGAGTCATTGGGGGTCATTTTAGGATTCTGCCCACTTGAGATGGCATGAACTCCAAAAGTGACCATTACAAAACTGTTCACTGAAATGAGGACAAAAAATGGGGCAGGGACAGGTTAGGGTCACCTAAAGAGTTGAGTTTGGTCATCTTCCTCCTGAGACATTAGACCTTCTCGGTCTCAGGTTCAAGATCACCTCCAGGGGTCAGACACTCAGGAAACCTGGACACCAACCCAATTAGGAGGCACACAGGCTGTGATAGAAACAAGAGTAGGTTCCTTAGCAGGTGGAACTGTGAGCAGGCCCTGGGGGCATAAGACAGTGCTCATTTGGTTCTGACCTGAAGGTTCTTGATAGAGTGGCCCCAGGCCTTAGACATCATGAGATACCAGCAGAAGGTTGGGACATTCAGAGGCATTCAATGGATTAATAAAAGGAGGATTTGCTTCTCCATGGCTTCTCTAAGAAATTTGAAGCCTGACTCTGGCAGAGGAATATTCAGTGGCTCCTCTCCCGGTGAGAGGCCTACAATCCTGACTACCTCACACTACAGCTCAGAAACGCAGCTTGGAAACAGATCTGGGGGCTTCTACTACAATAACTAGGGAGCAGACCCTGCCCATGCCAGGGCAGTGACAGCCACAGAACCCAGAGGAGGCCCCATTCAACAGTCAGTGCAGGCTGTGGTTACACCACCATCACGTCTCCTACTCACACAGGCTACACAAGGGCTTCCACATAAAAACAGCCCTCCAAGACCTCAGTAGATCGCTGTTTCTCTGAAACACGTTGAGGAAGAGAAATAGAAGTAAGATAAAGAAGCAGAGAAACCACTCCCAATTAAGAGATCAAGGTGATTCCCCTGAAGGGACAAACAATGAAACAGACCTCTTCAGCTACTATTAAAAAGTCCACAAATAACAAATGCTGGAGAGGGTGTGGAGAAAAGGCAACCCTCCTGGACTGTTGGTGGGTGGGAATGTAAGCTGATGCAGTCACTATGGAAAACAGTATGAAGGGTCTTTAAAAAACTAAAAATCAAATTACCATATGATCCTGTAATCCCATTCTTGGGCATATATCGAGACAAAACTATAGTTCCAAAAAAAATATAATACAAGTACTCTTTTGTTCAGAGCAGCACTGTTCACAATAGCCTAGACATGAAAACTAGCTAAATGTCCATCAGCAGATGAATGGATAAAGAAGATGTGGTGCATATATACAGTGGAATACTACTCAGCCATTAAAGAGAATGAAATGATGCCATTTGCGGCAACACGGATGGACCTAGAGATTATCATACTAAGTGAAGCCAGAAAGACAAATACCATATGATACCATTTATATGTGGAATCTAAAATATGGCACTCATGAAACAGAAACAGACTCACAGACTTAGAGAACAGACTTGCAACTTTATCCTCCCGTTGGAGGCACCTAAGACACACCAACTATAGTACAGAACTCACACAGATCAGGGTTTAGAGATCTGAGCAGGTCACAGGGTAGACAGCCACTTTCTATATTTATTATGACAACATATAAACAGATTTCAGCAAAGTGTCTTGTTCCAACTCAGCCAGCACATTGTGATAATTCTCTGACAAAGTAAACAATCTTGAGGGGGCAGGAGAACAGCTGACAAGGTCAACCAGAGGAGCTGGGCTTTCCAGGGAGGCTGTCCACGACAGGAGCTGCTCTGCACACCAGGAGTTTGCCCTAGCAGGGAAAGGAGAGTGAGAACTCAGTGGGCAACAACCTCTCCCAGATTGTGTAGGTTCTAGGATCTCATTGGTCACTTTATTTTTGTTCCCCTGTTGTCTTTCTTGTCAGAAGCAAATAATGGGAGAAAATCAAGAGCTTTGGTTTCCAGCCAATACAGTGGCTCAGGTTTGGAATCCAAAATGGTGAGTAGGAACTGTGAGTTTAACTATGAGCAGTCTGGGTTGTTCAAACTGTGTAGGGGGCAGAAGTGAGCTGGTTGATTTTCACTATGTCTGTTTGTAAAAAAATTTTTAAATAACATATCCTATATTTATCCCCAAGAAAAGATCTCTGCATCCTTTTTATTATTCAATTACATTTATTGAATAATTGTATTTTTTTTTCCAAAAAGAAATATGCTTCCTTGGTACCAAATTTAGGCACCAAAAGCATAAAAAAGTTAAAATACTCCTCTCACCTCTGACTGCTAGTCATCCTGTTTCTCTCCCTGGAAGAAACAAATCAGTGATATATTTTTTTGAGATTTTAGTTGTGTTGATACAAGTAAATATAGTTTATTCATTTTAATGATGCATAATATTTTAATATGTGCAAATAGCAAAATTGATTTATCCATTCTTAGGAAATTCAAATTGTTTCCAATTTTTGCTGATAAAAAAAGTGGCAATGAGCATTCTTTACCACCTAAGAATTAGGTAAAGATTACATGAGCCAGAATTTCTCTGGGGTATATCCTTAATATAGGATGGCTGAGTTATACAGTATATGTACCTTCACTTATCTTTGACTTTATCCAAGGGCTCTACAAAGCTATTGTTTTGAGTGTTACCCCCAACAATACTTGGTATTGTAAAGCTTAATCATTTTGTCAGTCTACTAAGTGTGAAATGATAAATCATAGTGATTTTCCTACTGTTTCCCTGACTACTGGTAAGGTTCATTATCTTTTCAACTATTTATTAGTCATTTGAGTTTGCTGTTCTGTGAACTGTCATACCCTTTGCACATTTACATTTGAGTCATTTTTCAGCCTTTTTAAAGACGCCTTTATATTTTCTGGTTGTGGTTTAGTCACTAAGTTGTGTCTGAATCTTGCAACCCCGTGGACTGTAGCCCTCTAGGCTCTTCTGTCCATAGGATTCTCCAGGCAAGAATACTGGAGTGTGTTGCCATTTCCTTTTCCAGGAGATCTTCCTAACCCAGGGATTGAACCCAGGTCTTCTGCACTGCAGGCAAATTCTTGACTGACTGAACTACCAGAGAAACCCTTTATATATCCTAGATATCAATTTTAAAATGAATATTGTAAACATCATTCCCCAGTACAAAGGGAGCTTATTTGCACTGTTATGATGCCTTTGGTTAAACAGAAGATTAAATTTTCAAAGACTCCAATTTATTCATTTCTGCCTCATCTGTGAAACTAAATTCCACATAGTTTCTTGAAAATAGAAGAAATTAATTTTTAGTAAATTTTCTCATTATATCTCATGATGCTCAGGCCCTCCATAACCTCAGGGTGTGTGACCACCTCAAGATAATTACTTGAACATATCAGAGAATACTTCCCATCCTCAACTATATGTTTACATGTCTGGCAAATCTTGCATCCTCAAGAAGGTCTTTTCCAACACCTATAAAAGCTCAGGTTAGCCTGTTATATTCTCCAGTACCTTTTTTTCCTCTGGAGTATTTGCCACCATTCATCGTCATATACGTGTGTGTGGATTTGGCTAATGTATGTCTCCTCAAGATGAGAAATTATATATTATTGCTCACCATCTGATTCCCAGGGCTATACAAGGAAAAAGTACTTAATAGTTAATACATATTTCTGAATGAAGGAATTGCTCAGACTTGAACTTTACATCTTCACCTGTATCATTTTAAAACCCTTCCCTTAAGGACGTTTGATACAGTGTCCCTAGGATTTGGCTTCCCATGTCAGTTGAAGCAGTGGAAAGCCTCATAGGTTTCAGGAAATAGCATCTCTATCTTTGATCTAAGGCCCACAATGAGCTCTTTATGAGGTTCCCACTGTGGCTACAATGGTTATAAAGAGTCATTGGTGTTTTCAACACCATGAACCAAGAAGGCTGATTTGTGGTAACAGAAGCTAATTGCAAGTTTGTGGTTATTGACTAATGAAGATGAGTTCTCAGGCTTAACTCATCCCCCAAGCATTTTGTATTTTTCTTATGACACATTTTCAAGGTATTATCTTAATGTTTTAATTAGATTTGTGGCAGAGAAAGGAACGTCAAGGCTATATGATAACTGATTAGGTCAAGTTTAAATGTCTATCTTCCATTTGGATCCTATAATACAGAGTTATCACATATGAACCCCATTCATAGTGCTCCCATTGTCTGCCCATCACAGGTTTCCTTGAGTGTATTTTATGTACTCTCCTTCCCTCAGTCTAGCTAGCATTTGGATTAGAAGCAAGATGTCAGAAGGTAACACTGATGTAGAACATCAAGTGCATGGTATATTCTATATAATGAAAGAAAACCAAGGATGGAAATTACATAGGAAAGAGGGAGCCCAGTGAAATTCCTCAATATGAGAATTTTCATGTAAAAAGGCAACACTGAGTTTGCACAATTGGTCTTTACTTTTAGAATGTCATCCTTCTAGAAAGGAAACTTAATAGTTGAAGGTAATGGGGTTTGCACTTCACACCATTTAAAAATAATCCAGAAAAGGGAGAGGATGAGATCAAATGCCAGAAATGAAACAATCAACAGAAAGATGGAAAAAATAAGAGATAAAATTTTTGTTGCATGGACTGAGAAAAATGAAAAAAAAATTACTTGGAAACAACAAATCACTTCTAAAAGATTCTTCCAAGCCTGATTCCCTGGAGATCCCAAGAAGCTCCTGGAAAGACAGTCTCTTTTTCTTTCAAGGTCATCCCAAGCCTTAAAGTTCACATCTTTTCTATTTTGCCTCATTTTATCATCCCCATTGTCCCCTGACAACGTTAAGTAAAGCTTTACATGTGGATTGTCCACGTTGGCTGTTGTTGAGCACACCAGAGTGGACATTCAGTCATTCTTCGCCTCTTTTTGTCACTGACTGAATAATCACATAGCTATAAAACAAGAACGACGAATGGGGAAGCGTGGAAGAAAATACCTCGTTTGAGGCCAGCCATTTTTTCTGGTGACTTCATAGCACGGAGCCCCAACTCTGTAGTTAATATAATAGTGTTTGCCAGTGTAGACATCCCATTTTCCCCATACCATGCTTTGCCCTTGGAAGACACAGGATATTGTTCTGTCCCTCAGCCGGGCTGAGAATCTCCGAATGCACTTTATGAGGCTACAGTGCTGACTTTACCAACAGAAAGTACTTAGGTGAAATTCCTGGTTGGGCACCCAGAAACAGACTCTAAAAAGGAATAAAAAAAAGGCCTTCTATCATAAACTTCGTTTAAACAGAAAGGAGAAATATCCAAGGACTACCAGGAGGGGATAACGTGAGAAGAAAAGATTTTAATGAAAGTTTATCCCTGGGGATTATCTTCTTTGTAACTTATAAAAAGACTCCCTCTGAGATACAAGAGAGAAAAAAAAATGCCACAAATTGTACTTTATTGTATTTCCCAGATGGAGTTAGTGGTAAAGAACATGCCTGCCAATGCAGGAGATGTAAGAGATGGGGGTTTGATCCCTGAATTGGGAAGATCCCTTGGAGGAGGGCATGGCAACCCACTCCAGTATTCTTGCCTGGAGAATCCCATGGACAGAGGAGCCTGGTAGGCTATAGTCCGTGAGATCGCAAAGAGTTGGACACACATGCAGCTTGACTCCTGTAGAAAACAGAGGCCGAAGCAAAGATTACAGGGGTAAAACCTCACAGTTTATTCAGGAGGTGCAAGCCCAGGGCAGTGACAGTAAAGAAAAAGAATCGAGTCAAGGAAAGATGCAATGCAGTGGGACCTGTAATATGTGATGCTACCACAGCCAGCCACTACTTCACAAGTTGCTAAGAGACAAGGCAAGATGCTCAATAAGCTTGGTCACTCAGACCCTGGGACTTCTCCAGAACAATTAATCCCAAGGAGTGTCACAAGAAGGATATAGCATTCAATGTCTGAAACAAAAGTCTGCATTATGGCTTACTAAGCAAGGGAGAACTGTACTTAAAAAAAAACAGTGTCTCTGAACTGAGCAAAAGCTAATTTTACATGTATGCTCTATGCTGTGCTGCTCAGTTGTGTCTGACTCTTTGTGAGCCCACCAGGCTCCTCTGTCCCTGGAATTTTCCAGGAAAGAACACTGGAGTGGGTTGAGATTTCCTCCTCCAGAGGATCTTTCTGACTAAGAGATCAAACCTGCATCTCCTGTGTCTCCTACACTGCAGGTGGATTCTTTACCTCCGCACTATTGGGAAAGCCCTAGTCTTATGTAGATTTTGAGAAATGTAAAATCAGACTTTCAGAAGTGGGGATGTTAGGGGTTGGCTGACTCTCAGGTATGAGAACATGCACATTGGAAGTAGTAGCTGGTTGGCTAATGTCATCTGGTCCCTCAATTGCCACCCAGAAAGCCAAGTTCAAAGTCCCATGGGGTACTGTTTCATCCAAGTCCAAAATGGAGGGCCAACTTGTATAGATAGGGCATCAGTTGAGAGAGGAAGGAAAGAGAGAAAAGAAAACCCAACTTGCTCAGTCATGGGAAATGGGCTTTATCAGTAAGCTAGGGGGTGAATTAGAGAGCCTGGACCTGGACAATAAGGACGAAGTTACAAACTTTTCCTGGGGAGAGTCCCAAGAAGGGGTTATCCAAAGGGAATAATATCTCAGATAACTGGGAATATCAGTCCGTCCTTCTCATTTTTTTTTTCTTCAAAAATAAACAGATCCCTTGAACCCAAACTACTACCCTCCTGATGCTCCCCAAATTTCTGATTCTGGCTGTCCAAAACATGGAGAAGAAGCAAAGTTTTTGTTGCCCAGCTCAGTGAGGGACCATCATAACAACCTCTCTCATCAGGGACTTATACCTAGACTCACTAACCCACGGTCATTTGCAGGTGTTCCCTAAAAGGACAGGAACGGAGCTTGGCTTCTGTGCCCTGATGCTCTCGCCTGAACAGGAGCATCCCAGGGCCAAAGATTCAGGAGCGAACATTCACAGTCGGAGTACCAGTCCCGCGACCGGGCATTAAATGCAGAAAATGCGCCTAAGGGGCTGCAAACCCTCCTCTGCTCTTTTTCAGCCGTGTTTCTCCCTTGGATCTACTGTTTACAACTCCCTCCCCCCCACCCCCAGCCCGTGCTTTTTTTAATCTATAGACTTTCCTGAAAGGACCTCACTTAAGATACTTTGCAAACTCAAGCTTCCCAAGGAAAAGAGCCAGGAGAATATCAGCATTGCACGCTTTGTGTGCAAAGCAGCTTGGAGAGAAGGGCTTTCTTGCATTCTTGTGGGAAAGATAGAAACCCCAATTTCCTTACTTGATAAAGGGTTGACTAAACAGTTTCTATAGGTTTTAAAGATGGTGTTGATTAGTTTAAAGAAACTTCTCTACACTTTGGTTTGTTAACAGGTTATCTTTGTTATCAACAGTGGACGTTGAATTTTATCAAATGCTTTTCTGTTTGTTAAGATAATAATATGATTTTCCTCTTAGATGTGCAGCAAATTAATTGATCTACTGGAGAAGGAAATGGCACCCCACTCCAGTACTCTTGCCTGGAAAATCGCATGGACAGAGGAGCCTGGTAGGCTTGCAGTCCATGGCGTCACTATGAGTCGGACACGACTGAAGCAACGCAGCAGCAGCAGCAGGAGCAGCAAGGTTGAATGAGATCTGTATCAGTGTAAACCTAACAGTGCTCATAATGTATTAACCTTTTCAGATATTGTTAGACTACTTTCAAGACTTGGTATTTTGTGTAGGATTTTTGTGTCTATGAATCACAAGTGAAATTAACCTATAAATTTCCTTTCTTTCTCTTTTATTTGTATCAAGACTATGGCGGTCTTTTCGACTGAGATGGGTAGTTTTTCTTCTTTTTCTCTTTTCTGGAAAAATTTCTAGGTTAAAAGTTTTCCTTCCTTGAATTCCAAAAGAAATATACAGTAAGTACTTCAAAGTCACTTGGAACATTTTTGATTGCTGATGTAATTTTCCTTGATACATCCAGTATTACCTGGAAAGTCTGCAATTTCCTATTGAGTAGGTGTTCAGTTTAGTTCAGTTCAGTCGCTCAGTCGTGTCCGACTCTGTGACCCCATGAATCGCAGCATGCCAGGCCTCCCTGTCCATCACCAACTCCCAGAGTTCACTCAGACTTACGTCCATCAAGTCCGTGATGCCATCCAGCCATCTCATCCTCTGTCGTCCCCTTCTCCTCCTGCCCCCAACCCCTCCCAGCATCAGAGTCTTTTCCAATGAGTCAACTCTTCACATGAGGTGGCCAAAGTACTGGAGTTTCAGCTTTAGCATCATTCCTTCCAAAGAAATCCCAGGGTTGATCTCCTTCAGAATGGACTGGTTGGATCTCCTTGCAGTCCAAGGGACTCTCAAGAGTCTTCTCCAACACCACAGTTCAAAAGCATCAATACTTTGGCACTCAGCCCTCTTCACAGTCCAACTCTCACATCCATACATGACCACTGGAGAAACCATAGCCTTGAGTAGGTGTTAGGCAGTGATATTTCTACTTAGTCTAAAATTTCAAATTTATTAACAGAAAGTTTTTCATTACGGTCTTGTTTTTCATTACGGTCTTGGCTTATATTTCAATGGTCTGCAGTACTGGTGAAAATATATATATATATATACACACACACCCTTTTAAGTTTCTGATAGTGAATATTTGCACCTCTTTTCTTTTTTCCTGTGATGGTTTTCTGTGGTTACTGTAAATACACTGTATCCATTTCTTTGCTTTTACTTTCAATTTTTTAAACTTGTCGATTGCACAGAACATGTGTTCATCCTATATTTTCATAGCTAATCAGATATTCTTTGATTTTTAACTGGGTCAGTATTTTTCTACTTAAAATAATTACTGATATACTTGCTTTTAAATCTATTCTTACTTTATGAGTTGTATTTGTACCAACTATTTTACAGTTTTGTTTTCCCTCTTCTTTATCTTTTCTTGGATAGATTACTCTTTACCTTTCCTTTTTTCCCTTCTGCTAATTTGTAAGTTACTCACTTTTATATTATTTCAGTGGTTACATAAAAGTACAGCATGTTTCCTTATCGATGATTAAGTTTAATTAATAGATTTACCCTCCTCCCTGAAAATACAAGTAACACAGGACTTTTAATCTCATTTATCTTCTCCCAACATTTTTGCATTTTAATTCTACCATGTTCTTTAAGTGCCATTAGAAAGTGTGGTTACCATTATCGAAATAATGTTCATGCTCCTTTAATAGTTTCTAGTTTCAAGACTAGTTCTGTTTTACCTACGTGTACTGTAATAATTTTTCCTGTTACTTCTTCTGGTCAAAGCAAGATTAGTTCTATTTTTCCTACATTGTACTCCAATAATTTCTTCTGATATTTCCTCAGGTTAACAATGCTGCTGTCTTCAGTCTATAAGCAAATCGTCCATTTGGTTTTGCATGTTGCTATTTCATTTTCTGGAAGTGCTCCTTAGTCCTTTATCAGACCTGTAATGACACTCCATATTTCCCTGCTCCCTCAGTTACTTTGAAGTTTGTGCTAAAATATGTGCCAGACGATTCCAAACCCCCAAGACCCTTCTCAGAGTCACTTCTCCTGGCTCTCATTCACAGTGTCACGCTTTCCTAGTTCTTTGGCATCTTGACTGTGTACAGCTTATTACATTATAAAAGAACGTGCGTGTTTGCAGGGGGTGGTGGGAGACAGTGTAGGAGATGGCAGGACTCCCAAGGCTTAGACTAAAAGTATCTTCTTCACAGAGGAATACCAATACATCTGCCTGGCACCTGGAGGCATTTCCCCTGTGAACCACCTGAAAATCAAGACTGCTGCTTGAAACCCAGTGAGACCCTGGGCGATAAATCATCAGGAAAGCGGGCCCTGAGAGTCTGGTTATTTTTTCCTTTCTCTCTCTCTCTTTTTTTTTTTCCTGCTTTGCTCAGTACCAAGGCTTTCATGGAGAAGGCAATGGCAGCCCACTCCAGTACTCTTGCCTGGAAAATCCCATGGATAGAGGAGCCTGGTAGGCTGCAGTCCATGGGGTCACTAAGAGTCACACACGACTGAGTGACTTCACTTTCACTTTTCTTTCTCATGCATTGGAGAAGGAAATGGCAACCCACTCCAGTGTTCTTGCCTGGAGAATCCCAGGGACGGGGAGCCTGGTGGGCTACCGTCTATGGGGTCACACAGAATCGGACACAACTGAAGCGACTTAGCAAGCAAGCAAGGCTTTCAGGCTGCTTCATGTTTATGCTCAGGGACAACCCATAGGGCCCCATATGAACAAGGACTCTTCACTCTCCACATTGGTTGGACCCCGGGCCTTGACTTTTATCCCTCTTGCCCCAAGACAGCACCAAAATCAAAGGCCAAATTGCTTAGAAGACAAATACCTTTAGATATCCCAGACTTCACTTTTTAAAAAACTGAATTGGAAAACCATAGCTCTAAAATTTCCAAAACTGAATGGAGTTCCTACCTTGATTGGTGTTTCAAGGCTTCCTAAAGCCTGAAATTGCCTCCCTGCCAGTTAAGATTCTAAGATTCGCTGAGGAAAGCCACAGGTAAAGCAAGACAACACGGCTTCTGACCTCATGCTCTACTTCCTTGACTTCTTTGTCTCACCTTCCCCTCTGGGACCATCATCCCCCTTCCCTCCTGTACCACCTATGCCTCCTCCATACCCTCAGTTCCCCCCACTAATTCTCTCACCAAACCTCCAGTTCCCCTGAAATTGTCCCCACTCCCTTTTCCTCTGAACTTATCAAAACCTGCCCCTTAAAAATTAAGCCTTCTGAGGAGTCAGAGCCTAAACACTGAATTTCTTATCTTCCCTGGACCAAAGCTGAACTATGAGACCAAAAGATTTTCCCAAATCAACTGAAGATCTTTACAGATTTGCTGAGAAATTTAATATAGACCTCCAAACTTATCAACCTGGTTTCTCTGACTTCTATCAGCTACTTCATATGTTTGTCAGGGAAGGCCAAGCCCAGAATTGGATGAAAGCTGGTACTTGGAAAACTCCTGGAAGGTCTCTGAAATTGTATTAGTAACTATATATAATAGCCTAACAATTTATTATAGGATCAGGCTAAGAAAATTATTAGGTAATTTTGTCAGGCAATTCTTGGGACTTTCCCAAAGCCTGTTGACTGGAACACAGTTCAGGCTTCCACACAAAAATCTGATGAATCTCTCAATGACTAATTACTATTGGCTTCAGATTATTTTCGTTTTTTAATTCTGATTTTCCTTCAAATATGATTCCACCTAGGTAACCTTTAAGTCTATATTGATTCATGGGCTCACTGAGGGCCTTTCCTTTCAAGTAAAAAGGATCAGGATGGAACAGAAAACTATGTCCACTCCAGATTCAGTTAACCTGGCAAAGCAGTTCTCTTGTGCCCTAGAGATGAATCACCTAAAAGGAAGAGAACTGAAATTCTTAATCTTCAACCCCAGCAAACAAAGGCCCCGAAATGAAACCAAGCCCTCCTAGTTTCTGCTATTATTGTAAAAAGCCAGGCTATTGGAAAAGAGATTGTTACGAATTCACTCTGTAAGTGCTTCAGACACCTGCAGCCCTCTAAGCAGCATTTCAAATGTTCTCCCAGTTCTCAATGACAAGGCTCTGAAGGACTACGGGAGCTCTTCCCAACCTCCCTCTTCCTCACTTTAGAGAAATATTTCCCTAGTTTGGGGTGAGTCTCTTCTAGTCCTAACAGATATCAGAGCCACCCTCTTGGTGCTTGACTCCACTACTAAACAATAGCCCTTGCATCAGAGTACAAAAACAATTCAGGTAGTAGGAATCCCCAGTGAGCCTCAAAATATTCCTGTCTCTGAACCTGTTCTATTTTATTTAGGCCCTTTGAGAGATACACACCCCTTTCTCCTTGATTTATCCACACCCCATCCATTTATCAGACTAAGATTTCTTTGAGAAGTATCATGCCAGAATTTCCTTCTCCAGAAAAGGGGAAATAATTCTAGAATATCATGTTAGAATGTGACAATTCACCACTAGTTGAATTAAATGGCCCTTGACATCTTTATTTGCTCCATCTCTGATGATACTAGAGCTGATTCTGGAAATGCCTTATCATTTGTCCCTGGTGAATCACCTACTACCCTTCTTAAGGGGCCAAATTTCTAACTAATGTTGGCAAAATTCATAGCACAGCCCCCATCATGATTCAAATAGACTCCTCAAAACCTCCTCCCAGAATTAATCAATACCCCATGAGTAAGGAAGCCCTTCAAGGAATAGAGCTAATAATAGAAGATTACAAGGTTCAAGGCCTCATCATCCTTGTACTAGTTCCTATAACTCTCCTATTTTACAGGTAAGAATAAAAAGGGCTGAGTGTGTAGGTCCAGGACCTCCAAGCAATAAACAACATTGTTCTCCCTTGACACCCAGTTACTCCCAGCCCTCATAAGCTCCTAACATCCATTCTCACTAGAAGATGCAAACCCTTTGCTGTAAGTGATTTATGCAGTGCCTTCTTTAGAATTCCAGTTGATGAAGCTTAGCCAATAATTTTACCTTCCTTTGGGAAGAAAAATCAGTTCACCTGGACAGTAATGCCTCAGGGTTTTACTGAGGGTCCTTCTAATTTCTCACAAACCTCAAAGACAGATCTGGAAAAGATAAAGCTCTCTAAATGTTCTACTTTGTTGCAGAAGGTGGACAATTTGCTGCTTTAACCTCTTACTCAAGCCTCCCCACAAGAAGACAGCAGCCACTTGCTAAAGCTTTTAGTCTTGAAGGGACATAAGGTCATCAAGGAAAAATTAAAGTTTGCCTACAACCTTGCCTTTTCAGTTCAGTTCAGTTCAGTCGCTAAGTCGTGTCTGACTCTTTGGGACCCCATGAATCGCAGCACTCCAGGCCTCCCTGTTCATCACCATCTCCCAGAGTTCACTCAAACTCATGTCCATCGAGTTGGTGATGCCATCCAGCCATCTCATCCTCAGTCGTCCCTTTCTCCTCCTGCCCCCAATCCCTCCCAGCATCAGAGTCTTTTCCAATGAGTCAACTCTTCGCATGAGGTGGCCGAAGTACTGGAGTTTCAGCTTTAGTATCATTCCTTCCAAAGAAATCCCAGGGCTGATCTCCTTCAGAATGGACTGGTTGGATCTCCTTGCAGTCCAAGGGACTCTCAAGAGTTTTCTCCAACACCACAGTTCAAAAGCATCAATTCTGCGCTCAGCCTTCTTCACAGTCCAACTATCACATCCATACATGACCACTGGAAAAACCATAGCCTTGACTAGACAGACAGTTCCCAGTAAAAGAGCCTAGCCATAAGATACATACTGGGGTCTCCTGCATTGCAGGCAGATTCTTTACCAACTGAGATATCAGGGAAACCCCTGATATCACAGAAGCAGCAATATGGATACATTTCAAAAATGTAAGTGAAATAAACCAGACACAAAGGAATATATACTGAGTGTTTCCATTTATATAGAGTACAAAAATAGGTACAACAGATCTATCTTTCTTGAAGACAAGTTAATGTTTGGGTTGAGTGACAGTGGATTGGAATGTACTGTCAAAATCTTGGCTCTCTGTGCACCAATGACAAACAGAAATACGGAGACGGAGTTATGGAGGAGAAGGAAAGAGTGGCTTTATTACTTTGCCAGGCAAAGGGGGAACACGGTAGGCTAGCGCCTCAAGAGCTGCGGTCCCTTCCTGGTGGGTAGGGAAAGGTTAAATAGTTGGATGGGAGTATATGGTACGGATCAACCCAGCAGCAGCCTTGTACTTTCTTTCTTCTGCAGTTTTAAAAAAGGGGGAATTGCTGACCAGATCAGGGTGTATGCAGGGTCCTAAGAGCAAGTGTTAGCTGCACTGTGACCCCAGGCTCATCTGTCTGTAGGATTCCCCAGGAAAGGATACTGGAGTGGGTTGCCCTTCCCTTCTCCAGGGGATCTTCCTGACACAGGTATCAAACCTGGGTTTCCTGCATTGCAGGCAGATTCTTATCTTTACCGTCTGAGCCACCAGCAGGGTCCTAGGTGGTCCATCTCCTAATGTTGATGAGCCTCTGCCTCAAGGGTTTTCTTGGCAGCTCCTCCCTTGATTAGCAACTGCTCTGCCCCTTGGAATTCAGAAAAGGTCATGGAGGCTGGAGTCTTGGCTACAAGGAATGGGGGATGAAAAGGCCTCCGTGCCCAGGAGTCCCACAGAGCCCTGCTCTCATCAAATGGAGAGCCAACTGGTGGGACTTTACGGGGCTAGTAATATTTGGTTTATTGATCTGGATTCTGGCTACACGTGTATGTTCAGTTTATGAAAATTTACTAATTTCTTTATATTGTAAATTGTACTGTATTGATAAATTTTCTAAAATGTACTGAGATCATACTCAGAAAGGAAAAAAGAAGAAAGCAAACAAAAATACAACTATACAAACATGCACACACAAATATACATGTACATATTTATACATGTGTATATGTAACCACATAAAAATGTGTATAGGGACCTTGTAGTCTGGTGGATACGACTCCATGCTTCAAATTCAGAGGACCCAATTTGGTCCCTGGTCAGAGGTTTCCCTGGTGGATCAGACCGTAAA